>NC_089491.1:289230390-289533421 GCF_036850765.1 Saccopteryx bilineata
TCTGCGGGGCACTTCCTCACCCTTCAGCATGATCACTAGTCTCATTTGCTCAAGCAACAGCAATATTTATATTTATCACACATAATTCTAAGTTTTAGAACAGTTACTTTGTGGTAAGTATAACTGTTCCCAAACTTAGAATTATGTGTGATAAATATAAAGTGTTCAGACTCAGCACTTATGAATTTCTAGATAAATGGCTGAGCACGCTATTACATTTTCACTTCTGGTGAGCCTACAACATATACACAGAATAAATATAATTTAGGACACACAGAAACAGAATGCTGTTCACTGCATGTAACCCTTCATGCATTCCAAGCCACTTTCTCTGAGGTTACTAATGACCCTTTAATTGCTAAACCCAAAGGCCTAGAAGTTGCCCTACTCAACATCTCTATAGACTCTGACATTTTTTTTTGTATTTTTCCAAAGTGAGAAGTGGGGGGGGGGGGGGACAGATAGACTCCCACATGCGCCTGACTGGGATCCACCCGGCATGCCCACCAGGGAGCAACGCTCACCCCCTCTGGGTCATTGCTTCAGGCAACCAGAGCCATTCCAGTGCCTGAGGTGGAGGCCATGGAGACGTTCTCAGCGCCTGGGACAACCTTGCTCTCCTGGAGCCTTGGCTGCAGGAGGGGAAGAGAGAGACAGAGAGAAAGGAGAGGGGGAAGGGTGGAGAAGCAGATGGTTGCTTCTCCTGTGTGCTCTGGCCGGGAATCTAACCCAGGACTTCTACATGCCCGGCTGACGCTTAACTGCTGAGCAAACCAGCCAGGGCCTCGATATATTTTTGATCACTGCCTCCTTTATGAAAATCCCATTTTTTTACAGCCTTCTTGACACTACTCTCTCTTAATTGCCTTGCTGTCTACTCTGGCTATATCCCAGCTTCCTTCCTTGTCCCATCTTCATTATCAGGCTCACACTGGATGCTCCCTTGCTCCCTTTTCCATTTCAGCGTATGCGCTGTTTCTAGGCAGACTTCCCAGGACTTAATGGCTCCTCAGTCTTCAGCAACACCATCTTTTTCCCAAGCTCTAGTTCTGTCCTTCCATTGGAGTACTGTATGTCTCATAGATTGCTAACTATTATATTTAACACATCCAATAACACCCCAAACCTGCCTTCCACTTCCATTCCTTGTCTCAGTTCATGGCAGCATCATCTACCCAGTCACTAGAGTTAGAGACATATGTCATACCTCCTTCTCTTCATCACTATGACTGGCGTGGGCTGTTGTATCAACAGCCAGCAGAATGTAGTGATCCAGAGCAAGGACTCTGGAGCTGGACTGCCAGCGTTCAAACCTAGTTCTACCACTTTCTAGGTGGGTGACCTTGAGCAAGATTCTTACCTGTTCTGTCTCAATGTACTCATCTCTGAAATGAGGATAATGATAGTAGCTACCTCCTGGGGTCCTTGTGAGGATGAAATGTTTGTAGTTGTAAAGCACTTGAAACAGCATCTGGCAGAGTAAGTGGGAGAGAGGTGCTGGTTAATTAATTGGTCTCTGGTTTGCTCCCACTCTAGTCCATCCTTCATACTGCCAACAGAAGTTTTTGAGGGGCTGCCAATATTTAAGTGGTTAAGCAGAGGCCAGTCTTTGTGCTAAGCACTCTGCATGTAGAATAATCTCATTTAATCCTCATAACAACCTGTTAGGGAGGTGTTAATATCCCCATTTGAGAGATAAAAAAACAGAGGCCTTAGAGAGTTAATGTTCTCAGTTCAAGGTCACATAGATTATAAATGGCAGAGTCTGGATTTCAAGTCAGGTCTGTCATTCCTGAGCTAGTGTTCAAAACTGGGAAGCCAAACTATGTAGCTTTCCCAAGGCTAAGCAAGTTACTTTACTTCTTTAAAGACCCCTCACTGCCTATTATAACATGATCTATCCCTTCACAGTCTTATTCTAACCTAACTTTATTTCCCGTAACTTTCCTCTATGTGGACTGCCCTTTCCATTCTCTTTCCCCTTTTCCTGCAGAGGACACATTTAATTGCTTTAAAGAATAGTCTGGTCAGACAACTTCTAGCCATTGTTATAAACCCTGACTTCTTGCTTTTTGCCGCTGAGATTGTTGGGTGTCTTTCTCCCTACAGATTGTTGTTTTAAGACTGTGTTTCAAAATCCCCTTCAAAATCTCCTTCTTTGGGTCACCATCCAGTTGGATGTGTGTTTCCTTGTACATATATTTTTTAAGATTTTATTTATTCCTTTTAGAGAGAAGAATGTGTGTGTGTGTGTGTGTGTGTGTGAGAGAGAGAGAGAGAGAGAGAGAGAGAGAGAGAGAGAAGGGGGAGGAGCAGGAAGCATCAACTCCCATATGTGTCTTGACCAGGCAAGCCCAGGGTTTTGAACTGGTGATCTCAGCATTCCAGGTTGACGCTTTATCCACTGCGCCACCACAGGTCAGGCTCTTTGTACATATCTTAATTACCACACATATCACACCAATAGGTCAAGCTATTGGTCTAACTGCCTGTCTTTCTGACTGGATTGTGATGTCCTCCAAGGAAAATACAATCTTATTTATTTTTGAACTGTCCTTCATTCTCAAAGGGGCATGACTGGCATAAGATAGTGCTTAATAAAGTTTTATTAAATGAAGAGTTATCCACCTGTTTACAAAAGAATGTAAGGACATGTACTCTTCTGGATCAGAGTACAACTATGTGTAATATCATCCATAGTACCTAGCCCCAGTGCGTTACAGAAAGTACCTACTTTCAGTAAATGCTAAGTATTCAATGTTCTGTCAGTGAAATATCTGAGGTAATGCTAGGAATAAGGAAACTTATTATTAAATCTACTTCTGTAGATAAATTAAGATTTTCATGTCCAACTGAGTGTCAGGACTCCGAATCAGG
Source organism: Saccopteryx bilineata (assembly GCF_036850765.1). NCBI lineage: Eukaryota > Metazoa > Chordata > Mammalia > Chiroptera > Emballonuridae > Saccopteryx > Saccopteryx bilineata. The sequence continues at coordinate 289,233,268 of NC_089491.1, forward strand.
CAAGAGAAAAATTAAGAATTGTTGATTATAGAGCTAGTATTGAGGATTTCTTCTCTTCCCTAAATTGGGCTATGATTCCAGAATCTTGTGCATAGTTAAGGCACCAAGATATGGTGCTATTGGGAGCAGGATGCCATAGTCTATAGGAGTTGCTGCCAAGAATCTACCATTCTAGCCCATTCTGGCTCAAGGCCCAGCAATCTGGTTTGCAGCTGCCCCTGGTTCCGTCTTCTTAGGCACACCGTGCAGCTATTTCCTCTCTGTGGTTGTGTCTTCTTCCTGGGAGCACAGCCCTCTGTTTTGCCTTGCTCTTTCTCCTGGTAACATTTCCCTCTAGTAGTGGGGAACTGTTTTGATGGGCAGAGTATAAGGTGCTGAGGTGAGAGGAGTCCTGACTTCTTCTCCTCTTCTTTTTTTGATCCTGATTACCCTTTTACCAGAGGTTGAGGCTTTTGTTAACAAAAGTCAGAAAAGGCCCTGGCCGGTTTGCTCAGTGGTAGAGCGTCGGCCTGGCATGCAGAAGTCCCGGGTTCGATTTCCGGCCAGGGCAGGAGAAGCGCCCATCTGCTTCTCCACCCCTCCCCCTCTCCTTCCTCTCTGTCTCTCTCTTCCCCTCCTGCAGCCGAGGCTCCATTGGAGCAAAGATGGCCCGGGCGCTGGGGATGGCTCCTTGGCCTCTGCCCCAGGCGCTAAAGTGGCTCTGGTCACGGCAGAGCGACGCCCCGGAGGGGCAGAGCATCGCCCCCTGGTGGGCAGTGTGTCGCCCCCTGGTGGGCGTGCCGGGTGGATCCTGGTGGGGCACATGCGGGAGTCTGTCTGACTGTCTCTCCCCGTTTCTAGCTTCAGAAAAATACAAAAAAAAAAAAAGTCAGAAAGACTCATAGGCTATGCCTATATTCCATTATGCCTCATCTCTCTCCTGAGAAAATGATTGCAGAATCCCTACTGGCATGAATTGAGAGGAAGGGAAAGGGGAAAAAAACAAAACAAAATTAAACAAAGCAAAGTGAAAAGCAGAAATTGATATCTTAGAATGCTCTCCTGGTCACAGTAGTCCCCTAGTTTCTGGGTCTCATCAAAATTATGAGAATTAAAAATTAAAGTAAGGAATTTAGAATAGTGTTTAGTACATGGCCAATGAATGCTTAATAAATGTTAGCTATTATTTTCTAGGGCTCCTCTACTCAGGGAAAAACCTAGGTTTCTGTTTCAAGTCAGGTCTTCCAGGACAATTACCCTTACGTTCAAAGTAGTGCCAGCCTGTGTGAGTGACCTATTCACCATGCTTCTGGTGGACAGTTCAGCCTGCATGCTGGACCAATTTCTGGTCTCTCTATGGGTGAGGTTGCTACCATATCTGTAGGGGATTCTCTTTCCTCCCAACACTGGTTTCCCTTTCAACCCTATCCATAATCCCCAAAAGTTCACTCACAAGTCCAGTTGGTACTCCCCAGTCCGGGTTTGAGTCCAGGTTTTACTGGCCTTTCTGGTAGACCTGGGATTGGATAATTACATTGAAATTCAGAAGCAAGATGCAATTTTTGGCACTGATGTCTTTAATTAAATTCAACACGCATTTATTGAGCACCCCTAGAGCATGTAAAATCTGGTTCCTTTAAATACATTTGGCTCTTAACTATTTAGTCTGTTTTAGTTGCTCAATTTGGATTCATTCTGATCCACCTTTAAGGGTTTTATGAAGAATAAATATTAAAATGGAAAATATTTGTACAATTCTTTGTAAGTATAAACGTCTTGTATGGATGATTGCTGCTACTGTATTAATATTAATTGCAATGAACACTGCACCTTCCCAAGCACGAGTTAGCAGTTGTAAGGCCAAAAGCAGCCAGACGTGAGAGGTCAGGGGCGGTGCCTCCAGCACGTCCAGCCCAGAAGAGGCGGGGTCTTAAGGAGTGTGCCCAAATCCCGCCCTTTACTCAGCCCCTTTCGTCGGCGCGGCGTAGGCGGTTACCATGGCGATGACGTATAGTAGGCGGGGCGGGGCGGGGCTATGGAGAGGAGGAGGAAGATGGCGGGAGGGCGGCTCTGAGAAGACCTCGGCGGCGGCGGAGGAGGAGAGAAGCTCAGCGCCGTGCCGCGCCGGGGCCCATGTGGGGAGGAGTCGGAATCGCTTTTGCCGCCGCCGCCGCCGTTGCCGCCGCCTGTAACTGCTGGACCGGAGTGGGAGTGAGGGGTAAACGTCAGGATGAAGTTCGCTGAGCACCTCTCCGCGCACATCACTCCCGAGTGGAGGAAGCAGTACATCCAGTATGAGGTACCGGCGGTGGCCGGGCTGTGGGAGGTCTCCGAGGGGCCGCCGTCTCGCCAGTCCGACCTCCGCGGCCGCCTTCCGCTCTGGCTGCCGCCCCGCGCCGGGGCGGACTTTGACCCGGTGCCGCGGGAAGGCACTGCGGCATCCCCGGCGCGCCGGCCCCTCCGGGCCCCGCTGACCTTCCCCTCCCCCGCAGCCCCGCTGCCGCCGGGGTAACGGATATGAGGGCGACGGGCCCGGAGGGAGGGCACTGCCCCGCCGGGGCCGGGGCTTGGTGGTGGGAGGGCGAGCCGCAGGTGGGAGCCCGGGGGGTGCGTGCGGGCAGCCCTGGGTCGCGGCGCTTCCGCGCTCATCCCCCTTCCCCGCTCCCTCTGACCTCCGGTCCCCACCCTGGGCCAGCTCCTCGCGCGGCGAGGTCAGCTCTTGTTTCTCTCTTCTTACCTCTCACCACGGAGTCCTCTTCCGAGATCAGCCCTTCCAGTGGTTCCCTCCATCCCCCCCGAGCCCTTCGGCTTTCCCTCACTTGCCCACTGTTGACAAAGGCTTCGCAACTGGGTTGAAACTTGATTTAAATGTATGTCACATAATGCAGTTGTTACAGTCTGCACTCGTATTGTAATCAGCTATTCTGTTTTGATAACGTTACTCGTCTTTTTACTGATTGCGTGAAGTATCCAAAGTAATCACATCTTTGGTTTTGGCTCTTCTGTGGTTTTGGAAGGGAGGAAGGGGGAAGAGGAAGGATGAAGGAAGAGAATTAGTAAAAATTTCAGTTTCTTTTCCTCTAAAATTTTTGTTAACTAGGGCGAAAAGTACTATGTTGTAAACAATGTACTTTTAAGCCATACCTGTGTGTTACAGAGATCATGCCACCCCTTCCCCCTAATTAATGTGATAATAGCTCCAGGAAGGTATTTTAATAGATAGTGATAAGGAACCTTACTGTAATCCAGGGAATAGCATAGATAATGAACCCATTTATAGATGCAGAAGGTAAAATACCTGATGGGCTTTCAGCATCGCAATAGGTTATTCTCAGTCGCTGGCAATAAAGCTCTTGGATAGAGAAAGAAAGACTTCTCTGTCAGCTACAGGAATTCACATCAATGTTATGTGCAGGAACAAAGAGTATAAGATCAATATGAACACAAATATGCTAGCTAGATTTTATGAAGTAAAATGTTTTAGTTCTTAATTTCTATTTAAGGTCAGTGATACGGTCTTTAGGCAATAGCACGAGTTTATTCATATAGCAGTTGTAATAATTGAAAACAGGGAAAGGGATGTGAGTAGGTTAAAAAGAACCTTGGAATATTGTAAAATAAATTCACCTTGTAACATACAGTATTTGATTATGGCCAGAAATGAAAGGCCTAAAATTATTAATGCTTTTCTTGTCACTTAATTTTCTGATAGTGTTTTGTGGCTACATTTGTAAGAATGACATGAGCGACTGGCTTTTCAGCCTGGAGAGTTTTTGATTTATTGTTTCTAATAACATTTGGTCAGTTTTAAAACCTTGGCTAGAGTCCAGACGATGGTTTTTATTGAAAGGATGGTATTGGTCTTTCATCTTTCTAGTAGTAATTTTCAGCACCACTGCCAGTTCTTCATAGAGGCAACATCTTGCACTTGCTGTATAGTATGGCATGCTTGATTTTGGGCAGAAGTAATAGTGACTGTATGCTATGATTCACTTTAAGTATTACAGCACTTAACTGTTTCATAGAATTGTATTAATTTGGAATATCTGAGGCTGGAAGTAGAAGCATATGATTTAGTTTGAAAATGCAATTACCTCTTGATTTGTAATGTCAGCTTTGTGGCTGGAGTAACCACAGTAATTCTGGGACTCTTTATTCACATACTACATTTGTATACTAGTCCTACATGGTTACTCTAGGTTGGTCACAGAAGGACAGAATTCCTGAGCATATATGTGATTGGATTGTCTTTCCTGAGCCAATTATAAAATCCTTTTTTGAAAAATTCATTTACTGTGGGATATTTGAAATTTATTCTGCAGAAAGTCCCTACTGTGTGACACCTGTCTTGGATAAACTCATTGTCTGGTAGGCAAAATTAAATAATGGGCACTTTTCTTTGTGAATTGGAACTATTAAAAACATTTTAAAATACGGGTAGGGTCTGTGTGTTGTATATTGTTTCTTAAGAGCTGGTGCTGTTTCTTTAAAAATACTTAAAGAGGCATAAATAGTACTATTTAGTATCTAGACATTTTGGCAGCTTAAAAATTTAGTGGAAAAAAGGAACATTATAAAAGATGTTAGCCTTTGATAAAGAACCTTCTTGTAATGCAGTAACATGCAGTGTTTCACGTATGAAGTTGAGGCTCTTGAAACACTCTTAGTAGAACAGATATTTGCATTTGTTATTCAAGCACTGGTGGTGAAATTCTGTTGTATTACCCCTGATTTCTAGATTCATCTTCTTTGGTTTTTATGTCATTTTGCTATATTATTTTACTTTAAACACACAAAACATTACATATTAGCTGACAGATGTGTTTTCTATCTATAATTATGTGTATTTTTGTGTATACATGGCCACACACTAAGTGCTAGTTCTTGTATATATTAGCCATGAGACCCTGGGAATAGTCTTTCCAGGGCTCTTTACTCCTCCATAAAGTTAGAATATAGAGCCAGAGCTTTTCAGGATTCATTGTAGTTCATAGGTTTTTGATGTAACCTTTATTTTTCTTCCTTGGATTGTTAAAATTATTGGAGTTTCTAATTTAAAAATAAATTGTGAAGTTCTTAGGCTAGGTTTTAATAGGCAGAATAATAAAGCATAAAAGAATAGAGCAACATGGAGAACCATATAAAGAAAATATATTTGATCCATTTCTGAATAGTTTTACAAAGAATTAACACAAATGAGCATAGACTATTCCTCTTTCTGGTAATTATTTGAGTGTAAATCTTGGCATAAGAAATAAATCTTTGTAAGAACACTTCTTTAAAATTTAGAATCAGTGATTGTGTATTTTAGAGTTCTATAATTGATTAATCAAAATTAACTTAGACCAGTTTCAACCAAATAGACTAGTATGTCCATGTTAATATTTTATAGAATATTAGCAAAAGAAGCAAATATCTTTGGTGCTTTAGGCTGCTGATTTGTGTTTTCTTTCCTAGGGTCTTGTGATTCTTTTGGTTTCTCAGGAACCCAGGGGTGGTTGTTTTCAGTGAATATTGTAGTTTTGTAATAATAATGAGGCATCTAAATTTTAGAGTTTAAGGGAAATATAGAGATTATCAATCTCCTTGTTTTTTCAGGCAAGGAAACAAAGGCCCAGAGACGTTAAGTCACTGTCCATGATCATATATAGGTAGATAGTCAGTCTCTTGAGCTCAGATGTTCAAGCATTGGGAGTCAGGTTGCCTAGCCTACCTGTGTGACCATGATTAAATCACTTTCTCTTTCTAAGCTATAGGTTCTTCATCTGTAAACAGAGCCACCTGGATTTGATGGTTTCTAAGTCACAGCCCTATATTTTCTAAGGACCCATCTGGTTCTAAATTTCTGTATGTGTTATGCTTTAATTATGTTTGATATATAAAGAGGAAAGAATGTAAAGGACTGTTATTAATAACATCCTTTTAAATTAACAGTGTCTTTTCCAAAGTTTTTGATAAGATTTTTAATCTGTGAATGGAAAGCTGATTCAGGGGAACTTTTGTTTAACTTAAATAAACAGTGATAGTCATGGATTAGTATTTTTGTTGTAGGATTTAGGAAAGGAGAGATTCTGCATAACTGCACATCCCTTATTTTCAAGTGTAAGAAAACATTGCCATAACATTGTTGTGATTTTCATTATAGAATGCTCCCATGAGAACACTGTGTTGCAGGCTTGGATTTCCCAAAGGTATTGTGTTGATTAGCTTGGCTTAACTTGCCTTGCTGAAACTTGTTTGAAATTTTCAGTTTGGCCACCCGATGGGGCACAAACCACGCTTTTTCTTTCAGTACTTCTGCAAATGAAAGTATAGTATAGCATATTTAAGATGACACTTGTAAATGATTGTGTCAGTAAGATGCTTAGCATTTACAAATGTTTCTTAAATGAGTGAATGAGTATTGTATAGGACAAGAAGGTATTACTGTTCATTCTTATCTTTATATAATGAAATGTGTTAGTGAAAATATCCTGGAAAGATTATACTTGCCCATCCATCCTTGCAGGTTGGTTTTGGAACAGCATTTGGGTGAAGGCCCAGATCATAAGAACCTAAGAATCTTATTTGACCTAGTGTGACCATGGAAAATTTGACCTGGCTTTAAATCTAGTCCTAATCTGGAAAGGATTTGAGAAACTGATTGAGTTGTGTTGGTTAGGGGTTTCAAGTATATTTCTGTCAGACCTCAAAGGAGAGTAACCAAAATTCCCATGGAGTAAGAGAAGATAGTATTGGAACTATTAGTTATAGTTATTTTTGTGCATAAGACGAGGAAGAAATTACTAATATTTAATAAATGGATTGATGTGGTAACCTTGTTTAGAAGGTATTCTGAGGGAATTTTTCAATGTATAGTCATAATCAAGTTTCAAAACCAACTGAATTCTGAAGTTTGAACTAGAATATTATATCACAAAAATATTAAGCTTTTAAAAAATAATGAAGCCTTTTCAGTTTTCTCTAAAAGTATTGTAATAAATGATCATTTCTTAGAGTAATAATATTTTTGTAGTATTCATAAAAGGTCATTCTTTTTTCATTGTCTCATCTTTGATAACTTTTATTTAAAGATTATGTTTTATAACGTGCACAGTTTGGTGTTTTTTTTTTGTTTGTTTGTTTGTTTTGTATTTTTCTGAAGCTGTTAACGGGGAGAGACAGACAGACTCCCGCATGCGCCCGACCGGGATCCACCTGGCACGCCCACCAGGGGGTGACGCTCTGCCCACCAGGGGGCGATGCTCTGCCCCTCCGGGGCGTCGCTCTGTCGCGACTAGAGCCACTCTAGCGCCTGGGGCAGAGGCCAAGGAGCCATCCCCAGCGCCCGGGCCATCTTTGCTCCAATGGAGCCTTAGCTGCGGGAGGGGAAGAGAGAGACAGAGAGGAAGGAGAGGGGGAGGGGTGGAGAAGCAGATGGGCGCTTCTCCTGTGTGCCCTGGCCGGGAATCGAACCCGGGACTTCTGCACGCCAGGCCGATGCTCTACCACTGAGCCAACCGGCCAGGGCCAACGTGCACAGTTTTTAAAAGGGTCAATTTAGCCTGACCAGGTGGTGGCGCAGTGGATAGAGCGTCCGACTGGGATGCGGAGGACCCAGGTTCGAGACCCCGAGGTCGCCAGCTTGAGCACAGGCTCATCTGACTTGAGCTAAAACAGCTCACCAGCTTGGACCCAAGGTCACTGGCAAGGGGTCACTCGGTCTGCTGTAGCCCCCCGGTCAAGGCACATATGAGGAAGCAATGAACAACTAAGGTGTCAAAATGAAAAACTGATGATTGATGCTTCTCATCTCTCTCCATTCCTGTCTGTCTGTTCCTATCTATCCCTGTCTCTGACTCTCTGTCCCTGTATAAAAGGGTCAATTTATAAATAAACATATTTATGAGGTACATAGTGAATCTCTTTATAATTTTTAAATTTTTTTGTAGGGATTTGACATAAAAATATTTGGAATACTGCTCAAGTTGTACAGCTTAACCAAACCTGGTTGGTGGGTTGCCTGGTATTAAACTGGCGTTTAAGATGGAGAGTGTCAGAATTCACGAGGGTCCTTGCCTTTTTAAGTCTTCCCCTTACCTAGTAAAAGGTAAAAGAAACCAAGTAGACAAAGCTCATGAACATAAATGCCTTAAAAATTATTCATTCATTCAAGCAATATTTATAGGTGTTCTACTATTTGCTACAGGCGGGTAGATTTATTAAATTCTAGCTCTTTCATTATCTTAAAAATAGAAAAAACAAAAACAAGTATTTTTGTGGGGGGTTTTTTGGGGGGGGTTGGGGGGAGAGGCAGGGAAAGAGAGATAAGAACATTGAGCTGTTCCTGTAGGTGCCCTTACCAGGGTATCGAACCAGCAACCTCTGCACTTCAAGACAATGCTCCAACCAACCAAGCTATCTGGCCAGGGCTTATTTTTTTTATTTTTTTAAGAGACAGAGAGAGGAGCCTGATCTTTGGTGACTCAGTGGATAAAGTGTTGTCCTGGAACTCAGAGTTCGCCGATTCAAAACCATGGGCTTGCTGGTCAAGGCACATATGGGAGTTGATGCTTCCGGCTCCTTACCCTCTTCTGTGTGTGTGTCTCTCTCTGTCCCCCTCAACAACAAATACATAAAAAAAAAGAAGAGAGACAGAGAGGAAGGGAGAGAAGAAGGGGAGAAAATGAGAGAGAGGTGAGGGAGAAGGGAAGCATTCATTTGTTGTTTTACTCAGTTGTACATTCATTGGTTGCTTCCCATGTGTGCCTGACCAGGGATCGAATCCGCAACCTGCTTTCCAGACAATGCTCTTAACTGAGATAAGTAGTAGGGGCCATATTTGGTTTTATATTTTGGTTAACATACTGTTTTCAAAATTGAAAATGTAGAAAGGGGAGATTGCAGATTGAGGTCTTAGAACATTGTTATAAATTTGGATCACTTTTATAAATGATATGGAAGACTTTCCTCTTAGTTTTTCAAACTCTGTATTATATACCTTTAAATCTTATTTGTTTATAGGAGGAAATAGTTAACCTATTTCTTCACATCACCAAGCAGGTGTATGGTATCTATAGGGACTGATGAGAAAAAGTAGTTATTTTTTAGAGGTTAGAGGAAAGTATAGTTAACCTGCTGTAAGTATAACTTAAAATTTTGCTATCTCTGTAACAAGAGGGTTGATACGTTGATTAGGAAAACATAGTTGGCCCTGGCTGGTGGGTCAGTGGATAGAGCATCAGCCCAGTGTATGGCCATCCCAGGTTTGATTCCCAGTCAAGGCACACAGGAGAAACGACCATCTGTTTCTCCCTCCCTACCTCTTCCCCTTCTCTCTCTCTTTTTCTCCTGCAGCCAGTGGCTCAGTTGGTTCAAGCCTAGGCCCCGGGTGCTAAGGATAGCTGGGTTGGTCTGAGCATCAGCTTAAGTTGCTGAGGATAGTTCAGTTGATTTGAGCATCAGCCCTAGATGGAGGTTGCTGGGTGGATCCTGGTCGGGGCACATGTGGGAATCTGCCTCACTGTCTTTCCTCCTTTCACCTAAAAACCAAAACCAAAACAAAACAGAAAGAAAACATAGTCATCTCTCATTGATTGAGCGTGACCTATAGTATTTAGACCATGCACCAGGAATAAGGAGATACAAGTCATTAGACCCAAGTTCTGTCTCTGTCTATTCATAAGTAATTAGTGAACAAGTGATTGTTTTGAAGATTGAAGGGGTAAAATGTAATCAGACAGGAAAGCGGGGAGTTTTTAGATTATTGTGTGAGTGAGTGAATCACAAAGTTGTGATTCACAGAGTAATTCATATGCTTTGTGGGCTTTTTTTATACCTCAGAGCAGTGTTTTTAAACTTATTGGTCTTGGGACCACTTGAAACTCTTAAAAATTATTGAGGGATTCCAGTATCTACTGATACATGCTGTATTGGAAATTAAAACAAATCTTTAAAATACAAAAGTATACAAACACACCTACTAGCCATCAGAGAGATGATATCACACTTCTTGTAGCCTCTGGAAAACTCTACTGTGTACTCTTGAAAGAATGAGAGTGAAAAAATAAAACCAAATGAAGTTGTAGTAGTATTATGAAAATAGTTTTGACCTTTCGGGTTCCCTGAAAAAGCTTCTGAGAGTTAGTGTTTTAGGGTACCAGACTCCCATCAGAGAGTAAGGAGGTGGTCTGAGGAGAAGTTCTCTGAGTTGAATTAGTGGAAATACCATCAGCTTGTCATTAAGGAGAAAGGAGTTAACATATTGAGCAGTTAGAAATCAGGTGTCAGCTGCTTTACAGCAATTCTGCAAGATAGATGTTTTTTATTTTTATTTTTATTTTAGATTTTATTTATTCATTTTAGAGAAGGGAGAGAGAGAGGAGGGGGAGGAGCAGGAAGCATCAACTCCCATATGTGCCTTGACTGGGCAAGCCCAGGGTTTCGAACCAGCGACCTCAGCGTTTCAGGTCGATGCTTGATCCACTGCGCCATCACAAGTCAGCAGATGGTTTTTATTATCTCCATTTTACTGATGAGGAAACCTAAGCGTGGAGTATGGCTACACACATAGTAAGTAGAGCCAAAATTTGAAATCAAAGCTGTCATACTTTGTTCTTGCTTTCATATGGGAATTGTAAATATAACACTGGTCGTAGCAGTGGCAATAATAACAGCTGTTATCTTTTGAGTGCTTACTGTGTGAGCACTATGGTAAGTACGTACTTTAAAAACATTTTCTTGTTATAGCAAGACATTCAGCTAGGTCGTTAGCTTTGTTCATAGATTGGGAAAACTGAGTCTTAGAGCTATTAATTATGTTGATACTGCTAATAATTGTGAGTAGCAGAGGTGAGATTGTAAGAACTCCTGCTCTTAATTCCTACATCATACATACATTTAGGTGTGATCTGGTCTATTCTGCAGTACCTGCTAAGGCAGAGGTCGGGAACCTATGGCTCGCAAGCCAGATGTGGCTCTTTTGATGGCTGCATCTGGCTCGCAGACAAAGCTTTAATAAAAAAAATAATAACGTTAAAAATATAAAACATTCTCATGTATTACAATCCATTCATATCCTACCACTCATATTCATGGTTGCCGGTGGCTGGAGCCAATCACAGCTGTCCTCCGGGACAACACCAAATTTTTATTGGATAATGCTTAATGTACATGGGTTGTTGTATGGCTCTCATGGAATTACCTTTTTTATATATTTATTTATTTATTTTTTTTCTGAAGCTGGAAAACAGAAACAGTCAGACAGACTCCCGCATGCGCCCGACCTGGATCCACCCGGCACACCCACCATGGGCGATGCTCTGCCCCTCCGGGGCATCGCTCTGCCGCGACCAGAGCCACTCTAGCGCCTGGGGCAGAGGCCAAGGAGCCATCCCCAACGCCCGGGCCATCTTTGCTCCAATGGAGCCTTGGCTGCGGGAGGGGAAGAGAGAGACAGAGAGGAAGGAGGGGAGGGGGCGGAGAAGCAAATGGGCGCCTCTCCTATGTGCTCTGGCCGGGAATCGAACCTGGGTCCCCCGCACGCCAGGCCGACGCTCTACCGCTGAGCCAACCGGCCAGGGCCCAGAATTACATTTTAAAATATGCGGCGTTCATAGCTGTCAGCCAAAAAGTTTCCTGACCCCTGTGTTAAGGTAATTGCTGGTCTCTTTTTAGTCCCAGGTCTCCTCTGCATGTTTTAGTAGAGTCTGGTCTGGAAGTAAGTATCTCTGTTAACTTCTATTTTCCTAAAGATTATCAGTGTAACTATTATTAGATAGGCAGCTGGTAAATATAATAGAAGACCTTATGAGGGTGAGCCATAAGAAAAAGATAATGCAATCCAGTGATAAGGGTAACAAGAGGAAGATAATGAAAAGTAGGCATACTTCTTGCTATGGTGGCATTTGGCTTCTACATCATACATCAGAGAATGTTAGACCTGTAAGGAATTTCAGAAAGTATTTGGCCCAATTCCCTTTTTTTTACCTAAATGGGAAATGAGGTCCAGAATGGTTTTAAGTTATTCAAAGTCACATGGTTTGGTTGGTGGCTGAATTAACACAATCACTCTAATTTATTTTGTTACTTTTTTTATATCCAATGCTAATATGTTAATAATGCATACTGATTAGACTCTGAAGCCATACTGCCAAGGTTCATATTCCAGCTTTAAAAGTTACTAGCTGAGTGACCTGAGACAAGTCACTTACGCTCTGTGTTTCAGTTCCCTCATTTATAATATGGGTGCAATAATGGGTGCTTTATAGGACTTTTGTGAGGATTAAATAAATTAAAATACAAAAAATGCCTAGGACAATGACTGCCTGGCACATAATAAGAGCTATATATGTGACATTAAAATAATACAGTTAAACAGTATTAAATGTTGAGTTAACAGTATATTTGTGAGGGAAACCGAACCTCAAAACTTGTCCCTCTGAACTTGTTCAGTTCAAGTTTTCTTGGAAAATGGCTTTATTTTAGCTATTATTCCTGTTATCTGTGATATTTTTGTTAATCAGTTGTTCTTAACCTTTTTATATATAGTAAGAAATTTAGATAGGAAAAATTATGTCACTTTGAAATAAATTAGTTCACCTTGGTCATTTGTCACTTCTCTTCATTTTGGTTATATATTGTATCTCTGTATTTTTTTAATTGGGGTGAAATGTACGTGTGTATTCGTAAGTATGTCTGTATAGCTTGAGTTGTTTGAATTTTTAGTGGCTATTTAATTTTAGCTCTTTTCAGCTTTCTAATATAATTTAATTTTTAATACTAGAATTGATTTTAGAGTTGACTACGAACTTTTCAGCACTTCTTTTTTGTAGATGAGTAAATTGAGGGCAGAGCGACCAAGATATGTGGTTTGTCTCATAGCTAGCTGATAGCAGAGCCTAGAATGAGAATATTGCCTCCTGCTCATTGCTGTACCTTGCTGAGTCTTACCACTGCCATATAAACATTTCTTTACTTTTAAATTTTAAGAATGAATTCTCTTTGTAAGAGTCAATATGAATTTAAATGTTTTGTTAATGATTACTCAAATATTCTGCCTTAATACATTTAATTTGAATCTAATTCATTAGATTACATTAATAACCTAAAATAGTTCTTGTGGGTGTCAGTTAAAAGACTGAGTCAATTATGAGACTCAAACCTTAATATTATTGTTCACTGAATTTACAGAAAATTAGCCATTGTCTCATCTGTGTAGAATCTATCTTAGGTGAGGAGACAGGACTAAGGAATTAATGGTAAGGCTTGAGTGGTTAGGTATAGAGCAAGACTCAGGAAAGTTGAAGCATCATTTAGGCATTCCTCTGTAACAATTGTATTTGAATGTTAACACAGGTTATGTATGTTACCTGTACATCTCCATCTTGTATTAAGACACATTATGAAGCCAAAGTTGGGACATACACAAAATGACTAGCAAAGATCAGAATACATATTAAGCCAATTAAGTATTCTTGAGTGCCACCTTCCTTAAAAAAAAAAAAAGCAATAATATGATTATAACAGCAGCTAATGTTAATTGAGTGTGGCAGGCATTTTACATTTAATCCTTATCCTCTCAGGTAGGTTTAATAATTCCTGTTTTATTATTATTATTATTATTATTATTATTATTTTGAGGAAGAGGAGGGGAGATAGACAGATTCCCGCATGTGCCCTTACTGGGATCCACTGGGCAACTTCCATCTGGGGCTGATGCTCAAATCAACTGAGCTATCTTCAGTGCCTGAGGCTGATTCTTGGACCAACTGAGCTATCATCAGTGTCTGAGACTGATGCTTGGACCAACCAACCTATCCTCAGACTCTGAGGCTGATGCTTGAACCAGTTGAGCCACTGACTGTGGGAGAAGAGAGAGAGGAGGGGGAGCAGGTAGGGAAGAGAAGCAGATGGTTGCCTCTCCTGTGTGCCCTGACTGGGGATCCTAACCTGGGACGTCCATATGCCAGGTGAATGTCATCTATCCACTGAGCCAATTGGTCAGCATGCATTTTTTTTTTTTTAAATAACAGATAATGAGCCTGACCAGGCGGTGGCGCAGTGGATAGAGCATTGTACTGGGATGCGGAGGACCCAGGTCCTAGACCCTGAGGTCTCCAGCTTGAGCACGGGCTTATCTGGTTTGAGCAAAGCTCACCAACTTGGACCCAAGGTCACTGGCTCGAGCAACGGGTTACTCCATCTGCTGAAGGCCCACGGTCAAGGCACATATGAGAAAGCAATCAATGAACAACTAAGGTGTTGCAACGAAAAACTGATAATTGATGCTTCTCAACTCTCCCTTCCTGTCTGTCTGTCCCTGTCTCTTTCTCTCTCTCTCTCTCTCTCTCTCTCTCTCTGTCTCTGTCTCTGTAAAAAAAAGAAAAATAATAATAATGAGTGAAAGACCATGGTATCTGCCTGAGATGTCATTAAGGGATGAGAAATAGCGATTCAGAAGAGCATGGCTAAAGACAGTATATGATGAAAGTTAGAAGTTCATGTCTGTCCCCTACAGATGTGGCTAGATCTCTGGAAAAGAATTGCTTTGGTATTAATTTAGTGAAGTTTATTATTTTTTAATTTTGTTTACTCAGTGAATGTGGATTTAACCTTTTTTACTTAGTTTTATTTAACAAACTCAAATTTGATCAATAATAATGAAACCGAGATATTCTTTGCCATTTTTCAAATATTTTTAATAACAAAACTGTTGGTAATCTGGTTGAATCACTACTTCTGATGACAGAGTTCATACATCTTTTGATAAACCTTCCTTTTTGAGTATAGTAAGCTTTGAAATATGAGAATTTCAAATTATGTTGCTATTAGACATCTGCTGTAGAGGACTGCAACATGTTTTCTCTAGGATTTGTTTCCTTAGTGTCATGGACTTTAAAAAAATTCAGTTCTTACTAAACTGAGAAATTAGAATTGAAATTGTAATAACTCTTTGAGCCTGGGCAAGTCATTTAGCCTTTCTGTGCCTCAAGGTTCTTATCTTAAACTGGAGATAGTAATAATGGTTACTTTAGAGGATCATGAGAAGTGAAATGAATTAATAATTGGAAAGCACTTAGGACAGTAAGTATAACACTTCCTCGCATAGATGTAGGGAGTGAAGAATTGAATATAATGGTTTAAACCAGGGGTCCCCAAACTAGGGCCCACGGGCCACATGCGGCCCCATGAGGCCATTTATCCGGCCCCCGCCGCACTTCCGGAAGGGGCACCTCTTTCATTGGTGGTCATTGAGAGGAGCATAGTTCCCATTGAAATACTGGTCAGTTTGTTGATTTAAATTTACTTGTTCTTTATTTTAAATATTGTATTTGTTCCTGTTTTGTTTTTTTTACTTTAAAATAAGATATGTGCAGTGTGCATAGGGATTTGTTCATAGTTTTTTTTATAGTCCAGCCCTCCAACGGTCTGAGGGACAGTGAACTGGCCCCCTGTGTAGAATGTTTGGGGGCCCCTGGTTTAAACCTAGGGAAACTTGTAGAGAATAGCTACTTTAGGGGGTGGTAAGCCTTTTTTATTTTATTTTTTTTTAAGATTTTATTAATTTTAGAGGATCAAGAGAAGGGGGGGGTGTAGGAGCTGGGAGCATTAACTTATAGTAGTTGCTTCTTTCTTGTATGTGATTTGACCAGGCAAGCCTCTGGTTTCTAATTGGTGACCTCAGCATTCCAAGTCAATGCTCCATTCATTGTGCCACTACAGGTCAGGTGGGGGGTGTTAAACTCTTGAAATTAGATCTTAAATATGCTGATTTTATGTTTGAAATGCCTATAATTAGATATAAGTAGCTGGAAATTTGTATCAAAAATTGTATGAAAAGGTAAGACTTATAATTGAGATAGTAATTAAAGAATTAATTCATTAAGGGAAAGTAATATGTAAGGCAGAAAAAGAGACAGGAAATCTTGGAAAATATATTGTTGTAAGAGACTAGGGTCTTAAGGGTAAATAGATGATCAGAAGTGACATTGTAAACAGGTC
The DNA here is from genome assembly GCF_036850765.1 of Saccopteryx bilineata. Classification (NCBI taxonomy): domain Eukaryota; kingdom Metazoa; phylum Chordata; class Mammalia; order Chiroptera; family Emballonuridae; genus Saccopteryx; species Saccopteryx bilineata. The sequence continues at coordinate 289,249,228 of NC_089491.1, forward strand.
AGTGAGAATGAGGATTAAGGATAGGACTTTTGGTATTACAAAAGCAGCCCATTGATAAATTTTGAACATAAATTGTCTTTGGCTAACTTTATTCTGGGTTTTAAGAGGTTAAATTCATTGAGGCATCCCATGTATACTTTTCATTTGAGAAATTTGGCTGTTAACAAGAATAGGATAGAACCTTTTGGAATGAGTAGACTAAAGGAAAAGTTTCCTAAAGGATATGAGATCTATTCAGATTTGAAGGCAGTAGAGGAAGTAGCTTTAATTTCATATAAGTTTTTGTTTTAATTGCATTTTCCTCATTTATTAGCTGTGAGAGCTTTAAAAGTTATTTTATTTCTCTGAACTTCAGTTTTCTTGTGTGTAAAATGGAGACAATTACCTTGCAAGGATATTGTGAGAATTAGATGTAGTAATAGTATATGAAAGTATCAGCAAGGGCCTTACCTATAGAAGGTACTTTTCAATGAAATATAGCTGTTAATTTCTATTATTAAAAATTAGCCTGAGAAGTAACTTTTATTAATTTATTCAATAGACATTTATTTTAGGGTGTTGGTACTCAGTCTTTACTATAACAAGACCTTTTTTCAGGGTCATGAAATTTCTAAGAAACCAAATGATAGCAGCTGGACTTTTAGAATCCATTGCTTGTAAATCTACATTCTGACAAAATGAATTACTGTAGTTCATAGATTTTGAGATACACATTCCCCTGGCTCCATGTTCTGGCACTTAAAAAAATCTTTTTCCTCCATTGATTAGAAAGAGAGAGAGAGCATCAACTTGATCCACTTAGTTGTTCCATTTAGTTGTACACTCATTGGTTGCTTCTTGTGTGAATCCATGACCTTGGCGCATGGGTAGATGCTCTATTCACTGGGCCAGGGCCCATGTTCCACCACCTGTGAGCTTGGAATAAATCATATAGATGTCATAGTTTATTGGTAATGTTGCGACAAAGAGAGGGACAGACAGATTAGAAGGGAGAGAGATGAGAAGCATCAAGTCTTTATTGTGGCACCTTAGTTGTTCATTGATTGCTTTCTCATATGTGCCTTGACTGGAGGGTGGGGAGGGCTACAGCAGAGCGAGTGACCCCTTGCTCAAGCCAGTGACCTTGGGCTCAAGCCAGCGACCTTGGGCTTCAAACTAGTGACCTTTGGGCTCTAGCCAGCGACCATGAGGTCGTGTCTGTGATCCGACACTCAAGCCAGCAACACCGTGCTCAATACGGCAACCTTGGGGTTTTTAGCCTGGGTCCTCTACTTCCCAGTCCAACACTCTATCCACTGCACCACTGCTTGGTCAAGCTTGGTAATGTTTTTCTTTTCCTTAATGGTACATAAAATAATGGTATGTTGGGTAGTATTTTGTTAAATACAAATATGCTCATATTTTTGATAAGTAGTAGTATATTTGTGGAAACATTATTTAGCCCAGTGGTCCCTAACTTTTTTGGGGCTACGGACTGGTTTAATGTCAGAAAATATTTTCACGGTTTGGCTTTTAGGGTGGGACGGATAAATGTGTCACGTGACCGAGACAAGCATCAAGAGTGAGTCTTAGACGATGTAACAGAGGGAATTTGGTCATTTTTAAAAACTAAAACATCGTTCAGACTTAAATATAAATAAAACGGAAATAATGTAAGTTATTTATTTTTTCTCTACGGACTGGTACCAGTCCGCGGCCTGGGGGTTGGGGACCACTGATTTAGCCTACAGAGAATATCTAGTGTATTAAGGTTTTGCAGGAGTGAAATTGGAGCAGTGTAGTGGTCTGAGACCTATGGATTAGAAATTTTTTTTATAGGCAAATAGGAAACAGCATTGCAGAATCTTTGGGTTTCTTTTGTTTTCTTTCAAATAAACTGGCAGACTGTTACTAAGAGAAGTGAGAATTTATGTTGCAATAACTGTTATATTTGGGCAAAGTCCAACATGTTTTACCAACTTGTATAAACTTTATATGTTAAAGAGGACTGGAAGCCAAAAACACTAAGAACCTTTCTTGATCCTGGTAAATGAAAGAGGTTTGAATTTTGTTTAGAAAGAAAAGGTGAAAGTAATTCATTTTGGATTTAGGTTTGTGAAGATGAAATTGGTTTCTCCAATATGGAAGATAAGCCTGTGTGCAAAGATAGATTGGACCATTCTGCATGCCTTAGAGGCCAGCAGAGGAGTATAGGCTTTCTTTTGTGGCCATTGTGAAATCCTTGTAACTTTTGATCAGTGCTTTGGAAGCATTGATCTACCAGCAGTTGGTGAGATGTGTTAGAGATATGAAAGCTTATAGGTTGGTAAACCAGTTGAGAGTCTGTTGAAATAGGTCAAATAAAAGGAGAGAAGGAATTGTAAAAGAAATTGTGGTAGTAGCATTGACTAAACCAGATCACTAATCTCAGGGTTGGAAGGAAGAATGTTCACTTCATTCTTCCTTCATTCAGGGAGGAAGAATGTTAACTCCACTGGGACAGGGACTGACTTCTATTTTCCTCATAATGTGCCCCAGGTACCTAGAACAGTGCCTGGTACATAGCAGGTACTCAATAAGTTCTTTGTTGAATGAATGAGACCATAGTTACTGAGATTGTAAATTTGTGTGATTTGGATACTGGCAATGATAATAACAGAAATAAAGGACATGAGAAGAGTAGGCATCGGGTAGAAAGTGAATTGAATTTTGAATATTCTGTGTTTATGTTAGCAGACATGTGGCTGAGGATATAGGTTTGGGATTTAGTCACATAGAAATAAAAAAAGCCATTTCAGTGAATGTCAGGGTTAGTACAGAAATACGTAAATGTGAATATAACATGATATATTCTAAATTACTAATTCCTATTATAAATTATATATTTTTATACATTTAACATGCACTTAATAAGTTTAATAATTTAATGTTGTAACAAGTTTTGCATATTGAATTGCCTTTTACTGATGGGAGGTACTTTTGAGTTACATGAAAATTTTGAGTCATTTATACTCTTTCCAATAATATAGTACAGCTAGCGCTCGATTTACGACCACGATTGGTTCCAACAGACTGGCCGTAACACGATTTGGTCGTAAGTTGAGTAGGCTATATGTACAGTACTGTGAAATGATGTTATAAAAATCTTTAAGTCATATTTTATCATAGTTTTCTTTCATTATTGTTATATATCATAATTTTCTTGTTCATTTTATGCCATTTGTATCATCTCTACACCATTTTGTTTCTTATTTTTACATTTGTCAGGTTTAAGTAAAACACTGCATTACCAGTACAACTGGTTTAATATTTGCAAAACATACAAAATTACTAAATACAGGTGCATACAAAAATACAAAATACAGGTGTAAAAAATACCATAGGAAACATTTTCTAAATTGCAAAACATATCAAAATATATAAACATGTACGAAACATTTTATTGGCCTTTGATGCTTGGCTGTGGATCATTGATGTTGTCATCTGAGGCAGCAGTTGGGGTTACCGGAGTTGGTTTTTTTCATAAACATGTGCAATCACATTCACTTTCTTTCCTCCTTTGTACTTGTTCACTGATTGCTTTCTCATATGTGCCTTGACCAGGGGGTTACAGCAGAGCGAGTGGCCCCTTGCTCAAGCCAGTGACGTTGGGCTCAAACCAGTGACCATGGGGTCATGTCTATGATCCCATGCTCAAACCAGCGCCCCTGCACTCAAGCTGGTGAACCCATGCTCAAGTCGGATGAGCCCGCGCTCATTTTCGTGTAGAGATCAATGGCCTTTCTTTCCTTCTTGGCAGGCTGAGGCGTAGACAAAGACAATTTCCTCTTGGTAGACATCTTAGGAGGGGTTTGATGAAAAATACCCAAGACACAAAACACAAATTGCTGTACTGAGTCTGGGATAACAGTTGAAATGGTGCATGTGGAGATGGTAGTGCTGCTGGAAGCTGGTCCGCACTGTCATACGCCCAGCTGGGTAACGCTTGTGCTGCCAGACGCGGAGCAGTCGTGGCTAGCGATTGTGGTCGTAAAGTTGAATGGTCATAAGTTGCATAGGTCATAAGTTGATCAATATCTGTATAGGCTTTGAATTTGGTAGGTGCAAGAGTGCATTAATTTAAAATGTTAATATATTAGATAATAAGAAATTGTATAAGAATTTTTATTGACTTTATGGATTATTTCTATTGTCAAAAACAGGTAGGTTAGCTTATCTATTTGAGGATAAAAATGAAAATTAATTAGATGAGTATTCTTTGTACAGGACACATGGGAATGCTAGAATGTCCTCTTTTGAGGCTTATAATTTGCTTCACAGAAATGTCCTTAGCACTTTAGTATTAGGAAAACATGTCTGATTTCTAAATGATGAGACAAAGAAACCAGGTCAGATGTAACTGACTTGCACATTATTCACAGACTACCCAGTATTTCTGGTGAAAAAAATTAATGCAAAAAGAGGAAGTAGAAACCAAAAAAGAGACAATTGGATAGCATTTCTGTGGCACTGTAGATCAGCACACGATGTACACATTTTTAAAAAATATCAAAATTTTATTATTTGAAAATTCCATTTGGTTAAGTTTTTAGGTAAAAAAAAGTCTCATATAAGTTTTATCCAATTATAAAACACTGTTAACAGGATAATTCCTTTAAAAGTATATAGCAAATATTTCTTGCCCTTTCTTTTCAAATGCCTCTGTTTATTTTGTTAATGCAATAATTAGATTGCAGGCAGTATGCTGACAATGAATGAATGTTGAAGGATTGAGAACCACGTATGTTAGGTATTTTATTGATAAGACTTGATAATATTTATAGTATGTTATATATGAGGCTAAGGGTGAGTTGTTAAGAAGGAATTTTTCTAGCTTCTGATCTCCTTGGTCTGTGAAACATATCTATTCTTTGGAAAGGAGAATAGAGATGATTTACTATAGGTTATTAAAAATTAACATTATAAGAAATTTGTATTGGCAGTATTATTGAATACATATTAAATTTGAACTATAACCTGTTTTGTGCAATATGTTGTAGAAAGTTCAAGTAATATATTTAAGATACCTTGTTATTTAAAGCACATGCAAATTGGGATGTGTATATTTTCCTAGGAATCTAGGTTTCCTGTGAGAATTAAAAATGTATTGAGGCCTGACCTGTGGTGGCACAGTGGATAAAGCGTCGACCTGGAAATGCTGAGGTCGCCAGTTCGAAACCCTGGGCTTGCCTAGTCAAGGCACATATGGGAGTTGATGCTTCCAGCTCCTCCCCCTCTTCTCTCTCTTCTCTCTCTCTCCCCCCCCCCTCTCTCCTTTCTAAAATGAATAAATAAATAAAAAAATTTTTTAAAAAGAAAAAAAATGTATTGTGTTCATGTCAGCAGTTATTTTAAAATATAACAGGAGCGTATTTGAGATCACTGACTATCTTGTATACTATTAATGCCAGGAGATTATTATAGTGCTTATGTTTATGCTTGTTTAGTAACATTGGCTCCAGGTAGTACTATATTACTTTGTGAAGAGTTCATAAGAACTGAAGCATATCTAATGCATAAATGGCCAGTAGAGGGCCAAATGATGCCGCAGCCCACTGTATGCCGTAAGTTTTTGGTAGTTCACATTCTGTTAACTAACATTCTTTGAGCATCTTTGTTATAAGTATGGTTCTAAGTACTCTTAATGTATAATTATGAATCATAAGTATTTGTGTTTTAAGAGTTTTTAATTTTCACTTTATATCCATGAAGTAAGTACAGTGTGTCCATAAAATCATGGTGCACTTTTGACCGGTCACAGGAAAGCAACAAAAGATGGTATTAATAGAAATGTGAAATCTGCACCAAATAAAAGGAAAACTCTCCCAGTTTCATACCTATTTAGTGCAGTTCGATTTGGGCTCACGCACAGATTTTTTTAGCGCTCCATAGTTAGCTATCCCGTATAGCCTCTATAGACTCGTCACTGACTGATGGCCTACCAGAACGGGGTTTCTCCACCAAACTGCCGGTTTCCTTCAACTGCTTATCCCACCGAGTAATGTTATTACTATGTGGTGGCGCTTCGTTATAAACGCGCCGATATTCACGTTGCACTTTGGTCACGGATTCGAATTTAGCAAGCCACAGAACACACTGAACTTTCCTCTGTACCGTCCACATCTCAATTGGCATGGCCATGGGCTGCTCCGCTGTATACACGGTGTTATGTCATCATCTGCGCATGCGTACATACTGCCACATCATCCTACAGAAACTGGGAGGGTTTTCCTTTTATTTGGTGCAGATTTCACATTTCTGTTGTCTTTTGTTGCTTTCCTGTGACCGGTCAAAAGTGCACCATGACTTTATGGACACACTGTATAATCACTATTACTGTTTTACACATGAGGGCACTGAAGTACAGAGCAATTAATTCTCCCAAGCTAATAAATGATAGAGTTGTTTTTCATACATACACAGTGACTCTGTAGCTCCTAGCACTCTTCCCTGCTGCCTCATGTAGAGAGGAGGTACTGAAGAATAACATCACATCAGACATAAAGGCATAAAGAAATTCCGAACTCAGAACAGGTATATTGGCAGTCAGCATGGTGTTTATATTACCAGTTAAGATTTTGTCTCTGCAAACAACATCTATTTTTCTGTTATGTTAATGTTGTCGGTTGAATAGTATTGGTTTTGTGGTTGTATTTGGATTTAATTTGTAAGATTTTACTGTTAAGTGAGTTCTTATAAGCACTAAGAGTTTTGTCCTAGTTTACATATATTTCAATAACATAATAACAGAAAAAATGACACTCAGATGCTGATGAACAGGATTGTTTTGAATCCTTTGGAAATCAAAGGAATCTTTTGTAATGGACATGAATACATATTGACTTTATTTATTATACAAATTCAGAGTTTTATATAAAGTATTGGATTCCCTTAAAGTAAACAGCAAGAATTGAGGAAACTCTTTAAATTGTTGTTTTATGGTTTTGGATGTATTCCTCCTGACCCAGGCAATTGATCTGGGCGACTCATAGACAGTCCTTCGGTACTTATATAGACAATACTTTGTAGGTTCCCTATGTCTCCAGTTCCAATTGGGGGCTATTCTTTTGTCAAAGGCATAGAATGGCATCTTATTTATGGAGTTCTCTGGAGTCTATTACTATAAAAAAACAAAAGGTCTTTTATTCAGAGGAAATCTTAACTAGTAAAAAGTAAAAGGAGTTCTATGATTTCACTAGGGTTGTCTTGATTTAAATGAAATTATGATTCAATTTTATAAGCAAAATTAGAGTATCATTTTTCTCTTTATAAAATTTTAATCAGTTTTTAAAACTTAATTTGGTAAGCTTTCCTTTTGCAAATTTAATTCGTTTTCATTACATGTCAGAGATTTGACTTAGTGTGCTTTTTCAGTCTTTAAGTAATTTTCTCCGAATAAGAAGCCCTTTTAAATTTAAGAATTATTTATTGAGCTCCTACTGTATACAAGCCACTCTGCTAGTTATTGATGATTTATTTGGTTTGTTATCACATCATTTAATTTTTATACACATGGCTGTTATACTTCAGAAGTACTAAAACTTTATTCAGACATTTATATCTGTGATACCTGCTCCCATGATAGATTTACTTCTATAAGTATTCTCTGGTTGGGTTTATTTATTTATTATTATTATTATTTTTTTTGGCAAGAGAGATAGGGAGGGAGAGAAAGAGAGGGACAGATAGGGACAGACAGACAGGAGGGGAGAGAGAGATGAGAAGCATCAATTCTTTGTTGTGGCACTTTAGTTGTTCATTGACTGCTTTCTCATATGTACCTTGACTGAGGTTCTACAGCAGAGCGAGTGACTCCTTGCTCAAGCCGGAGTCCTTTGGGCTCAAGCCAGCGACCTTGGGCTTCAAGCCAGAGACTATGGGGTCATGTCTGTGATCCCAAGCTCAACCTGGCGGCCCTGCCCTCAAGCTGGTGAGCCTTTACTCAAACTGGTCACCCCCAAGCTGGTGACCTGGGTTTTGAACCTGGGTCCCTGGCGTCCCAGGCCTATGCTCTATTCACCGCCTGATGAGGCTGTTCCTTTCTTTTTGTATTTTTCTATTTCTAGTTATTTACTCTGCTCTAAGCAATGTATTAATTTACTGTCTTTAAATATTTTATGGAAAAATTGTAACATAACTACCACTCTACAGCTGTATAGGACTTTGATATAACATGCCAGTTTCTAAAATGAAATAAAGACTTTCTGATGTTTGGTAAAATATTCTAGATTAATTTTTTTTTTTTTTTTAAGTGAGAGAGAGAGAGAGGGACAGACAGATAGGAAGGGAGAGAGATGAGAAACATCAATTCTTCGTGCGGCATCTTAGTTCATTGATTGCCTTCTTGTACGTACCTTGACTAGGGGGCTACAGCAGAGCGAGTGACCCCTTGCTCAAGCCAGCGACCTTGGGCTTCAAGCCAATGACTTTTGGGCTCAAGCCAGCAACCATGAGATCATGTCTATGATCCTGTGCTCAAGTTGGTGAGCCCGTGCTTAAGCGGGTGACCTCGGGGTTTCAAACCTGGCTTCTCAGCATCCCTGACCAATGCTTTATCCACTATGCCACTGCTTGGTCAGGCAGTGGACTCATTTTTTTTCCCCAGATGATGTTAGTGGTCTCTTGAGATCTGAAATCATAAAAAGAATAGTGAGCGTGTACACATTTTTTTAAAAGAAGTCCCAAACCTTTGTCATATTCACTTACAGATTTTGTACGCAAATAGGTATAAGAATTAATGGTCAGCCTGACCAGGCGGTGGTGCAGTGGATAGAGTGTAGGATTGGGACACAGAAGACCCAGATTTGAAACCCTGAGGTTGCTGGCTTGAGCGCGGGCTCACCAACTTGAGCGCAGGGTTGCTGGCTTGAGCGCAGGATCATAGACATGACTCCATAGTCGCTGGCTTGAGCAAGGAGTCACTCGCTGTGCTGTAGCTCCCCCCCCTCGTCAAGGCACGTATGAGAAAGCAATCAATGAACAACTAAGGTGCCGCAGTGAGGAATTGATGCTTCTCATCTCTCTCCCCCTGTGTCCTTTTCTTTGACTCTATCTCTGTCAAAAAAAAGAATTAATGGTCAGTAAACATGAGGCTGAGCTTCATATACAATCTTTGAAAAGCTGTGGCCCACTAATAAAGGTTTTTTTCAAAAAAGATTTTTGTTTGGATATTTTCTGTTATCATTGCTGACACCAAATGTGTTCTTTTTTTTCTGGTACCAACAGCCATTTCTCTTACACCAACTGTGTGTCTATAATAATTCAGTTTAATTCTGACACTATCTGGAGTTAGCATAGATCCCATAGGTTAAGGGCTTAGTCCCATAAGTCTCCTCCCCAGTAAGATGTCAGCTGCTATTGAGACTCCTAATCTACCCACACTTCTGCCTGGCTGACTATAAGTTTGGGATTTCCCACAGCCCTTACCCTCAGGTTTGATAATTTGCTAGGATGACTCACAAGACTCATGAAAGTACTATACTTACTATTACAGATTTATTATAAGGGAAAAAATATATAAGGGATACAACTTATGGAACAACTAAATGGAAGAGGTCCGCAGGCAAGGTATGGAAACAGGTGGCACAGAGCTTTCATGCCCTCTCCCAGCCTATCGATGTGTTCATCATCCTGGAAGCTCTGTGAGCCCTGAAGTTTTTGAGAGTTTTTACGGAGGTTTTATTAAATCTTTGGTCATTGATAGTTGAATTCAATGTTTAGCCACTCTTCCTTTTTTTGGAGGTCTGGAGTGAGGCTGAAAGTCTTAACCCTCTAATCAGGTTGTTGATTTTTCTGGGTTTCACCTCTGTCCTGAAGCTATCTGGGCCCCTCCCTACCACCTCTCCTCTGTGAGCCATCTCATTAGTATGCAACAGACAGTAAACTTCAAGGTTTTCAGAGCCTCGTGTCAGGCACCTGAAACAAGGAGCAAATATTTTTTGTTATAAAACACTTGTATTATTGTGTTGCCTCAAATTCTACATAGATAGTGAATCTTACTGAATATTTTTAGATTTAAGCATGTGTGAAATTAAAATTTTATACATAATTTTCCTACAAAACTTTTTTAAAAATAAAATACGGGTTAAAATGAACAGAAATGTATTGATTTAAATTATTCTTGTTTCTTTGGAAATCCTATTTACTGTATATTGTCAGGCTTGTTTAATCATGGAACTAACAGGTTGGTCACTAATCTAAAGCAGTGGTAAATTCACTTGGGAAGAATATCATTTTCTAGACTTGAATGCAGAATGGAAGTGTATTTCTTGTCTTTTTGGGTTTTATGTGCTTGAATGACTCTAGGCCAGTGGTCTGGAGATGGGTGATTTTGTTCACCAGGAGATATTTGGTAGGGTCTGGAGACAGTTTTGGCTGTCACTACTTTGGTGGAGAGGTTGCTACTGATATCTAGTGTGTCTCTAGATGCCAGGTGTGCTACTAAAAATCCTGTTATGCACTGACCGGGAATCAAACCTGTAATCTTGCTGTATTGGGACAATGCTCTAACCAATTCAGCTACCTGGCCAGGACACATACAAGAATCAACCAATGAATACACAAATAAGTGGAACAACAAATTAATGTTTCTCTCTTTTTCTCTGCTTACCCCCTTACTCTCCCTCTAAAAATCAATTTAAAAAAGACTCAGAAGAATCTATATTTTTTAAAAATCCTGTTATGCATAGAATAGCCCTTCACAAGAAAGAATTGTCTGTCCCAATGGGCAGTTGTACTGAGGTTAAGGAAAGCTAGTGGCTAATTTAGGAATCACCAGTAGTTACATAGATGGTATTCGAAGCTGTAAGTGTTGGGACTGGATATACTGCAGTCACCTCAGCTGATGACCAGCTCTTCTGGAGCCTTACCCACTTAATTAATTCTAGCATTTGATGGATATGAAGACACGCTTTTTGTTCCTGTTCCCAAACCGTCAGATTACCTAAATATGGTTGTTAGTTGATTTCCTAGTATGGAAAAAAACAGTTGCACCTTTAATATCTAGATAGTCAGGAACTGTTATAGGGGACTTTCCAGACCTTCATGTGAAAGTATTTCTATCCAAGATGAAAAGAATTTAGAGATGATCTACATATCAGTATGTATGTACTTAACATGACTGAGCTGTACACTTGAAAGTGGTTAAGATGGTGAATTTTATGTTATGTATATAACACAGTTATAAAAATTTGTATCTTGCCTGACCTGTGGTGGCGCAGTGGATAAAGCATTGACCTGGAATGCTGAGGTCGCTGGTTCAAAACCCTGGGCTTGCCTGGTCAAGGCACATATGGGAGTTGATGCTTCCTGCTCCTCCCCCTGTTCTCTCTCTCTCTCTCTCTCCCCTCTCTCTCTAATAAAAAAAATGAATAAATAAAATCTAAAAAAAAAAAATTTTGTATCCAGTGTTTCATATTTTTTTACGTGGCATTCCATTGTATTCTTCTAGGACCACTGTTTTTATTGATAGTTTCTATAACTATTATCTTTTAGCTAGAGAGTTTATGTTCTCTTGGGTGATTTCTTTTTTTTTTTTTTTGTATTTTTCTGAAGCTGGAAACGGGGAGGGACAGTCAGACTCCCGCATGCGCCCGACTGGGATCCACCCGGCACGCCCACCATGGGGCGATGCTCTGCTCCTCCGGGGCGTCGCTCTGCCGCGACCAGAGCCACTCTAGTGCCTGGGGCAGAGGCCAAGGAGCCATCCCCAGCGCCCAGGCCATCTTTGCTCCAATGGAGCCTTGGCTGCGGAGGGGAAGAGAGAGACAGAGAGGAAGGAGGGGGGGTGGAGAAGTAAATGGGCGCTTCTCCTATGTGCCCTGGTCGGGAATCGAACCCGGGTCCCCCGCACGCCAGGCCGACGCTCTACCACGGAGCCAACCGGCCAGGGCCTTGGGTGATTTCTTAATTTTTCACGTGCCCCTTAATTTTTGAAGTGTATAAATTTGCCCTTGTCTTAAAAATTAGATAATATTGGATTGGTATGAAAATGCTGTATTTTTGTTTTAGCTTCTTAAAATTAATTGAACTATTTCACTAAAACCTTTACTTAGGGAACCATATGTCATTATGTTTATATTAAAAAAGAAGTAATTGTTCAGCTTCAAATGCTTTTAGTGTAAAGATTACTCAATTCATGTATTCCTTTTATTTCTCCCTAATAGGCTTTCAAGGATATGCTATATTCAGCTCAGGACCAGGCACCGTCTGTGGAAGGTAAGATGCATTAACTACTACATGTAGTCACATACAACCTATTTTTAAGGAAAGATATTTTAAACTGCACAGTGTAAAACTGATACAACCTGTCCAATTATGTAGGCCTTTTAAAATTTTTATAATAATCTATGTTTATATTATATTTCAATCAAATATTTTTGTTTTAGTTTATATTTTTCCTATGGTGGATCTCTTCTATTTCTTAAATCACTTTAGCATTGTGAATCAAAGATCCTGGCTTAGAGTCAAAGTTCTTATATGTGCCATTTTCATCCTCCACCCCCAAATGTGTTTTCATATCTGTCTCTTTATCCAGCAACCATCAGTGAGTCCTTAGTCCAGGGGTCGGGACACTATGGCTCGTGAGCCAGATGTGGCTCTTTTGATGCCTGCATCTGGCTCGCAGACAAATCTTTAATAAAAAAAAATAACGTTAAAAATATAAAACATTCTCATGTATTACAATCCATTCATTTCCTACCACTTATGTTCATGGTTGCGGGTGGCTGAAGCCAATCACAGCTGTCCTTTGGGACAACACCAAATTTTTATTGGATAATGCTTAATGTACACGGGTCGTTGTATGGCTCTCACGGAATTACATTTTAAAATATGTGGCATTCATGGCTATCTCAGCTAAAAAGGTTCCCGACTCCTGCCTTAGTCCATAATTAGTCTGGGTAACACAGCCTTTTCTTTCTATTTATGCCATGTCTTTAGGCTGGGATTAGTAAAATAACAGCATGTTCGTGTGTGTGTGTGTGTGTGTGTGTGTGTGTGAGAGAGAGAGAGAGAGAGAGAGAGAGAGAGGAGAGAAGAGAGAGAGAGATAAGCATTTATATGTTGGCAAGTGCAGTTTGGTAATCATAAAATGAGTTACCTAAGGACAATGATTATCCCTCTAATTATCTTTATTGATCCTTCTTTCTGTTACCTCAGCTTCTGCTTATCAGCTCATTCTTTGTGGGTGTAATCTTTGATAGGTTTGGGGAGTTGTAAGTTAAAGTAGTAGGGGTTCTTGTGTCAGTAAATAATTAGGAGCTAATTCAACAACTATTTCTTGAGATAGTGTTCTTTCAAGGCTGGGTAATTTTATGTTTTCACATCTGATTTCTTTTCAGGAGAGAAGAATGTGAAAAAGTATATCCAAGAATATTCTAGTTTAATAGAGATTAATATCTTTATGAAATACCAAACCAAAACACTTTGAATTTATTATAATGATGATCTTTTTCAGGCTTATTTTTATGACATAGATGCTGAAATTGTTAAATAAAACTACAGATTTGTAGTTAAAATTGTGTTGCCTTTAGTGACATAGAAATGTACATCTTTCACTTCTAACTATTTTGAATTGAAAATGTGCCTCCTTCAATATCTCAAAATCTTTACCAGGATATTGGCACTTAGACATTAGTTATATAATATGTCACTGAATTTTGGTTTATAAATATATTCAGTGTGTTTAGTTCTCTAATATTTAACTGAAGACATTTAAGGTTTATCAAGATGTTTAGTTCTTTTTTGGGTTATAATCTCTTATTTGATGTGTACTAAAGAGTACCTTTTCAAAATATCTTAAGAATGTAAGAAAAATGAAATTACCTGGACTTTAAACTGACTTTCTCACCCAATATAACTTGCTTTAATAGTGATTTTTAAATTTTTTATTCTCTAGGTTGGGCCACTTTAATTTTCTTTTTAAGTTGACCATCTGTTGTGAACTAAGATAATTTGAGATATGTTGAAAGTTATGATCTTTCTTCAGCCCTCCCTGCTGGATCATGTTGTAATTTTCATACACTTTAGCTGTTTCAGAAAAATGGAATCCTTTGAAAGTGTGCTAATATGAAAATTATTTAGAGTTAAGAATGTTTTTTTTAATCTTGCTGCCCAGAGACGTTAATTTCTTTATACCCAGCCGTGAAGGGAGTTTGTAGGCTGAGCATCCAGATGTATGTGCTGCTTTTTAATAAGGGAAAGAGCTACACTTGTTTGTTTTTTCTACTCTCAGATACATTTTTCTGTGTAGTGTCGAGGTTAGGAAAAAATGTTAAAGGAATTATAATTTGTATCTCATTTGCATTGTGATACTATATTAATTTACTATATTTTATACGGTGTTCAATTGAAATGATAATCATTTTTGTCATTCTTTTATTGGTATTGAGTTTATGTATCTACGCTGTTTTTTAGCTGTTTTCTAAAAAGAATGCACAGAGCAGATTTATCAACAAAGTCCAAAATAGTACTTTCAACTTTTAATAATTTTTTTTTTTTTTTTTCTGAAGCTGGAAACAGGGAGAGACAGTCAGACAGACTCCCGCATGCGCCCGACAGGGATCCACCCGGCACGCCCACCAGGGGCCTCGCTCTGCCCACCAGGGGGCCGATGCTCTGCCCATCCTGGGCGTCGCCATGTTGGGACCAGAGCCACTCTAGCGCCTGGGGCAGAGGCCACAGAGCCATCCCCAGCGCCCGGGCCATCTTTGCTCCAGTGGAGCCTTGGCTGCGGGAGGGGAAGAGAGAGACAGAGAGGAAAGTGCGGCGGAGGGGTGGAGAAGCAAATGGGCGCTTCTCCTGTGTGCCCTGGCCGGGAATCGAACCCGGGTCCTCTGCACGCTAGGCCGATGCTCTACCGCTGAGCCAACCGGCCAGGGCCTCAACTTTTAATACTTTTAATGGAAAAAAAAATTGGATAGGCCTCGATTATTTTTTTGAATATTGTCTTTCCTTCTTTTTGTAACTGATCTTTTCTCTATACTTTGAAACCTTTGGTGCCCATGAGCGTTTTCTCTTTTTTTTCCTTGAAACTAGAGTATACCATAAATTGGTGGTTCTCAAATCTGCGGCACATATAAATTAGTTTACCTGTGTTTTTTTTTAATTTGACAACCACTGATACTGATAATCTCAGATCAATAAAAATAGGACCTGGGGATGGATCCCAGGCACTGGTAGTTTTACAGTTTCCCTAGTCAAGAGCCCCTGCCATAAATCTTAAAAATAATTTTTGTTACACAATAATTAGCCAGTATGTTTATGGGCTTCTTAAATTCATTGATAGTATGCTTATTCTATTAGGGTACAGGATATTTTTTGTTTGTTTATATTACATCAGAAGATGTATATTTAAAAATATTGTATTATATTGAATTAAATCTAAGTAATAGCTGCACTGATTGTTTATCTATGTGAAATGGTTATAACTTCACATTATTATTAGAATTAAAAAATACTTTGCTGATTTGTTACTTGAGATGATAGTAAATTAGTAGCTTCTTATATTTCATACTGCTTTTGTTTAAGATGGGGTGGACTTAGAGGGAAATAAAGGTCATTTGAAATAGATTCTTGAAGAGTGAAGTGGTTTATTTTATAAAAGAGTATTAGATAAAAGGCAAAGTATATGGAGGTTTTTCTTGGTAAGAAGTTGACTGACACTCTTTATTTCCACTAGTGAATTATTACTTTCTTTTAACTTAGTAGGACATTTCAAGAGAATGCCTTTACTCTTCATTGGTAAAGTGGGCTTTTTTCCCCCACTTAAAAGTAAACCAGCCAAACAGAATAAATTCAATGTGGGATTGTTTACTTCATGTTGTTTTTATTACTCAAACATTCAGAGTCATGGTTATTTTGCTTCATTCATTCTTTGAGAGTGAATTTTATGAACCATTTATTTATACACTGATTCATGAAAAATAAAGGGTTTTTGTTTGAAATAAGTATCTTATGATTATAACTAGGAAATGCTCATATTCTGAAATAATCTCTTATTTCTGATAAACATTTACATTTAGAAATATATGACTGAAAAGATAACTCAAAATTCTATGTTATAGTTATACATTATATTAATATTTTTTGGTATTTTTTTCGAAGTTAGAAGTGGGGAGGCAGTCAGATAGACTCCGCATGCGCCTGACTGGGATCCACCTGGCATGTCCACCAGGGGGTGATGCTCTGCCCATCTGGGGCATTGCTCCGTTGTGGCCAGAGCCATTCTAGTGCCTGAGGTGGAGGTGGGGGCCATGGAAACATCCTCAGTGTCTGGGCCAACTCTGCTCCATTGGAGCCTTGGCTTCAGGAGGGGGAAAAGAGAGAGAGAGGAAGGAGAGGGGGAAGGGTGGAGAAGCAGATGGGCACTTCTCTTGTGTGCCCTGGCAGGGAATCGAACCTGGGACTTCCACACGCTGGGCTGACACTCTGCCGCTGAGCCAACCAGCCAGGGCTATATTGATTTTTAATAATGGAATCGTTAAACATTTTACTGTTTATTCTGTTGTCTTTTTTACAGAAAGACTTGTAGAGCAGCATACATGCCAGTAGATTAAAGGTATCATAAAGTGACTAGAAATTTGTTTTTTTGTTTTTTAATGTGGAGCAGCAGATATATATTTAGCGTCCTTAAAGTCAGTCGTAATTGAGTAATGTTTTGAGGAATTTTGGAAATTGTTGTGAGAAACCTTCAGCCTCGATTGTGTTTTCACAATTCCTTCTGTTAATGAGGTATTGTCAATGAGGTATTTAGTATTTAAGTATTGGGACAAATTAAAATTAAGCTGCAAACTCAAGGTTTTGCCAAGTGAATCAGTTACACCGTAATAATTAGGATAGTTGCAAGAAAGACAATTTACTTTATTCATTCATTCATTCATTCATTCATTCATTCATTTTTCCAAAGCTGGAAACGGGGAGGCAGTCAGACAGACTCCCGCATGCGCCCGACCGGGATCCACCTGGCATGCCCACCAGGGGGCGATGCTCTGCCCCTCTGGGCGACAATTTACTTTAGATATGTAAATATAACTGTTAATATTAGTGCCATTTGACATAGTCAAATTTTGTAAAGCTTACATATCAAATTTTCAGTGATAGAGAACAACGAAAAACATAAGTTGATATACTTTTCACCTTTCATGATTTTTTCTCCCTTTTGGTGTCTCAGTCATTTTATAGAATTAATCTACTTGGATAAATTATTCACACCTTTTTTGGTTGAAACTTTCTTCTTCCCCAAGTTTGTTTTGATACATATAATTTATATATGTACAAATTTATATACTATTTATATAATTTATAACTATATTAATTTCTTTCAGCTTTTACTCTGAATTAATTTCAAGTAAAGCATCAAACTTAATTTTGTCATTCTGTTTTTAAAATGTAGTCTTTTGTTTAGAAGCATTAATGTTTTTCACTCTTGTGATGGAAAAATCTGAGAATCTGACAGCTCAGATCAAAGAATTAGATCATTTTGCCTCTTCCTCATTTTAGATTTGTGTGCTCTGAGACCAAGCTAACCTTTCATGGCTCAGTAAGAACAATCAGGATTACTAATGCTGTATATGACAACAATAGGAGAATTCCAGGGATCAAACTAGTGTTGAAACATACAAAAAGTTTTTTAATATTGACTTTGCATTTTTATTCAGATATCTTTCAGTAACATTTTTAATTAGACATTTCTTTGTATCTCTGTACTTTTAAAAGATTTATGAAGTGTTACTTTGGATACTACTGAATGAACTGTTTGATTTGTTGGGTAAAAGCTTCAAGAAATCTTTCTATACTAATTTTTTTTTACTCATATAGTTCCCAGAAGTATTAGGAAAAGTTTATGGAATAGATAAAATATATTGGATAACAATAGTTATAGAGGTTAAGATAAGGAGAAAATGAAGATAGAATAGTGAATTAAAGCTCCAGTAAATTTAATACATAGAATAGATACTGTAAAGGACCTGGTACAGAAAAAGAACATCAGG
This sequence comes from Saccopteryx bilineata, assembly GCF_036850765.1. Lineage (NCBI taxonomy): Eukaryota > Metazoa > Chordata > Mammalia > Chiroptera > Emballonuridae > Saccopteryx > Saccopteryx bilineata. The sequence goes on from NC_089491.1 coordinate 289,267,236, forward strand.
TAAAAATTAAGGAAATCTCGCCCTGGCCGGTTTGCTCAGTGGTAGAGCGTCAGCCCCAGCGTGTAGATGTCTTGAGTTCGATTCCTGGTCAGGGCACACAGAAGTGGTGCATCTGCTTCTCTCTCTCTGTCTTCCTCTCCTGCAGCAATGGCTTGATTGGAGCAAGTTGGTCCCGGGTACTGAGGATGGCTTCATGGCCTCCACCTCAGGCGCTAAGAAGAGCTGAGTTGCAAGAATGGCTCCAGATGGGCAAAACATTGCCTCCTAGTGGGCTTGCCATGTGGATCCCAGTTGGAGTGCATGCAGGAGTCTGGCTCTATCTTCCCTCCTCTCACTGAAATGAATGAATGAATGAATGAATGAATGAATCTGAGTAAATTATGGACTTTTGTTAATAATATGTCAGTCAATATTGTTCACTAATTGATAAATGCACTGTACTAATGTTAGAATTTAATGATAGGGAAAAGTGAGTAGGGGGTATATGGAAACTCTGGGCTACCTTTTTAACTTTTCTATAAATCTGAACATATTCTAAAATAAATAGTTTATTTAAAAAATAGATGCTGTAAGGTTTTATGTAATTGCCAGATGCTAATTATAAATTGAACTCTAAATTTTCTTGAGTTAGAGGATAGAGGAGAGTATGATTAATTTTATAATTCACATCAGGTAAATATATACCAGGGTTTCTCAGAAAATAATCAATTTTTCGAACATGAGATTTGAGAAATTCTTTTTTTGGACCTTCATGAAGAGTAGTATTTTGTTTGTATGATGAATAATATCTCCAACAATTTTATGAAAAGCATAATGGTGAGTTTCATAAGACTGTTTCTTACAATCAAGGGTGTAATGTAAAAACTTATTACTCTGGCCTACAAGGCCCCAAATAATCTGGTCCTATGTCCATGATTTCATCTTCTGAAATTTTTCCTCTTGTTCACTAGGCTCCAGACACATTGCCTTTCTTTCCCTAAATCAGGCCAAGTTTACTCTTATCATAGCACTTGCCCTCTGTTAAAGAATTATCGGATCATCAGTTAAAAATTAAGGAAATATGTGCCCTTCAGGAGGCTTTCTGAATACGCAGTGTTACGTAGCTAGCAAGTCACTTTATATTACATCACTCTAGTTTATTTTTTTGCATAGCAGTTGTCACTTTCTGATAGCATGTGTGTGTGTTTTTAAGTGTGAGTAGAGGAGATAGACTCTTAATGTGCCCTGACCAGGATTCACCCAGAACCCCTGTTTGGGGAGGATGCTTGAATCAGCCAAGCTATTTTTAGCACCTGAGGCTGACACTTGGACCAACCAAGCTATACTCAGGGATGGAACCAATCAAGCCACTGACTGCAAGAGGGAAAGAGGGAGAGAAGGAAGAGAGGGAGGGCAAGAGATGAAGATGGTCACTTCTCTTGTGTGCCCTGATTGGGAAAAAACCTAGAATGTCCATACCCTAGGCTGATGCTCTATCCACTGAGCAAGCCGGCCAGGGACAGCTTGTGGTTTTTTTTATTGATTGATTCTCTTGAGACCAACGTAAGTTCTTTGTGATTGGAGATTTTGTCCTTTTTTACTTTTTTATGCCTAGTATCTAAAATAGCCACAGACCTTATATATCTACTGAGCACATCATTGGGTAGGAATAAAAATAAATCCTTTCCCTCAATCTTCCTTGAGATCAAAGTACTGTTTATGAAAAAAAAAAAAGAGTAAATTAGTCTAGCTTGCTTCTTTGTTTTTTAATTTTTAATTCTCCTTAATCTGTGGATACAGAATTTTACTTGCTGGGTAGATGACTAAATGTATTGTTTGTTGTTTAATAATACTAATACTGTAATTTTGTAAGGTATAGTCTTAGGAGACATGTAGCATTTCTTTAAAACCTTTGGAGAAGCAGATGATATGAAGTCCTAGTTTAAAGATTTTGTGTTTTTGTGCATTTGTGTTGTCTTGGTGCCAAGCATAGAATCTCCTTTGATTGCTGAGAAATTATATTTTATAAACTACTAGATGAGTGTATATTTTTTGTAAGATACTAAACCACTTGTTTTCATGTTTTACGTATGTGGTATATCTTCTTTTTATTTATTTTTTTATTTATTTACATATGTGGTATGTCTTTCTTTTTATTTATTTTTTTGTTTAAATGTCTCCTTTTAAAGATAAATGAAATAGGCATAGATTTGAGGAATCATGTATGAATTTTATGGAGAATTTTTTTCATGTCTACTGAGTGGAATATATTTTTTAATTATTTTAATTAAAATGGAAAGACCTACTGATGCTTTTTTTTTCATATTTTGCCTCTTGTTATAAAGTATTCCTTTTGATGGGGAGTATACATAACTAATGTTAGCCTAATACAGCTCTCTGATTCAGTTAGCTTAATAACAGCTCTCTGACTTTCTGAAATGGAATGAATAGATACAGTTAAGGACATAAGACACTGACCACTACTTAACTAGTCTCTGCTTTTCAGCTATGTCTTCTTTAGTTCCCCTACCAACTCCCTAATCTTATGACCAGGTTTTGTTGGATATTTTTTACTTAGATACCCTCTGTTTAGTCAACTTGGATAGCAGATGTGTTATGCTCTCCCTAAGCTCCTTAGAATTCAGCTCTTAGTGTAGAAGATGAAAGTATGCTGGTAAATTATTCATTCTGATTATATGCCTGAATGGACAGAGTCCACTTTAGGCATCTTCCACCTTACCTCTGTCCCTAGGTCCTTGATGTTTTAACAGATGTGAGCTTGCTTAGTTCTAGAGGATGGAAGATTGAATTATATTTCTATATTCATGAAATAATTTTTGCATATATAGGACTACTGTCAAATCCTTGCATTCATTTCATGTTATTTATAATCTTGTGTCTCCTTCTAGTTTTCCATTTTGTTATCCTGTATCATTATCTCTTTAAAAATTGTTATATGGCTTTTCTGACTTAGAAATAAAACCATTTGATAATAGAAAGAGCTGTTTGCCACATTCTTTGGTAAATTGCTACATTTACCATAGCTGAGCAGTGGCTAGAGAGTCTCTTTACTGAGTTCTATATTTCTATTGGTGGTGTTTCGTTAGTCCAGGGGTAGTCAACCTTTTTATACCTACCGCCCACTTTTGTATCTCTGTGAGTAGTAAAATTTTCTAACTGCCCACCAGTTCCACAGTAATGGTGATTTATAAAGTAGGGAAGTAACTTTACTTTATAAAATTTATAAAGCAGAGTTACAGCAAGTTAAAGCATATAATAATAATTACTTACCAAGTACTTTATGTCAGATTTTCACTAAGTTTGGCAGAATAAATCTTTATAAAACAACATACTGTAGTTAAATCTATCTTTTTATTTATACTTTGGTTGTTCTGCTACCTCCCGCCATGAAAGCTGGAACGCCCACTAGTGGGGGTAGGGACCAGGTTGACTACTACTGGTTTTGTCATTTATTGTTTATTTTTAAAAATCCTGCTTGTAGTGGGTTAATGTTACATGGCAAGACTGTGTATCAGAGACTAGAAGAGAGTTTAACCCAGAAATTAAAGTGCTGAATTCATTTGTAGCTACTGCAACCTTGTTTTGGGAGCAGTGAAAAAATACAGATGGCTAAGAGTGGAAGTTGAGACAGGAGCCAAGCCTACAAGATAATTGTCATCTCTTAAAGAATGATACGTATATTATATCCTCCATTAAGTTGTTTTAGAAAGGTTGAAATGACCTGATTGATATTCAAAGCTATGTAATGAAGTTATTTCTGAAGGGTGTGCTTATTTCATGTTTATATTGAGAAAGAATTGCATATTCATTTGTATGGCGGAAATTTTAACTTCTAGATAGCAAATGTCACCTTCAATAATAAATGTGTATTCTTTAAATATGACACTAATCTCAAACTAGTTTAATAATAAGAAAGATGTATATTTGAGTTGTAAATAGCATTACTACACAAATTATCAAAGTCTCTTTCACAGAGACTTAAATGTAATTTAATGCTAATTGCTAGAACATAAGATGACAATATAAATAGGTACTCAAGTTATGTGATAAAAATAAATATCAGCTTTTGAGTAGAATACAGGTAGGAAGCTAGCAGAAATGAAGAAATGCTTTGAACACAGGCTTATAATTCTTTGTGACACAGTAGAATATTTTAAAGTATTTTTAGTGCTTAAAATTTTCCTTTGTTTATAAAATCAATACATAGAAAGGCACTGTATTGATTATCACACAGTGCTCTTTTTTATTGGTAAGTTTGAGGGAAGGTGACAAAGTAGAGAAGAGATAATTATAAAACATTACATGATGAAACAAAAAAGCTCTGGGCGTTACTGGCATATACTCTACATTGTAGAGGAAAAGATAACATACCAGATGAATGAATCTGGCCATTTCAGGTAGAAGTTTCTAAACTAGCTATTAAAAAACTGGAACAATTTTTAAATCTTAAAGTTAGCAGAGTTTAAGGTAAAGAAAGTTCTTCTTTATGTTCTTTTTGTTCCCTTTAGGCAGAGCCACTTTAGGTGTTTAGTGAATGAAAGCCAATGAGAAAGGTAGAAAGAAGAAACAAAGTTTTGATCAGAGAGTAGCTTTCCAGCACTAGGTACACATTATTGAGTGAAAGAAACAAATTCTTGCCCTTAGAATGTAAAAGAAGCTCTAGAAATAATTTAGATTTTTAATAACTTCTAATTATTGAGACCATGAAGAGAGATTAGGCAGTCAGAAATTGAAAGAGTAGCTAATACTAGCCTTTCTGTTGCTGCTGTAACAATTTAGCACAATTTAGTGGCTTAAAATATGAGAAATTAAAAAAATATATATGAGAAGTTTATTCTCTCAACAGGTCAGGAGACTAGGATCTGAAATCAAGGTGCTGACAGGGGCACAATCCTGGAATTTTGTGCGGAGAGTCTGCTTCTTCCAACCTTTAATGATTGCTGGCTTCCTTATCTTGTGGTCCCTTCACTCCAATCTCTGCCTTTTCACTTTGCTTTCTCTTCCATCAGTCTGCTCTCCTCCATGTACCTAAGGACAATTGTCATGGAATTTAAGGGCACCTAGGTGATTCAGGGTAGTTTTATCTTAGCATCCTTAATTATATTGCAAGACCCATTTTCCTAAATAAGACATTAAAAGTTCTAGGAATTTGATATGGACATCTTTTGGGAGAGTCCATTTTTGGCCTACCATATCCCCGAATCTGAATTTATAAAATACATTGTAATGTTCTTCAGATTGTGACCTGGAGCTAGAAGTCTAAATTAGGTATTGCTTTCATGTTCTACTCTACCCACTTTGAAAGGATCAAATGATGTCAAAGAAAAATTCAGGTATGATACCCAGAAAGTGAAAAACTGGCCAAGATAGTCAAGCTTGAGTGTATAATATAAGGTCTACTGAAAAGTTCTGTCCGTTTTTGGAATAAAACAAAATACAAATTTTTCTTACCGACAATAAACTTTATTAAATAATATAATTGCCATTATTATTAATGATGTCTTGCCAGCGTGAGGGCAATTTGTATATCCCATTTTCGAAAAATGTTTTATCTTTTGATGCGAAAAATTGAACCAGTGCTTGTTTGATATCTTCTTCATTTTTGAATTTTTGCCCTTCAAAAAATTTTGTAAGGACAAAAACAAGTGATAGTCGGAGGGTGCTAAGTCCAGGGAATATGGTGGATGCGACAGACATGCTTCTGTAGCATTTCTTCCTTGTTGAAATTCATAAAAATTACAGTGGTGTAAATGAACTTTATCAGGAGCCATGGGTACACTATCGCTTCACACATAAGACTAACATGAATCAACTTTGTTTTAGTTAATTTGCTACGTCAGCATGTATACATTGAGTGATAAAAATAGAGAGGCACACATGCGCCAAATAAACATGTGCTTACGTATCGAAACTTGTTATGATAGAAACGAACAGAACTTTCCGGTAGACGTTATATATAAGAAAACACAAATTTATCTGTGTTCAACCAGTGCTACCTGCAAATTATTCTAAACCATAACCCTCTTAAGAATTTATTTTATATTTCCAGTATCCTTGCTGGGGGAAACAAAAAAGCAAGCCTATTCCTTGTACACAGGTTCAGTGTCCCCTCCATGTCTTCCCCTATCCCAGTTTTTATTATGGAAATTTTCAGAACATACAGAAATAAAGAGAATATGTGCAAATCCCACTTACCCATCATCCAGCATTAATCATTATCAGTACAATGACTAATCTTGTTTAATGCCCCCCCAATTATTATGAAGCAAATTTCAGAAATTATATCATTTTATATCTAAATATTTATAAAGGATGGTCTGTGCCCCCATCACACATAAAAGTATTAATAGTAATTTCTAAATATTATTAAATATCTGACAGGGTTCACATTTCCCTAATTGTTTTATTATACTTTCAAACAAAAAGATTCTTTTGAATAGGGACCCAGATAACATTATATGTTATATTGTGATTAATTAAAAGTCTTTTCTCCATTGATCTATTGTTGGCACCATCCATAATGGTAGTCACTAACCACTTGTAGCTATTTAAATTAATTGAAATGAAATATTCTGATCCTTCGTCACACTATGTATCAAGTGCTTAGTAGCCACATGAGGTTAGGGGATACTGCATTGAACAGGACAGAATATTTCACTCATTGAAGACAGTTCTGTTGGTTAGAGCTCATCTATAGATTTCCCCTCAAACTCTTATTTTTTTTACATTTTCTATTTTTTCTTAAATTTTTAAAATAATTATTTGGTAGAATAAAGTGGCTTGTTTACTTCTTTCAGTCTTCAGATTCTGAATTTTACTGATTGCACTCCTGTGGTGTACAGTACCTTAACATGGTCTCTGTTTTCTATAGTTCCTGTAAATTTTTAGTTAAATGTTAGGTACACACATATTTTTCCCCAAGAACACTATATAGGTGCTGATGTGTACTTCTGTTAGGAGGGATATATAATAGCAGGTTATAATTTGTAATGTTACTATGTAGCGATTGATGCTCATTTCCTAGCCATAGATTCATGACTTTAATAATGCTTACAAAATAGTGATATTCTAAGGCTCCCATATTTATTAGCCAGAATTCTGTAAGAGAAACCTTCCTTCATTAACTGTTTGGTTATCCTTAGTTATACAGACTGTATAGGAAAGGTGGAATAATTACCTAATTCTTTCCCATTTTTTTTTCTAGTTTTCAAGATAATATTGGTTTCCTAACATTTTCCAAAGATGACCAATGAAACTTTTTTTGTGTGTGTGTGTGTGACAGAGACAGTGAGAAGAACAGTCAGACAGGAAAGGAGAGGGATGAAAAGCATCAATTCTCTGTTGTGGCACCTTAGTTGTTCATTGATTACTTTCTCATATGTGCCTTGACCGGGGGGGCTACAGAAGAGCGAGTGACCCCTTGCTCAGGCCAGTGATCTTTGAGCTCAAGCCAGTGACCATGGGGTCATGTCTATGATCCCATGCTCAAGCTGGTGAGCTGTGCTCAAGCTGGCGACCTTGGGGTTTCGAACCTGGATTCTCTGCATCCTGGTCCAACACTCTATTCACTGTACCACTGCCTGGTCACGTACCATTGAAACTTTTTGATTGTCTTAATGAATTAATATATTTAGACATACTTGGTATGGTTTGGTCCAGTGTAGCCTTTATCGTTATTAAAGATCAGATTTTCATCTGGGAGCCTCTTCAGGTGATTTCCTCATTCCTTTTGATATGACTCTCATGGTCCTTTATAGTTTTTTTTTACCTGAGATGACAAAATTTTTTCAGACTTATGTGTTTCTCTAAGCCTGGGACCTAGGATCAGTCACTCTGCCAAGGAGTCTTGGTTCTTTTACTGATCTTGGTCTTAATTTCTTTGGAAGCCATATACTGGGCACTTCTTTCAAAATGTCATTGCTACTGAGTTATTCATATTTTTAGGCTTTCTTTGTCAGTGGAAAGAAATACATATATATCCACTCATACATGCACATGCACACACATAAATATATGTGTGTGTGTACTTTTAAAAAATAAAATACCTCATTCTTTAAAGCTTAGATTGTTAGTGTACTTTGGACTTGAAAGTTCTGTTCTATCTGGAAAGATGGAACTGTGTTGATTTTTGGGATTCAATAATACTCTTAGGCATGATAACCACAAGGACAGCTCTTTGGGATTACAGTGTTGAAGGTAGTGAATCCACCAACACTGATTACAATTTCATTATCTTCATTGAAGGTTGGGAGGTGAAACATAGTTTATTATCTATGAAAATGAATGCCAATTGATGGTTCCTGATGAGAAATTGATCACTTACCTATGTGCTTATTACAAGAGGTATAGTCAGTGAGATTGGAAAAGGAAGTTAAATTTATTTTGGTGTGTTACCACATGCAGATAATTTTGCATATGCTCCCAAAGCACATCTTATTTGAGGTTGAAATAGGTATATTTTGAATTAGGGCATTGCAAATCTAGTGTGATAAATATATTTAAGAGTTACTGTTGTTTTGCAGTTGCTCTGTAAGTCCAAATGGTATGTTCTTATTAGGCTATTCACAAAGGGGTCTTTTGGTTGTATAATGAGAAAGTGAAATAGTTAAATTTGTACATTTCTTTTACAAAGGACGGAACAGAATAAGAATTTATAATGTAAAATTTATTATTTTTATACTGTTATTTTTTCTGTGTGGAATCTCTATTATCTTAGTAGAATAATAGGTTGCTATCTTTTTAAAAGATTATATAATGGGCCTTTCTACTCTGTTCATTCATGACATGATAAATAAATTAGGGTATTTACAGCAGAGAGGAATATTTAACAAGACAAGAATAACGCAGTATATTAAGTAGATATCCTCAGAGCAGTTGTTCCATAATGTCCATAAAAGAATCTTTATGATGAAGTTGTAAGAGAATGATTAATTGAGGAAGTTAGATTTGAAATGGGTTTTGAAGCATAATTATAGCTATAGGAGAGGGCCTTCTAGATACAGATAAGCAACAGGACAAAATCAAAGGGATATAAGTACATCAGACATTCAGTTGATTCAATAGAACACTAATAAATGAAACAGGGTTATTATGGGAGGGTAGTGAACTGTAAGGATGAGGCCAAATGTCTAAAGGGTTTAAAATTTTTTTAAGTTGGACTTTATTTGGTAGCCTAGTATATACCCTAACATTCCCAACATTTGGGGCTGTTAGTCTAAATGAAGATTAGAATTTAGAGATCATTGTGAGTTCTTTTAGTTCAGCACTATCCAAAATTGTTTTGATACTGTTTTGAACTTCACAGTTAGAAGTCTAGAGGAGTGCAGGCTTAGGTATGGTACCATCCAAGTCTCCAGTTCTGCTATTTTTGTGATTCTTTTTTTTTTTTTTTTTTTGCATTTTTCTGAAGCTGGAAACAGGGAGAGACAGTCTGACAGACTTCCGCATGCGCCTGACCGGGATCCACCCGGCACGCCCACCAGGGGGCGACGCTCTGCCCACCAGGGGGCGATGTTCTGCCCATCCTGGGCGTCGCCATGTTGCGACCAGAGCCACTCTAGCGCCTGAGGAAGAGGCCACAGAGCCATCCCCAGCGCCCGGGCCATTTTTGCTCCAATGGAGCCTTGGCTGCGGGAGGGGAAGAGAGAGACAGAGAGGAAAGCACGGCGGAGTGGTGGAGAAGCAAATGGGCGCTTCTCCTGTGTGCCCTGACCGGGAATCGAACCCGGGTCCTCCGCACGCTAGGCCGACGCTCTACCGCTGAGCCAACCGGCCAGGGCTATTTTTGTGATTCTTATAGTTGAGTCAGCTTCTGTGTTGAGAGTCCTCTTCCATGTTAGGAATCCTCCAACTGTCTGCCAAGCAACAATTAGGGCCACATACTCTCTTCAAGAATATTAGAAAAGGTGGATTCATAATGTTTAAGTAGCTACCCAACCTAGAATATACATAGAAGCTTTCTTTTTTTTTTAGGATATATTGACATAGCATAAGATTAGTCATTTAAAAAGTGTACTGAAATTCATGGCATTTAGTATATTCGCAGTGTTGTACAGCCGTCACCTTTGTCAAGACACAGAGCATTCTTAAATGAAATTGACTTACACTGAGAACAAGGATTACTATAAAGTAATTTTGGCATATGTTTTTGCTTGTTAATTTTGCAGTCAGTCTATATCACGTATATATTTCTGTTTTGATCCTTCCTTGTACTTATATTTAAGATTTATTATTTTGGGGAATCAAATAACTTTCAGAATTTTTCTTATTTATTATAGTAGTTGGAAAAATAAGCAACAAGATCAGAAAACCAGAATAGATCTTTTTTTGTTCCCTTTTGAAAAGAATGAAGTAGTTTATTTAATAGCAGAATTATTTTTCAGTTTAGAACATTCTATGGTGGCATTTGGATTTGTGAGACTATACCTTTTTACAGTGCTGACACAACACTGTCTGAATAGGGCTATGGGATATAGGAGAACCTTGTTCTCTATTCTTATTTATAGGTTGTGTGTTACGGACCCAGAAGGGTGAAGGCTATGCTTCCTAATTTTAGTTTTCCTTTTGTTGTTTTTATCCCCATTCTCCCGAAAAGAAAAGAAAACTATACTTTTTTTATTTTTAGGACATCCCACCCAGTATAAGCTAAGTGTTGATTGTTGGAAGCATAAATTTTGGGCATTTGTGCAAAATATTTTAGAAAGAATTTAACTTTTATTTTTTAGTAATAGCCTTTTTGTGGTTCTGATTTTGCTTATGAATATCTTCAATCTATACACTATTTTTTCTTCTCATGGTCTCTAGGTCTCTGACTGTGGAGGTGGTAGCGTTGGTGCTAACTTAGTAACATTTCCAATTAGCTTTTTGTAAGTTTTAGGACCCCTACTGAGAACTTAGAATAAAACAATTAGGTCAAATTCATTTAGAAAAATTAAGGAGACTATTTTAGGCACTATTTTTAGTCAATATGATACGATTAAAAATTATCATGTACTACAGATAAGAATTTTCAGAATTATCAGATGGATTTAATCACTAATAGTTTGTCTACTGTTTTTGTGAATAGTAGCATCTGTCTTTCACACCATCTATGACTTATAAGACTGGTTCTAAAGAAATGGCTTTAATTTCCTGAAATTTTTTTATTTAACAAATAATAATCATTTACTACGTATGTCTGAGGTAATGAAAAAGTTTGGAAATAGTAGCAGTGATTTGCACAGCATTGTGAATGTACTTAATACCACTGAATTGTGCACTTGAAAATGGTTAAAGTGTTAATTTTTATCGTTTTTATTATGTAAGTTTTACCACAATAAAAAGAAGCAAGAAAAATCTTATCAGTAATTATATCTTTTTGAATGTTAAACCCAACCTTGCATTTCTAGGTTAAATACCCCTTGGTCATGACTTTTTAAAGTATATGTATTGCTGAATGAAATTTGCTGAAATTTAATGAACAATTTTTGTATCTATGCTCATGAGGCTTATTGGTCAATAGCTGTCTGTTTTTGCAATGCCTTTAATTTTGGAATTTGGTGATTAGCAATAAAATATTTGTTTTTTTTACATCAGTTATTTAATCAAACAATGTTTAAATCAATGCATTTAAAATTATGAAACAAAGGCCCTGGCCGGTTGGCTCAGTGGTAGAATGTTGGCCTGACGTGATGAAGTCCCGGGTTCGATTCCTGTCCAGGGCACACAGGAGAGGCGCCCATCTGCTTCTCCACCCCTCCCCCTCTCCTTCCTCTCTGTCTCTCTCTTCCCCTCCCGCAGCAGCAGAGGCTCCATTGGAGCAAAAGATGGCCCGGGCGCTGGGGATGGCTCCTTGGCCTCTGCCCCAGGCACTAGAGTCTAGGCTCTGGTCACGGCAGAGTGACGCCCTGGATGGGCATGCCGGGTGAATCCCGGTTGGGCGCATGCGGGAGTCTGTCTGACTGCCTCCCCGTTTCCAGCTTCAGAAAAATGCAAATATATATAAAATTATGAAACAATAAAGTATGACTACATTTAAAGTTTTATTTATTATGGTTAAAATGTGACAGCGGTTTTGGCAAAACGTTAATAATTGATGCTGGGCATTGGGCATGTTGGGGCTTATATTCTCTCTACTATCTGATTTATTCATGTTTAAACTTCAACAGATGGCTTAAAAAGACCCCAAACTAATGCTAGTCATAACACATTGAAAAGTCATACGAAAGCCGGTATGTCCTGAAAACATAATGCATTAGAATTTAAATTTCTTCTCTCATAAAATTGGTTCCTTTGTAATTTTATGTGGTTATATTCTTTCTAAGAAAAAAATAATAATTGGCACATTATATTGGATGCTTGGAGCAGAGACCCTTGGAAGCTCACAGTGCTCTATGAAATTCTGTCAGTGAGACTATTAATATCTGAAGAAAGTGTAGATTATATTTGTTAATAACATGCAGAATGAGAGTGGTTTCCCTATAGCCAGAAAACCCCCTGGTGTGCAGAGCTCAGTGTTGTTAATAATGGTCGTGCTAATTCCTGGCACTTTTTCACGCACTAGTAGACTCTAGGGATCATGACTTTAAGTGATGAATTGATAAATACAGTCCCTGGTCCCTGGGTAGAAGTGGTGTGAGAGGAAGCTTCTTCCTCTTTCTCCTTTCATCCTCCCTGAGTTCCTTTCTTTTTTCCTGGCTGCTTTCCTTTCTCCTCTCCTGTGTGTCCATGACCTGTCTCTCTTTCTTAGTCATTTTCCCTTTCACCTGTCCCTTCTCTGTCCTGCTGTCTACTTGTCCTTGACTGTCTTTCTCTCTCTCCCTGACATCTTCTCCTTGCTTGTCTGACTTACTCTGTTTCCCTTTCTTTCTTCCTTTCAAATACTGTCACATTCTTGTCTGATCCTCTCTCCTTTGTCTGCCCCCATTTGTTTATGTGTTTCTGTCTGTCTCTCTCTCTGCCCGTCAGTGTCCCGTCCTTGACTATTGGTCCGTCTGCTTCTCCCCCCAGAGAGGGGTAGACCTATTTAGTATTTGTCTTTCTGTTCATCATTTGGTCTCTCCCTGTTGATCATTCTCTTTCTTGCATTTCTCTTTCCCTGACCGTCTGTCTTTGTCTCTTCCTGTCTTCATCTTCTCTTTTGTTTTCTCTTGCTGTGTTCTAAGTTTTTGTCTATCACTCTTGCTCGTCTATACCTCCTGTCTGTCCCTTTTTCTCCCTTTCTTGTTGTTAGTTCAGTCTTTGTTACTAACTTTTCACTTGTTCTTTCACACAATAGAGGCATTGCTGATATCTACTGTACCTAAGGTGCCCAGACTGTGCACAGAGATGCCCTAGGATGCTACAGGAGTACCAATGGGATATTTTAACTTTTTGAGGGAAATATAATATATAGCATTACTGACATCTGTTGGAAGCTGCTCAAACTACTGGTGCTAGGTACTTCAATTTCAATGTTAGATTTTACTATCTTCCTTTTGATATTATATATTTGTATAGACTTTCAGTGGTTTTTGAGGTAAAATTCAAGTACTGTGTGAAAACTACTAAAATCAGAGAATGAGGATAGTGGTGTCCAGTGTGATTTCAGTGTTTGAGAAGTTATGCAGTGCCCAACAGGACATAAATTCTTAAGTTATTTGGACTTAACTGCTTAGTCAGTGGAACTTATTAGGTATTTCTTTTGGCCTGGAGTCAGTGTGAAAAATTACTGGGACAAATTATGGTGTGATTCAGGTAGATTCTGAAACTGTATTCCCAAAGTGGGTTTAAACTGAGGTTTATTATGTGGCCCATGATTATAGTGGGGGGCTTGATAAAAGTGTGGAGGACTTTTCAAGTTAGAGGTGAGTAGAATTCCTGAATATATACTGCTCACAAACATTAGAGGATATTTCAAAATGAATATGAATTGATAAAATATCCCCTAGTGTTTGTGAGCAGTATAGTTCCTGAGTAAGAAAAGCTCACTTCTCTTGAGACTCTTCTTTACTACTCACATAGAACACTTCATTTCTGATACTTTGGTCAGCAAATGTGTAGGGTTTTTTCCCCCTTACCAAGCAATTCACCAGCTGGGTGTCCTATAATTCTATTCAATTCTGACACTACCTGCTTGTAGTTTGTGCCAAATCCCACAAATAAAGGACTCATTAGCACAAGGCTGCCCCCCCCATACATGCTCAGACACCAATCGCAAGTCCAAGGTTGTACTTGTGTACTTCTGATTGACTAGCTATAAATCAGGGTTTCCATGACACCCTCCTTGAGTTTGATAATTTAGGTTGCTCACAGAACTCAGGGAAACACTTAAATGTTGACCAGTTTTTATGTAAGGACATTATAAAGGATACAGGTGAACATCCAGATGGAAGGGATACATAGGGCAAGGCTCGTGGGAAGCGGTGAAGGCTTCTCTGCCTTCTCCGGCACATCACTGTCCCAGCAACCTGGAAGCTCCCTGAACCTTGTACCTTTGGGGTTTTATGGAGGCTTCACCACATAGATGTAATTGGTCCTTGAGTCAATTTCCAGGAGGAGAGATGGGGCTGAAAGTTCTAAGCTTCTAATCATGGCTTGGTTTTCCTGGTGACCAGCCCTCATCCAGGAACCCAGCATGCATCGCCTCAGTAGAACAAAAGATGCTGCAGTCACCCAAGAAATTCCAAGGGGATCAAATTAGCTGGAATGGTGATTGCTGAAATTATCATTGTCTTTTCAGCTTCCTCATCCTTCACTTTCCAAGGAGAAAATGGCTTAATAGTGACTGTAATAAAAGTTTGGAAAGTTAACATCCTTTTTGAAAACTTTTTATGTTTTCCAGCCTTCAGCTGTCCCAGCTTACAAAGATTTTTTTGATAGTCTTCAGTCTCACATAGCATAAGCAAATTTTTTCTGTAACAGGCCCCCATATACATAGTTATATGTACCTTTTTACCACAAGAACAACTGACAGGCAGCGGTGGTTATTTGCATGTGATTATTTTGACAGACATTTTCTCTAAAATGAACAAAGTATTACTTCAAGACAGAGAACTGACAATATTTACTGCCAATAAAAATATTTCAGACTTTTTCATTATTATTATTACATTTGTTATGGTGATCTGTAATCAGTGATCTCTGATGTTATTGTTGAATTATTTTGAGGCACCACAAACTATACCCTTATAAGACAGTGGCCTTGATCCACCAACTGGCCATTCCCTCATCTCTCTTCCTTTCCTTAGGCCTCCCTATTCCCTGATACTCACCATATTGAAATTACGCCATTTCAGCCTGACCAGGTGGTGGCGTAGTGGATAGAGCGTAGGACTGGGATGCGGAAGACCCAGGCTTGAGACCCCAAAGTCGCCAGCCTTGAGTGTGGGCTCATCTGGTTTGAGCAAAAGCTCACCAGCTTGAGCCCAAGGTCGCTGGCTCAAGCAAGGGGTTACTCGGTCTGCTGAAGGGCGGTCAAGGCACATATGAGAAAGCAATCAATGAACAACTAAGGTGTTGCAACAGGCAATGAAATTAGGCCATTTCAGTAACCCTTCAATGGCCTCTAAGTGTTCAAGTGAAAAGAAGAGTCACATGTCTCCTTAAATCAAAAGCTAGAAATGATTAAGCTCATTGAGGAAGGCCTATTGAAAGCTGAGGTAGGCCGAAAGCTAGGTCTCGTGTGCTAGACATTTAAGCAAGTTGTGAATGCAATTGAAAAGTTCTTAAAGGAAATTAAAAGTGCTACTTCAGTGACCACAGAAATGATAAGAAAACAAAACAGCCTTATTGCTGATATGGAGAAAGTTTTAGTGGTCTGGATAGAATATCATACCAGCTATAACATTGCCTTAAGCCAAAGCCTAATTCCAGACCAAGACCCTGCCTCTCTTCAATTCTATGAATTTTCTAACATCTGTACTACACTCTTGGATCAAGGAAAAATGTCAATTTTCAAGCCTGACTGTTATTTAAATTCTATAGCTAGTGGTTTTTCTGATGGATCTTGGCAAAGTAAATTGAAAACCTTCTGGAAAGTGTTCACCATTCTAAATGCCATTAAGAATATTCATGATTCATGGGAAGAGGTTAAAATATCAACATTAACAGGAGTTTGGAAGAAGATGATTCCAACCCTTATGGATGACTCTGAGGGCTTCAAGACTTCAGTAGAAGAAGTAACTGGATGTGGAAATAACAAGAGAACTAGAATTAGAAATGGACGTGACTGAAGACGGGACTGAGTTGCTGCAGTCTCGTGATCAACCTCAAATGAACGGACGAGGAGTTCCTTCTTAGGGATGTGCAAAGAAATTGGTTTCTCCACCTGGAATTTACTCCTGGGGAAGATGCTCTGAAGACTGTTGAAATGACCGCAAAGGATTTAGAATATTGCATAAACTTAGTTGATAAATAGTGGCAGGATTTGAGAGTTTCCAAGTTTGAAAAATTCTGCGGTAGGTAAAATGCTATCAAACTGAATTGCATGCTACGGAGAAGTCATTCATGAAAGGGTTATTTGATGCAGCAAACTTCATTGTTGTCTTATTTTAAGGAGTTGCCACGGCCACCCTATTCCTTAGCAACTATCACTCTGATCAGTTAGCAACCATCAACATTGAGGCAAAACCCTCTACCAGCAAAAAGATTACAAATCACTGTAAACTCAGATGGTGGTTAGTATTTTTTAGCAATAAATTACTTTTTAATTTTTTTACACATAATATTGTTCACTTAATAGACTATGGTATAGTATAAACGTAACTTGTTATGTGCATTGGAAAACCAAAAAATTGTGTGATTTGCTCTATTGCAACATTTGCTCTATTGTGGTAGTCTGGAATAAACCCATGATATCTCTGAGGCATGCCTATATATGTTTGCAGATTAAAAACGATTGGAATGAGTTGAATGCTGTCAGGGAAAAGTCAGTTAATACCTAGTTCAAACTGGTTTTAATGGTGATGTTAATTGAAAGAGGAGAGCATAGAGCAGGGGTCCCCAAACTACGGTGGCGGGCCACATGCGGCCCCCTGAGGCCATTTATCCGGGCCCCCGCAGCACTTCCGGAAGGGGCACCTCTTTCATTGGTGGTCAGTGAGAGGAGCATAGTTCCCATTGAAATACTGGTCAGTTTGTTGATTTAAATTTACTTGTTCTTTATTTTAAATATTGTATTTGTTCCCGTTTTGTTTTTTTACTTTAAAATAAGATATGTGCAGTATGCATTAGGGATTTGTTCATAGTTTTTTTTATAGTCCGGCCCTCCAACGGTCTGAGGGACAGTGAACTGGCCCCCTGTGTAAAAAGTTTGGGGACCCCTGGCATAGAGCTTTATTTACAGTTGAGAAGAATGAAATCTAGTGGAAAGTTTGCAGATAGACTTGCAGAAATAGGGATTGTTGTGAGGGAATCTGAAAGATAAAGTTGGAGAAGTATGCCAGTTTTCTGTCGTGGATTAAAATGTTTCAATTAGGTTTTAATAAATATCGGTGCATTTTACCATCTTTCTAACATATTTCTTAGAGAATAATAGAGCAATAGAATAGTTTCTGAAAAGGCAAATGGTTCTGACAGAAGAAAAGAGAGGAGTTAGAAGAGGAGCTGCTTTTTATTATGGTAATACAGTTTACTAGATTGTCTCTCAAGAAATACTAAAAGGAAAAGCAACTTAGTTATCTAAACCAAACCAAAGCATAGTATCTTAGAGAATAAACCTGACTAATGAGGAATGGCAAGCATAATTATATAGAGACATAGGATAGAATTTCTGAAGATTCAAGTTTCTGTTGTCTTAAAGCAGTAGGTGATAAGACAGCCCCTTAGCCATTTGGAAGATTTTCTTTCATGAGAGAAGTAGAATATAAAAGACTTGAGGAAATAGGCCACAGTAATTTTCTGCTGTGCTATAAAAGAAAATTGAAAACTGTTGGCATAAAGTAACATTTATAAATTGATGAATTAGATAGAGCAATATGAGTATGATTTTATGTGTAAGACATAAAAATGCTTATTACAATTTAACATCATTAGATCACTGATTTTCAAAGTGTATTTTCTGGACCAATATCATCAGTGTCACTTAGGCACTTAGTGGCAATGTAAATTTTTGGGCTCAGCTCAAACATGCGAAATCATCAGGGAATGGGGCCTGGGCCATCCGTGATTTAACAAGCTCCTCAGGGGATTCTGATACATGCTAAAGTTTATAAACAAATTTAGAATGTTACTATCCTTTCTTGTACCAGTCAGTAAATAAAATTCTGTATGTATTATTCTGTTCAGGAGTTGTGCCCTTATGGAGTACCTTAATCAGTTAAATATCCATATCTGAATGTTTGTGAGGTAGAATAAAATTGGACCACGTGGTGGTTAGATGCCATTAAAATTTAAAAGAATATCCTGACTGGAGGTGATACAGTGGATAGAGCATTGACCTAGGATGCTGAGGACCTAGGTTCCAGATACTGAGGTTGCCGGTTTAAGCACAGGCTCATCTGACTTGAGCACAGGCTCACCAAGTTGAGTGCAGGGTCGCCAATTTGAGTGTGGGAACTTTGACATGATGCCGTGGTCGCTGGCTTGAACCCAAAGGTTGCTGACTTTTGTTATCATTTGTTAACATTTAGCCTACAAATCTGAGAGACTTGAGGTTTATAGACTTACTTAGTTGTTAATGATTGGTCTGGAATGCCACTTGGAATAGTATAAAATAGATCTCTGAAAGAAGTGAGGAAAGAATTTCTGCCTATCTTGGATTGGAGCAGGAATTGAAACCATAATTTTTTTGTTGGTTATATGGGTCATAGTTAGAAAGTCATTGTCCTAATACAGGTAAAATATATCTTTCTCAGGCACAATATTAGGGTTTACATTTTTGTTATACAAATGATCATTTAAACACAAATGTGTAAAGGAGAAAGTTCAACCTTAATCTAGAAGCATTTAAAATGTTATTTTAAATTAATTGCTATATTTCAGTTACATATTTTAATTTTATTTAGAACTCTCATTTTAGGAAAAAACTACATGAAATTCTAGAAATTAGCTAAAAAATTGTCCTATGCTGTGAAATGATTTGATGTATAATGTAAGTTGAAAAAATTTAATTTTATTCTTAAGTGATAAGTTAATTTGTGGTTATTAACCTGAAGTTTGACTGTTCTTTTGAAAAATCCTGACTAAGGAAGCTAAATGCTTGACCATCAGAACACTGGTCCCAAAATAGAATTCAGACTGTTTTTCAGCTTGACACAGTTGTCTCTCTTGCTTTGCTTTCCTCTTGATAAGATGTTTCCATTTTGGGGATGGGAAGAGCTATGATTATTTATAGGCTAGTGTGTTTTGGACAGGTGGTGTGTTTACGCAGATCAGTGGAATTGTCAATGTTTCACAAGACCTTTAATATGAATACTTTTTATTTTATCATCATCCTTTTATTTAAAAGAATGAAATAATTATGTTGGGTGAATGAAGAACATTCTCTTTAATTTTATATTTTAACACAGAAGGTGTTCTTTATATAGGATGGGGCAAAAGTAGGTTTACAGTTGTGAGTATGCAAAAACACAGTTTATTCTTGTATTATTATTTATTATTGTATTATTTTCCATATGAACAACCATAAACTACTTTTTCCCCACCCTATATATTAGACATTTTCCACAGTTTTGGAATTATAGTTACTAGTAAACCATACAGCTTTGTCACTGAAAAATTTTAGACTGATTTTGTATCTTCATAAAGAACATAGAAATTATAAACATATTCTTACATTTCCAGTTTCTGCTTTTTATTTGACAGTTTTTAGGACCCTTTATAAACCTCAAGTATTTATAAATTACTGAAAATTTCCATATTATATAATTCTAAAATTATGGTTAAGTTAGAAAGTAACTATTGGCAATACTGCATAACAAAAATTTTACAACTTCAGAACACTTCTGAAATTTGGCACATGCACATATTTTTTACCTCTAAAATCATGGTTATATTAATTATGTTAAGTAACCTTTTATTGTACTAGGGCCATTTTGCCACCAAAAGTATCACATGAAATTTTTTCTGTTGACAAATATATAATAGCTCTCTTCTCTAGTGAAGAGGAGTTCACATAAGGACTTGCTTTTGCTTCTTGTAGTAGACAAGAACTACTTTCATTTTATTCCATTTTGAGAGACCCTGCCTCTTGAGAAGCTATTCCCATTTGCTGAGAGACTAGATAATACAGTATAGTACCATTCAGAAAGATATTGAGAGTAAAATTGTTTCCTCCTTTCTTTCTTCTCCTTCATCTCCTTCTGGAACCTCCACTTTCTTCTGTATCCATTAAGCTCTGGTCATCCAAAACCATCTTCAGGTTTCTCTGTTCTTTATTGCACTGAATTGACAATGCATTATAGGATCATCCACGAACTTCATCTTCTAGGAGACATTTGGCTATTTCATGATATGTATCACATGGTTAGAAACCTCTTTCTATCTGTATATTGTGTGTGACCATGAATGCTCATCAGTTTTTTCTGTTTTTGCAGTTTCTGTTTTTCCCATCCTTCTACAAACAAAGATGGGGAGAAGTGGAGTGGGTTATCCTAAATAAAAAACCAGAATCATGTACCAAATCCTGGAGGTGATGAGGGGTGGTTAAAAAAAAAATGTGGCCCTGGCTGGTTGGCTCAGCAGTAGAGCATCGGCTCAGTGTGTGGAAGTCCCGGGTTTGATTCCCTGCCAAAGCACGTAAGAGAAGTGCCCATCTGCTTCTTTACCCTTCCCCTTCTCCTTCCTCTCTGTTTCTCTCTTCCCCTCCCTCAGCCAAGGCTCCATTGGAGCAAAGTTGGTCTGTGCGCTGAGGATGGCTCCATGGCCTCTGCCTCAGATGGTAGAATGGCTCTGGTTGCAATGGAGCAACAGCCTAGATGGGTCGAGCATCACCCCCTGGTGGGCATGCTGGGTGGATCCCGATCGGGCATATGCGGAGTCAGTCTCTCTGCCTCCCTGCTTCTCACTTAAGAAAAATATCAAAACAAAACAAAAAAACAATGCATAAGCACCATGGTCTAATTCAATGAGGTAAATATTATAGGAGAAAAAAGAGCCAAGTACTGTGAGAGTTAGAGGGTAACATTCTGCCTTGAAGCAAGTTTGGGAAGAGATCAAAGAATATCTAGAAAAGGTGACTTTTTAGCAGGTTCTTGAAACAGGACTAATTTGCCTATTAGGTACTGCAAACACCATTTCTAGGGCACATGATTCTCTTAGGAGCCCACAAACTCTGTTTCAATTTTAATGTATTTTAAAATAGGAAGAGAAATAAGTATAAAGTAATGAATTTATAATAAATCCAATCTGTATTATATTCATCTTATACTAATGCAGTTGTAAAACATACTTTTCAATATTTAAAAAAGTAAAACGAGAGGCTTCCAAGGCAAAAGTGCCTGGGACTTGTAAAAGTCATAACGTGGCCTTCCTTGTTGAAGGATAAAGCTTTAATGGGGGCTTGGGAATGAGATCAGCAAAATCTTGAGTAAGAAATTGATAATTAAACCATAGATTCACTTTAAGGAACTTAAATAAATAAGGTTTCTCTTACCCAAGAAGCTACTAGTTGAAGCTCAGTGATGACTGGAGATATAAGCAGTACTCGGAGTAAATATCACTTGATAGTCTAAAACCCAAATAATGATGCCATTATTTGTCAATGAATTAGTCATTATGTTGAAAAGCAACATCTATTTTAGTATTTACATAGTCATCAATTCAATATCAAGCTTTTCAGAAAAAAATATTTTAAGATCTGCACATAATTGGTAACAGAAATATGTTTAAAATATGGTGGTGTAGAAAATGATGTCTTTGATACTAAGAAGCACTAGAGTTTTTTGGATCCACAAACCCTTTGCCATAAAACTCACATTTTAACATAGAATGAATCTCTGTTGTGAAACAGGGACTGACTATTTCAGACCTTGATTTTTAGTCACTATTATGAACTAGATCCTGCAGGTGTAGGATATTTATAATTATTATTCCTATTTTATTATTTGGATGAGAAAAACAGTCAAAGAAAGTGTCTTTTCCAGGGTTAAATATTTAAGAAAGAGTCAGGGCCAGGATTTCATCTTCAATAGTCTTGATTCCAGAGCTTTTGTTCCTATGAAACTTCAAGTTGCTAAATTCAGTTCTGGATATGATGAGTTTAAGGTGTTTATGGGACAGCCTATGGGAAATGTTCAATATGTTGTTTGGAGCTCAGTAAGTGGTGATGCAGGCCAAAGATAAAGATTCTGGTGTCGTCCTCGTGTAGGTGGTAAACTTTGGTAGGAAGAACCTACCATTGAACATTAGTACGTATCTTGGAAACCAAGATAGAGGGATAGGTTTAACTATAAGTTCACCTCATGAACTGTGCGTCAGTATTGGAGGAGGATCTCAAAAGATATAGACTGAAAATAAGTTTAAGTCAAATCTTTTTTTAAAGAAAATTCTATATTAGGTAATATATAACCTGAATTTTCTCCTTATTGCCTTAGCAGCAAAAAGGATGTCACTGGTGTCTATGGCAAAAGTTAAGGTTTTATTTAATCAGCACTGCCTCTCTGTATTAGAGAGGGGACATTGGAACAGAAAAAGATTAACCTTAGAATGTGACCTTATCTGGCAATGATGTCTTTGCAGACATAATTAGTTAAGGGTCCTGAGATTCTTGTCTATAATGAGCCAATGAGGAATAACAGAGATGCAATTTATTTCCCTTGAGGAATAATGGATGTTTTCTATATTTTTGTTGTGGTTTCATTGAATAATGCCTGTTGAAAAGCAGAAACACACTTAAATTCCAAAATACATATTGTCAAACAGAGTATGTCTGTTGGGTATTTAATAGTCCAAGTCTGTTTGAAAACTGTCTTGTCAAATAATGTCTTTTTCAATATTTTTAAACAGATTTGAGTATTATATTATGGCTCTCTCTACAATTTAACTTGTTTAGACTTAAGAAAAATTGATTTCCGATTAACACCAGATTTCATATGAAAGAAAATATTAGCTAAATAATTAATTCCATGAAATGACATGTATTCCAAACAAAAATAGGCAAAATCTGTTAATTCAGTTGAGAAGACAAGATTGAACTTGATCGTTTCATTTTTAAATAGGTATTGTTCAGAATTTGAAGCATCTTTTAAGTACATTTAATGACTAATATTCTGTGTCACATCAAAACTTGAAGTATTTGATGTGTATATAGTCATTAAATATTTTATTGATGGTCAAATGGTGAGAGCTGGTTAGTTGACATCCTTTTAACTTGAACTCCTTGTTAATGATTGTCTTCATCTTCAACATAAGAATATTGTAGTATTTTAAACTCTTAATAACTCTGAGACACCATAATTTTTAAGGTTGAGTTATGAATAAAATAGTAAAGAATAATTATGTTCAGAAGTTTTATTATATGTTCTATTGTATTCTAATTATTTGAAATTTTGTAGTTCTTCTATGCCCTGACCAGGGATCGAACCCAGGGCCTTGGTATACTCGGATGATGCTTGATCCACTGAGTCATCCAGCCAGGGCCTAGGCATTATTGTTTCTTTAATACTCTTTCCCATTCAATAGATACTCAGTAAGTTATTCAGATTAATGAAAAAAAAATTTTTTTTTTGAGACAGAGACAGACTGGAATGGGAGGATGGGAAGCATCAACTCCTAGTTGCTTCACTTTAGTTGTTCATTGATTGCTTCTCATACGTGCCTTGACTCAGGGGGGCTCAAGGTGAGCCAGTGTCCCCTTACTCAAGCCAGTGACATTTGGGCTCAAGCCAGTGACCATAAGATCATGTTGATGATTCCATGCTCAAGCCAGTGACCTCGGGGTTTTGAACCTGGAACCTCAGTGTCCCAGGTCGATGCTCTATCCACTATGTTACCACCATCAGGCAGGATTAGTGAAGTTTAAAAAAAAAATAAATTAATAGGGAAGACTTTATTACTAATTAAATATGGGACAATACAGAAACATTCTTATTTTTAATTGAACTCTACAAGGCAATAAAAATGTGATAATGCAATTATCTATAGAGAATAAACAGAGCACATATACAGTCTTTCAGTTGCCATGGCTTTTCAGTTCCCATGAGTCACACTTCCATCAAGATTTATGTGGGTGGGTCCCTAGTTTTCCATCTAAAACTCTTATGTCCATGTGGCAAAATCTTCTCTCATTTAATGTGACTACAGTATCTGTTTTTTGAATTCAAAAGAATGTAACAAAAACATTATTTCCACTTAAACATTTGCAAAGAAAAATGTCCTTAGATGAATTTTAAAATTCATCAATTTAGATAGAAATTTTATGTAAATTGCATCCTTCATAACTTGGTATAATAGAGCACAGATGTAGTCAGTCATACCCCAGCTTGAATCACACTGTTACCATTTGCCAGCTATGTGATCTTGAACGAATCACTGCTGAGTTGCCTGACCTGTGGTAATACAGTGGATGAAGTGCCGATCTGGAATACTTTGGTCACCGGTTTGAAACCTGGGTTTGCCTGGTCAGGGCACATACGAGAAACAACTACGAGTTGATGCTTTCTGCTCCTTTGCCCTCCTTTCTCTCTCTCTCTTATCTCTCTCTCCTTTCTCTAAAATCAATAAATAAAATCTTTAAAAGAAAATGCTGAGTTTTAGTTACCTTGTTTGTGAAACATTTATATGCTACCCAGCCAATAATGTACTGGAGCTGGTTTCTACCGGCTCACAAGAGCTAATTGTTCAAGTTTTAGAAATCTGAGAAAGACAAGATGGCCCTAGAGTAGGCGGACATACCAACATCTACCTCCCAGAACCAAGTGGATTACAAACTAATTTTAAGAACTGTCATCTAAAGTTTTAGAAATCTTAGGAGCTGATTATTTGATACAGCCACCATTCAAAATTAAATTACATAAATTTATAATTAAATAAGTTATGTTAAAAACAAAGGCAGTAAGTTCTCAAAACACATCACTTCCTAATTATTTTTGCTTCATTGTACTAGTATTCATGCCTATTATATCTGTATGGCAAAGCACTGTATAATGATGTGCTATTGCATATCTCTTCCCAAATCTGTCCAGTACTATTTTATTCACTGGCAGCCTGAAATCTGTCATGGTAGTATTTATACCAAGGAAATTGGTAAATACTACAAACCAGAGCTTGATTTATTGTTTTGTTGACTGTCTCAGTTTAAGAAAGTGCCAGTAAAGCAGATTAAACTTGAAAATTTGTTGTGTCTGCTGCCTGTTACTGTGAGCAGCACACAAAAAGTGAAGGAAATATTCTAAACTTTTATCAACTAAACAGAGATGTTGCTCATGTCATTGATGAACAGGTAAAATTATGAAATACATCTTTGCTATTTCACTTTTTAATGTAAGTGAAAATATCAAACAACATAAAGTTTGCAAGTACACTCATTTTTTAGTTGCAACACTAGGTTGGCTTGTTACGACCTTGGCAAAATCAGCAGGAGCATTCTGTGACAATCAATTGGGTCTGAAATTTATAATAAAGAGTATTGTATATTTTGTTATGCTTTTAAAATTGTATCCTATACATCCCTTATCTTAACAAAATGTATAATAAACACATATATTTTATACACACACATACAAACCAAGTGCCAATTTTTAAACATTTATTGGCACACCACTGTGTCTAGCACAGAGCAGGCATTCATTGAATATTGCTTTCCCTTATCCTTTCTTCTCCGTGGTCTTTTCAGACGGAATCAAAATATCTGTTATATATAAAGTAATCAGAGTTGGTGAAAGAAAATCTTAACACTGGCTTTAACCTCAAGGCTATTACATCCTCTAGTATTATCATTTTCGCCAGTATTAAAACTACCTGAGCTAAAAGGACAAATGAAGGGATGAGGGAGTATGGTTTTCTTTTGAATATCCTGTGCTGGGAGCTTTCAGGTCTAAAAATACCACTACTTTATTATATTTTAAAGAGGGATATTAGAAGTATATGGGTATAATATTTATTGAATATTGAAAAATAACTATGAATCATAGCAATTACCAACATTTTCTTGAAAATCTTTTTCCTAGTAATGGCAATAATTTAAATTTTGGTTTCAACTTTTTCTTTTTTGTCCTTTGTCCACCTGCTAGTATAAGTGAGGAAATTATTTTATAAAAAACATTTCAACATTGAGTACAGTCATGGACTGATTTTTTTTAATCACTACAAAGATATATTATAGATTCTTTGGACAACATTACATTTTCTATTATGATGATTTTTTTCATTTTTAATCTGAAGTAAAACATTTTCTAAAGCTTCTGCTGAACTTTTTTTCTTACATATAGTCACTCTTCTCATTTCTAGTTTACATAAAAGAAAAGCAGCTATTTGTAGTGCATATCTGATTCCCTTCCAACTCCCTTAAGAGAGGACCTAATTACTGTACATAGAGAAGATGAAACATTGAGATACCTTTCTGTGTGGATTTTTTTTTTTTATAATTTTATTTTTTTAATGGGGTGACATCAATAAATCAGGATACATATATTCAAAGATAACAAGTCCAGGTTATCTTGTCGTTCAATTATGTTGCATACCCACCACCCAAAGTCAGATTGTCCTCTGTCACCTTCTATCTTGTTTTCTTTGTGCCCCTCCCCACCCCCTATCCCTCTCCCATTCCCCCCTCCCCCCCCCCGTAACCACCACACTCTTATCAATGTCTCTTAGTTTCACTATTATGTCCCACCTACGTATGGAATAATACAGTTCCTGTTTTTTTCTGATTTACTTATTTCGCTTCGTATCATGTTATCAAGATCCCACCATTTTGCTGTAAATGTTCCGATGTCATCATTTCTTATGGCTGAGTAGTATTCCATAGTGTATATGTGCCACATCTTCTTTATCCAGTCATCTATTGATGGGCTTTTTGGTTGTTTCCATGTCCTGGCCACTGTGAACAATGCTGCAATAAACATGGGGCTGCATGTGTCTTTACGTATCCATGTTTCTGAGTTTTGGGGATATATACCCAGTAGAGGGATTGCTGGGTCATAAGGTAGTTCTATTTGCAGTTTTTTGAGGAACCACCATGCTTTCTTCCATAATGGTTGTACTACTTTACATTCCCACCAACAGTGTATGAGGGTTCCTTTTTCTCCACAGCCTCTCCAACATTTGCTATTACCTGACTTGCTAATAACAGCTAATCGAACAGGTGTGAGGTGGTATCTCATTGCCATTTTGATTTGCATTTCTCTAATAGCTAAAGAAGATGAGCATCTTTTCATATATCTGTTGGCCATTTGTATTTCTTCCTGGGAGAAGTGTCTATTCATATCCTCTTCCCATTTTTTTATTGGATTGTTTGTTTGTTTGTTGTTGAGTTTTATGAGTTCTTTGTATATTTTGGATATTAGGCCCTTATCTGAGCTGTTGTTTGAAAATATCATTTCCCATTTAGTTGGCTTTCTGTTTATTTTGTTATCAGTTTCTCTTGCTGAGCAAAAACTTCTTAGTCTGATGTAGTCCCATTCATTAATTTTTGCCTTCACTTCTCTTGCCTGTGGAGTCAAATTCATAAAATGCTCTTTAAAACCCAGGTCCATGAGTTGAGTACCTATGTCTTCTTCTATGTACTTAATTGTTTCAGGTCTTATGTTTAGATCTTTGATCCATTTTGAGTTAATTTTTGTACAGGGGGAGAGACTGTAGTCCAGTTTCATTCTTTTGCATGTGGCTTTCCAGTTTTCCCAGCACCATTTATTGAAGAGGCTTTCTTTTCTCCATTGTGTGTTGTTGGCCCCTTTATCAAAAATTATTTGACTATATATATGTGGTTTTATTTCTGGACTTTCTATTCTGTTCCATTGGTCTGAGTGTCTATTTTTCTGCCAATACTATGCTGTTTTGATTGTCGTGGCCCTATAATAGAGTTTGAAGTCAGGTATTGTTATGCCCCCAGCTTCATTCTTTTTCTTTAGGATTGCTTTGGCTATTCGGGGTTTTTTATAGTTCCATATAAATCTGATGATTTTTTGCTCTGTTTCTTTAAAAAATGTCATTGGAAGTTTGATGGGAATTGTATTAAATTTGTATATTGCTTTGGGTAATATAGCCATCTTGATTATATTTATTCTTCCTAGCCAAGAACAAGGTATATTCTTCCATCTCATTATATCTTTATCGATTTCCCTTAACAATGGTTTATAGTTTTCATTATATAAGTCCTTTACATTCTTTGTTATGTTTATTCCTAAGTATTTTATTTTTTTTGTTGCAATCGTGAAGGGGATTATTCTTTTGAGTTCCTTCTCAGTTGTTTCATTGTTGGCATATAGAAAGGCTATTGACTTCTGTATGTTAATTTTGTATCCTGCGACCTTACTGTATTGGCTTATTGTTTCTAGTAGTCTTTTTGTGGATTCTTTGGGGTTTTCGATGTATAGGATCATATCATCTGCAAAAAGTGATACCTTTACTTCTTCTTTTCCGATATGGATGCCTTTTATTTCTTTGTCTTGTCTGATTGCTCTGGCTAGAACCTCTAGTACCACATTAAATAAGAGTGGAGAGAGTGGACAACCCTGTCTTGTTCCTGATTTAAGGGGGAAAACCTTCAGTTTAGTGCCATTTAATATGATGTTAGCTGATGGTTTATCATATATGGCCTTTATCATGTTGAGATATTTTCCTTCTATACCCATTTTTTTTTTAATTTTTATTTATTTATTCATTTTTAGAGAGGAGAGAGAGAGACAGGAGAGAGAGACAGAGAGAGAGAAGGGGGGAGGAGCTGGAAGCATCAACTCCCATATGTGCCTTGACCGGGCAAGCCCAGGGTTTCGAACCGGCGACCTCAGCATTTCCAGGTTGATGCTTTATCCACTGCGCCACCACAGGTCAGGCTCTATACCCATTTTGTTGAGAGTCTTAAACATAAAATTGTGTTGTATTTTATCGAAAGCCTTTTCTGTGTCTATTGATAAGATCATGTGGTTTTTGTTCTTTGTTTTGTTGATATGGTGTATTACATTAACCGTTTTACGTATGTTGAACCATCCTTGAGATTCTGGGATGAATCCCACTTGATCATGATGTATTATTTTTTTAATATGTTGTTGTATTTGATTTGCTAGTATTTTGTTTAGTATTTTAGCATCTGTATTCATTAGAGATATTGGTCTTTGGTTTTCTTTTTTTGTGCCATCCTTGCCTGGTTTTGGTATGAGGGTTATGTTGGCCTCATAAAATGTGTTTGGAAGTATTGCTTCTTCTTCAATTTTTTGGAAGACTTTGAGTAGAATAGGAACCAAGTCTTCTTTGAATGTTTGATAAAATTCGCTGGTATAGCCGTCAGGGCCTGGACTTTTATTTTTGGGGAGGTTTTTAATGGTTTTTTCTATTTCTTCTCTACTGATAGGTCTGTTTGGGCTTTCTGCTTCTTCTTGACTCAGTCTAGGAAGGTTGTATTTTTCTAGGAATTTATCCATTTCTTCTAGGTTGTTGAATTTAGTGGCATAAAGTTTTTCATAGTATTCTACAATAATTCTTTGTATATCTACGGTGTCTGTGGTGATTTCTCCTCTTTCATTTTGGATTTTGTTTATATGAGTTCTTTCTCTTTTTTCCTTGGTAAGTCTTGCCAAGGGTTTGTCAATTTTGTTGATCTTTTCAAAGAACCAGCTCCTTGTTCTATTAATTTTTTCTATAGTTTTTCTGCTCTCTAATTCATTTATTTCTGCTCTGATTTTTATTATCTCCTTTCTTCGGCTGGTTTTGGGTTGTCTTTGTTCTTCTTTTTCTAGTTCCTTAAGGTGGGAAGTTAAGTGGTTCACTTGTGCTCTCTCTTGTTTGTTCATATATGCCTGAAGTGATATGAACTTCCCTCTTATTACTGCTTTTGCTGCATCCCATAGATTCTGATATGTCGTATTGTCATTTTCATTAGTCTGTATATATCTTTTGATCTCTGCACTTATTTCTTCTTTGACCCATTCATTCTTTAAAAGTATGTTGTTTAGTTTCCACATTTTTGTGGGATTTTTTTCCTTTTTTTTGCAGTTGAATTCTAGTTTCAAGGCTTTATGATCAGAAAATGTGCTTGGTACAACTTCAATTTTTCTGAATTTGCTGATGTTGTTTTTGTGGCCCAACATATGGTCAATTCTTGAGAATGATCCATGTACACTGGAGAAAAATGTATACTCAGTCACTTTGGGATGAAATGTCCTGTAGATGTCTATCATATCCAGGTGCTCTAGTGTTTTGTGTAAGGCCACTATGTCTTTGTTGATTCTCTGTTTGGATGACCGATCTAGAGCCGTCAGCGGTGTATTGAGTTCTCCAAGTATGATTGTATTTTTGTCAGTTTTTGTTTTAAGGTCAATAAGTAGCTGTCTTATATATTTTGGTGCTCCTTGGTTTGGTGCATATATATTAAGAATTGTTATGTCTTCTTGATTCAGTGTCCCCTTAGCCATTATGAAATGGCCATTTTTGTCTCTGAGTACTTTTCCTGTCTTGTAGTCAGCATTATCCGATATGAGTATTGCTACACCTGCTTTTTTTTGGATGTTATTTGCTTGGAGTATTGTTTTCCAGCCTTTCACTTTGAATTTGTTTTTATCCTTGTTACTTAGATGAGTTTTATCCTTGTTACTTAGATGAGTTTCCTGTAGGCAGCATACAGTTGGATTTTCTTTTTTAATCCATTCTGCTACTCTGTGCCTTTTTATTGGTGAGTTTAATTCGTTTACACTTAGTGTAATTATTGATACTTGTGAGTTCCCTATTGCCATTTTATATCTTGCTTTCTGTTAGTTTTGTGTCTTGTTTGATTCTTCTCTTTCGTTTTTCTATCTTTTGTTTTTATTTGGTTGTATTCCATACATCTTTCCTCTGTTGCTATCTTTTTTATCTCATGTGCTTCTGGGTGGTTTTTTCAATGGTGGTTACCTTTGAGTAATGAAAAGGGTCCCTACCCTGTTCATTGTAGTGAACTATTTTGTGAGTACTTTTGCACTCCATCGTCCTTTGCTACTGTTAATCTCCATCTTCTCCCCCTCTTTCTTTTTGTTGTTGTCACAGTTTAAATTTGGTTTTATTGTGTTCTTCTTGGAGCTTTTACTTGTGGCTCTGTTTTTTTTTTGTTCTTTGTATCTGATTGGAGAACCCCCTTTAGTAATTCCTGGAGTGGGGGTTTTCTGATGATAAATTCCCTCATCTTTTCTGTATCTGTGAATGTTTTTATTTCTCCTTCGTATTTGAAGGATAGCTTTGATGGGTATAGTATTCGTGGCTGAAAGTTCCTCTCTTTCAGGACTTTAAATATTGGGGTCCACTCTCTTCTAGCTTGTAGAGTTTCTGCTGAGAAATCTGATGATAATCTAATGGGCCTTCCTTTATATGTTGTATTCTTCTTTTCCCTGGCTGCCTTGAGAATTTTTTCTTTGCTGTTGGTTTGTGTCAATTTCATTATGATATGCCTTGGAGTAGGTTTGTTGGGGTTAAGAAAACTTGGAGTTCTGTTTGCTTCTTGAACTTGAGGCTTTAGTTCTTTCTACAGGCTTGGGAAGTTCTCATCTATTATTTGTTTGAGTATGTTCTCTATTCCATTTTCTCTCTCTTCTCCCTCTGATATACCTATTATTCTTATGTTATTCTTTTTGATGGAGTCAGATAATTCTTGTAGGGCTATCTCATTTTTTTTAATTTTTGAGTCTCTTTCTTCTCTCTGTTGTGCCTCAAGTGGCTTGTCTTCTATTTCACTAATCCTCTCTTCTATCTGACCTGTTCTATTAGCTAAGCTTATTACTTCGTTTTTCAGCTCGTGAATTGAGTTTTTCATCTCTGTTTGATTTGTTTTTATAGTTTCAATTTCCTTGGACATATATTCTTTGTGTTCATTGAGTTGTTTTCTGAGCTCCTTAAATTGCCTTTCTGTGTTTTCTTGTATATCTCGGAGGATTTTTAGTATTTCTATCTTGAATTCTCTGTCATTTAGCTTCAAGGTTTCCAATATATTAAATTTTTTCTCCATAGATTTTTCCTCATCTAGCTGTGTTACCTCTCTTTCTTTTGTATCCATGATATTCGATTTTCTCTTCCTTAATGGCATCTGAGGGTGGTTTTGTTGATAGTATTAATGAGATTTAATAAAGAATAAAAAGTTAAAAAAAAATAAAAAAAATAAAAATCGAAGTTGTTTTTTTAAAAAAAATTAATAATGAAATAAAGAAAAATAAAATAAAATAAAAATTATTAAAAAAAAAGGAAATTATTCCCCCCCTCCTTTTTTCCTCTCCTCTCCTCTGCCCTCTTTTTTGAGAAAATCTTGTGGTGGACTGTGAATTATAACAAACAATGCCTGTGATGGAGGGCCTGAATTGGGGAAAAGTAATAAAGGGGCAAAAAAAGAAAAAAGAAAAAAAAAGAGCGTATGGACCCACAAAAAGCAAATAAGGAAAAAATTTGGGTCAAGAATAAAATGATTTGCTTTTAGGTGTTGGTTGTCTAAGAGTTATGATGAGAGGAATAAGAGGAAAACGGAAAAATGGGGGGACAAATTAAAAAATTACTATTGTATTTAGTGGAACAAGAACTAGATAATATGGAGAGCCAGGGATGGGAGCACTGCTAGTGAGTTAAAAAGGTGAAGTAAAAACCCCCCAAAATGCCACAAACATAGGTTTGAGTCCCAGATAAGAGAATTTGTTTGTTATTGAGGTTTGAATGAGAGGAGATGTAAAGGAGAAAGGAAGAAACTAATATAGAGGGAGAAAAGAAAGAGAGAGAGAGAAAAAAAGAGGGAACCACTAAAAGAAGAAAAAAGAAAGGAGAGAGAGAGAGAGAGAGTTAAGGGTTTTGGAATGCAACCCTCATAGAGAGAAAGGAAGAGAAGAGAAAAGATAATGGGAGATGTAACACTTATGGGTAGTGTGGTTCAAGGAGAGGAGAGAGTAAGACCGGTAGAGAGTTAATCGGCCAAATTGGAGGAGGAAAAAAAAGTCTCAAGAATGAAGATAAGAGAAACAAACAAACAGATATAATAAAATGGGATAGGTTATAAAGTCTGGAGATTATTCTTGATTTTGAGAGGTTATCTTCTTGCTTTTTCTTTTCTCTCCCTCTTCCTGGTCGGTGACTCTGTACCCCGGGTTCTGCCCCTTTGGCACGCTCAGGTAGAGGTTTGCAGTTGATAAGTCTCTATGGCAATGTCATGTATTGTGCTTTAGTCTCGTTGGCAGTCGAAGCTCATTAGCATTTATAGGCTCCGACAGTGAGAGAGTCCGTGTTCCTGGAGCCTTTCTCCTAGTCTTTCCTTCCTCAATTAGTAGCCTGATAATCCAGCTATGGGTTTGCTGCTGCCTCTGCCTGGATAGTAAGAGGTTCAAAGAGCTGGCAACTCCCCACTCTATTTCCACTCAGCACAGGGCTCTGGGTAAGGCTCAGTCAGTCAGAGCTGCTAGCATAATCAGGCGGGCTTTCCGCCCACTCAAAGACCTCTGGCTCTGCCACTCTGTCTGGTAACACAAGCGGGCGCCCACTTCTGGGGCGCTTGGAGGAAACTCTCACTCACTGTCTGTGACCAGGATATCCGGCCAGCAGTCTCACGCTCTGAGTGAAACCCCCAACCGCAGGAAAAGTTGCAGCGCGTTGGAATTGAGTCTCGCTCCGTCCCCGTGCGCGGCTTTTGCAAGGTGCTGGGGCGGCTCGAGATTCCTCTTTGGCCCACACAAAGGCCCCTGACTCTGCCCCTCTGTGCGATAACACGGGCGCGCACTGCCGAGGCACTCGGAGGAATTGCTCACTCCTTATCTGCGCGCGCAAACCAGGATATGAGGCCGGCCGCGTTTCCCTCTGAGTGAAACACCCTCCAGCACGGAAAATCTCCACCGTTGGAATTAGTTCTCACTCACTCCCGTGCGTGGCTTTCCCAGGGTGGTGGGGCTGCCCAGAGACTCTGCCCTCGGCCCACAGAAAGGCCTCTGTCCCTGCCTCTCCATGGGGCAACACGGGCACCCACTCTCGGGGCCTAGGAAGAAATTCTCGCCCACTAACTGCGCACCGACCAGGAGACCGGGTAAAATGGCCGCTCCGCTTGTCTTTCTTTTTTTGGGTTTGGCGCGAGTGTTAGCTTGTATTGCCCGGGTTGCCACAGGATCAGATTTTCCTCGGCTTGGATCTCCGTGCCACAGCCTGGTTCGGCCGTTTGTGCCGCGGTGGCCTGGATCTATTCACCCCCTTTGCCCGCCTCAGTTTCTATATTCACAGTTACCAGAGAAAGCTGCCCTGTTTAGGTTAGTGAGGAAGGCGGAGCATTTCTTACTCCCTATTTCCTTCGGGGTTTGGTTATATATTTAGCCAATTTTTCACTCAGTCATACCTTTGGGTGTATTGCGAAGCATCTGGAAGCTCCAAGTATAGGTTTTTCTGTTTCTGGTTGAAGATCTTGTTGAGTTTTGGGGGAGATTTATCGGTATCGCTTCCTACCCCGCCATTACTCTCAATCATTCTCTGTGTGGATTTAATGTTAAAATAATTAACATTATTTAAGCCTTTGCACGTTTTAATTCTATTATTTCCAAAAGAATAACTTGGATTAATAGTGTTTCCTACTCAAGAATGTTTGAAAATATATAAAGGAATGATTGAATTTTGTTGGCATCATTATTGGAAACCAGTTGACCATATATATGTGGGTCTGTTTCTGGGTTCTCGATTGTCACGCTGTACAATCTGTACATACGCTGAGTGTTGTGCCAGAAGAATTTTTAAACCATGCAATACCTGACAAGAAGGAGCACTGACCTCTTCCCTTAGATTGTCAAATAAGAAAATGACAACAACCAAAGCAACAGTAGCTGTCCGGTGTGAATGAATCAAAATTATACCAATTTTGTTTTGTCGAATTGGCAAAAAATATATATTTTTGGTGTGCTGCAAATGTTTAATAATTAGTTTGTGTGTGCCATTGAGAGTAGAAGGTGGAAAATCACCGCGATAGCTTCATAGTAAATCTTGAAATTGGACAGTATAAATTTTCATTTTCAAAATTGTTTGGCTATTCTAAGTTTTTTTGCATTTCCAAGTTTTAAAATCTACTTCTCAAGTTTTGCAAAAAAAAAAAAAAAGCTTGGATTTTGATTAGGGTAGCATTGAATTTATAGCTCATATATTTCTTCACTTATGTAGATACTATTTACTTTATCTTTGCAACATTTCTAGTTTTCCATGTAGTTTTGGTTTTCTGTATTTTTATATACAGATCTTGTACATATTTTGCTATATTTATTCCTAAGTACTTTATATTTTTGATGCTATCATAGATGGTAATTATTTTAAAATTCTATTTTCTAATTACTTGTTGCTAATATATAGAAATACAATTGAATTTTGTGTGTTGCCCTTATCTGAAACCTAGTTATGTTCATTTAATAGTTCTATGGTGCTTTTATGGATTTCTGAAGATATGGTACGTACACATTGTATTGTCTGTGAACTAAAACAGTTTATTTTCTTTTTTTCTGTTCCATGTGCTTTGTATTTTTCATAATTGTTAACCCACAAACTACAAGGCATTTCTTATTTATGTACCTTTTAGCTAATCATTAGTAACTTCCTTAATTTGAGATCAATTTCTTGCTATTAGTAAATAAATTCTTTTTTTCTTTTTTAATTTTAGAGATAGACAAATCGGGGGAGATCAATTTGTTATTCTGCTTATTATTGCATTTGTTGGTTGATTTTTTAAATTTTTTTATAATTTTTATTTTTAATGAGAGGAGGGGAAGCAGAGACAGACTCCCGCATGCACCTGAACCAGGATCCACTCAGCAAGTCCTTTAGAGGGTGATGCTCTGCCCATCTGGGGCCCTTGCTCCTTTGCAACCAGAGCCATTTTAGTGCTGAGGAGGAGGCCATAGAGGCCTTGGAGCCGTCCTTGGCGCCTGGGGCCAACTCGCTCTAATTGAGCCTTGACTGGCTAGGAGGAGAAGAGAGAGAGAGAGAGGGAGAGAGAAGGGGAAGCAAGAGGGGGGGATGGAGAAGCAGATGAGCACTTCTCCTGCGTTCCTTTACTGGGAATCAAACCGGGGACATCCGTATGTCGAACATATGCTCTACCACTGAGCTAGCTGGCCAGGGCCTCATCGGTTGATTCTTGTATGTACCCTGACCCAGTATTGAATTTACAACCTTGGCATATTAGGACAATGCTCTAACCCAGTGGTCCCCAACCAGTCCGCAGAGAAAGAATAAATAACTTACATTATTTCCGTTTTATTTATATTTAAGTCTGAACGATGTTTTATTTTTTAAAAATGACCAGATTCCCTCTGTTACATTCGTCTAAGACTCACTCTTGACGCTTGTCTCGGTCACGTAATACATTTATCCATCCCACCCTAAAGGCCGGTCCATGAAAATATTTTCTGACATTAAACCGGTCCATGGCCCAAAAAAGGTTGGGGACCACTGCTCAAACCAACTAAGCTACATGGTGAGGGTGAGGAATTCTTTAGTACAGCTTTTCTAAGAAGGCCAGTCATTTAAAGTATTAGTTTCACATTGGTATCTAATAAATAATACTTGGAATAAATTTATTTGAAAATGGAAGTTTCTAATTTTTACAGAAAACTGAAGCCATCTATTTAAAGCTTCTTTTAAGCTGAATCTTTTACCTGCTACTGTTTAAAATTTTAGGACAGTTATTTTATGTTAGATTTACTTTGTGAGCATTAACATTAGTTTTACAAGTTAAATAGCAATTAAAGGGAAGTCACATCTGCTCATGGCATTTAATTATTTTCTGTGTGTTCTTTTATAATATTATTGTTGTCATAATGCATTACTGTTTTATACATTTCATGGAAAATTAAATATAGGTTACTTTCAGAGGTATAGTAATTTCAGTGAACCGGTAGTTCAGTTTGTAGTGGCAGACCCTTTGTCCTATAAAATAGAGCAGATAGCAATAATCATTAAAATAAATCTCACAGCATGTCTATAATTTTAAGTGTGTAAGGGATAGTGAGCTCATTTTTCACTTAGACTATTGAAAATTGTTTCCATCATGGAGGAAGGAGAAAGGAAGAGTTAGTGTCTAAGGGGAATAAATATGTCGCCCATAAGTCTGGGGATATGAGGTTGGGTCCTTATAAATACAGAAAGCAATGTAATGATAGCATCAGCTCTGACACTTAGTAATGGAGAAAGAGAAAGGAGATAGTATGAGTGAAAATGAGATTGAAGCTAATGAACATTTACTTGCAGACTTGAATGCTAACCATGCCTGGCAGGAGATACAGGAAGTGGAAAAGGAACTTTAATTATAGAAAAGTACAGAAGAAATGTGGCAAAATAAAGGATAGTAGTTTGCATAGATGACTAAATTTTAAAAAGGGATATTTCCTTTTTGGGGGAATTTTATGGTTAAATTTGTTCTCTTTGATATTGTTTTATTGTGGATATTGAATAATTAAAATTATTTGGATATTAAAGTTTACCATAAAACATTAAACAATATTGATATCTCCCTATTCTTATCTTTATCTTTTCTGAGAGCATTAACAATAGCAATTTCTTACCAAAAGTCTTGTATGCTTGATTTTTGGCATATGAAACTTATCCAATTTTTATCTTCTTAATGTAGCTATTCCTATCATTTTTCTTTGGAGATTTTTAGGAACTTTCCCAGTGGAATAGTGCACCAGGGTTGAACAACCTGTGTGGTGAAGAGGCTTGGCTGGCTGTAATTTTACCTGAGGATTAACGTTTTGGCTTACCAGATCCCAGAAGAAAAATGCTCTTCCATAGGCTGTACCTCTGAAATGTCTATGGTGCAGTAAAATTAAACATTCAGTTATTTTTTAAAAAAAGAAATACAGCGCAGGTCTTCTGGCTTGTTACTCTTATCATCATAGACAGTATGAATGTACTTTTAAAAGAGTACTAACAATGTAAAAGTAAATTTACTGATAATGATTTTAGATAGGCACAATGAATCATTGAACTATAAATTAATTCTCCTGTCCCTCATTTGACCGCATTTTTGTTAGGGCTTACAAATGTGTATTTGGATTTAAGAGGGAAGAGGGAAATCTTACTCATTAAGCTTCAGATAATCTCTTCATTATTTTTTAATATGAAAAGTTTTTATATTGTTCTAATCAATTCTGAAATACAGCATTAAAAAATTGAATTACTGACTAATTTACAAGCAGTATAAATAGCAGAGCTTTGATAAGAAGAAAAGATGCCCACCCACTCCCTTCAAAGTAAAATAATTTTAATAGGAAATTGAATTTAGATATCATAGACATGAGTGGTTAAAAATAATTAAAATTTTGTTCATTAAAATGGTGACAGGCATTAATTATAGTTTTCAAGAGAGATAAGATGGATCTATTTAGTTATTTTGATAGTGTGGAAATTAAAAAATATATAAACTGGTAATTCTTAGTACATCCCCCCTGCCCCGGAATTTCTATAGAATGTTAACTCGGCAAAAGTTGCCTGAAGTTTTTCATTTATATAGGTATTTATTTGAAAAAATAATATTTGGTGATCTTTTAAATATATATAATCTTCAAGTAGTCATAGGAAATAGTGAATTAGACAAATTGGTATATATCTAGCATAGTTATATCTCCCCTTTTCAGAAAATACAGTCATTTGGTGTATGTAAAAAAAAATTAAAGTTTTATTTGGCTTAATTCCTTTTTTTATAGTGCCTTTACAGTCATCAACTCATTGAAGACACTGAGAAAGGGGTGATCATAGCAGTTAACAGTTTGGGCTCAAGGCCTATTCTCTAGTCCTAGTTCTGCCACTTAGCCTTGTGTCTGTCACCAAATTTCCTAACTTCTTTAGACCTGTTTCCCATTTTTTAAATTGAGGATAAAAATATTACCAGCCCTGTGGCTGTAAATGTTAAGGGAGCTAATCCATACAATTTACCTTAGAAAATAATAAATATTTTGCCTGACCAGGCAGTGGCACAGTGGATAGAGCATCGGACTGGGACATAGAGGACCCAGGTTCAAAACCCCGAGGTCGCTGGTTGAGTGTGGGCTCATCCAGCTTGAGCATGGGCTCACCAGCTTGAGTGCAGGGTCACTGGCTTGAGCAGGGGGTCACTCACTCTGCTGTACCCCCCCCCAATCAAGGCACATATGAGAAAGCAATCAGTGAACAACTAAGGTTGTTCAACGAAGAATCGATACTTCTCATCTCTCTCCCTTCCTGTCCCTCTCTCTGACTCTCTCTCTGTCTCTGTCAAAAGAAAAAAATAAATATTTTAATAATTTCTAGGTATAATTTGATTCTTTTACCTTCTCATGAAGTCATCAGGGCAAATACTTTATTTTATAGATTGACAATGAAGTTCAGGGAAATTCAAGTGGCTTCTTCTTTTTCCTTTATTTATTTATTTTTTTAATTATTAAGTGAGTGGCAAGGAGGCAGAGAGACAAACTCCCACATGCACCCTGACCGAGATCCACCCAGCAAGCTCCCTACAGGGCAATGCTCTGTTGCTTGGCAACTGAGCTATCAGAACCTGAGGTGAGGCCATGGAGTCATCCACAGTGCCTGGGGCCAACTTGCTTGAACCATTCAAGCCATGGCTGTGGGAGGAGAAGAGACAGAGAGAAAGAGGGGGAGAAACAGATGGTCATTTCTCCTGTGTTTTCTGACCGGGAATGGAACCTGGGACTTCCACATGCCAGGCCAATGCTCTACCACTGAGCC
Organism: Saccopteryx bilineata; assembly: GCF_036850765.1. Lineage (NCBI taxonomy): Eukaryota > Metazoa > Chordata > Mammalia > Chiroptera > Emballonuridae > Saccopteryx > Saccopteryx bilineata. Next base: position 289,306,971 of record NC_089491.1, read on the forward strand.
AACAGCCCAAGGCCTCAAGTAGCTTCTGCCAAGTTCATACGTCTTGTGTTTAAAGATTGGGACTTAAACCATTGGTTTGATTACTCCCAAGTCCAGTATGTTGATTTTATTTAAGACTCTTTAAACCAGTAAGAGGTTAGATTAGGAAATTTAAAGAGAAATTTTGCAAAAACTTTCTATGAATAAATAACCAGTTTGGGCAATCTGTTATGCATTTTAGAAATAAATTTATCACTTAATTGCTATCATGTTTTTGAGGTTCCCTTGTACAACTGTAAATATTCTCTACTCTTTGATTTTATCTTAATAATCAGGTTTATGAACAAAAAAATACAAGAATGATATTGTGTATTCTAGTATGGCTTAAAGTAGCAAAATTTTGAAAAAAAATAACGTAAATTCCAAATAATATGAAAATTAAATAAACTTTAGAACATCCACATGAGAGAACATTATGAAGCCATTAAAACCATGATGTTAAAGAATATATGATAACATGGGAAAGTACTCCTAACATACTATTACGTAGAAGGATGTAAACTATACACACACAGACAATGGTTGTAATTCTACACAGCACGTACACACCCGTATATGTTCATAGAAAAAATATGAAGTTTTATTTAGTTTGAGTGTTTTGTAAACACTAGAAACTATATATTATTATATATTATGTTCTGTTCATAGCTTTCTAAGAGATTCTGCTTCATTCATAGAAGATTCATAGGTGATAACTGATGCCCGTATAGAAAACCCTTGTGTCCCATGATTCTGTTAATATGCCACCTGAATTTAGATTGGAGACGTGACTAAGATTATATTCATGCAATTCTTTGTGGCTTTGAGAAGAACAAAAGATGAGGATTTTGTATAATGAAATTATAATCATCAGGCATTTCACTGCAGGATTTATGCACACTGATATTTCCCTTTCATAAACTTAACTAGAAAATATTAAATGTGAGTCTGAGGAACACATAAACTTTGCTGTAAGAATTAAAGGCTTATTCCACTGAATTATATTCCAGCCTTTTAGATGGTTCATATTCCTTCCTTTGGTAACTAGAGCCATTCATTTCTCAGTGTCCTTAAGACTCTATTGTTATTTGTAATGATTTTCAGATTCTTGCCCAAATAAAATAACTTTTCTTTATGTGAATAAGAATTCTATAGCTAGAAATGTCAGTAAGTTCAGAAAACAGTGTTTTTCACTGGCTAATATTTAGTAAGCTCAGTCAGCTGCAGTCTTCTTGGACTAATTTGTTCCAGGCATTCTGGAACAGGGAAGAATTGCTGTTGTATCCCTTTCTTTTTACTTAAATGACTTTAGCATTCTGAAGTAGTAGGTCCAGGGATGGATTAAGGTCAGTTGAGGCCCTGGACACAGAATTAAATATTGGGCTCCTTAAAAAAAAGAGAGACAGAGAAAATAAAAATACATGTTAACCATATTTTTAAATAAATAAAAAAATATTATGTACTGTTAATGTTAAAATTGCACATATGAAACCAAACTTGGTATCATTAGGAAAAAGTGTAAAGTTGGGGTTTGCAGGGCCCTTCAGAAGTTGGGGTCCAGGGCGCACGCCCAGTGCACCCGCCGTTAAATCCACCTCTGAGTGGGTCTTATCTTTCTTCAAGGTAAATAAGTCACTTTAATTATTTTAAGAAAAAATAGAGATGTCTCCTGGGATCTACAACATTTTACATTTAATTTCAAAAGACATTCCTTATAGTTTGTGAATTTCTGGTAAAGAATACCAGTTTTTAGAGTGTCTTTGATTTTCTTTGTGTCTTTATTTTGGTCTTAGGAACTCATTTTGAATAGTGTTTGGCCTTTTCTAAAGGGAAATTCCCATATTGTTGCTTGTTAGAAATATTGTATTATATTTTAATACTTATTTTACTTAATTTGATGCTTTTTAAAATGTTAAAAGATCTAATTTTCTTATGAAAGAATCATTGAGTACTAATGCATATTCTGAGTTAAACATGGAGGATATAGAACTGCAACCCTCTACACACAGAGCATATCTTCCTATTGTGCATAGGAACAAACTATTGAGGTTGACAAAGCAAAAATAGAATTAAATACCTCTTACTCTCAAAGTAAGCATAATCCTAATTATAAAAATTATGGTCTCTCTAGCACTTAATGAGTAATAAGGGCAAGCTAACACCAGGCTTCTGTGAGAAATATGGGAGCAGGGGCTGTACAGTCTAGTGACTCTAGCAAAAGAGAGATAAAGATATTTAGATGAGTTGAGTTTATAATAACTAAGTCCTGAGAAGAACTGCATGTATACTAAAGAATTTACTCATTTAAGATCTAAATTGCATAATAAAGTTGCCTAAAAGTACAAGGTAAGCTTATACTGTCCTAACTCCCCTAAACATGTACTATGATTCACCTGTACATTACATTACCATGACTTTATACCTGAAAGTTTGTACTTCTTAATCCCCTTCTCCCTTTTCAAACACTCCCACCCCCTCTGCTGACAACCATCAGTTTGTTCTCTGTGTCTTCTATAGCATCTTGTTATATGTTGTTCCTGATGCTTGGAGTGCTTCTGCTACTCTAGTTAATGCTTGCTTATCTCAGATTTTATTTCAAATGACACTTCTTCAGAAATTCCCATACCTCTCCTCCTCCCAGTCCTCACAGATACCTAGGTGCCAGTGCGGCTTTTTCTCATCTTTTTTTTTTTTTTTAATTAAATGAGAGGTAGGGAAGCAGACAGACTCCTGCATGCGCCCTGACCGGAATCCACCTGGCAAGACCCTACAGGGTGATGCTTTGTCCACCTGGGGCCCTGGTTGGCAAACTGCGGCTCCTGAGCCACATGCGGCTCTTTGGCCCCTTGAGTGTTGCTCTTCCACAAAATACCACATGCGGGCACTACCTCGATAAGGAATGTACCTACCTGTATAGTTTAAGTTTAAAAAATTTGGCTCTCAAAAGAAATTTCAGTCATGCTACTGTTGATATTTGGCTCTGTTGACTAATGAGTTTGCCGACCACTGATCTGGGGCCACTACTCCATTGCTCAGCAACTAAGCTATTTTAGCGCCTGAGCCGAGGCCCCGGAGCCATTCTCAGTGCCTGAGGCCAACTTGCTTGACCTTTCCAGCCTTATTGTGGCTGTGGGAAGGGAAGTGGGGGGGGGGGGGAGTGGAGAAGCAGATGGTTGCTTCTCCTGTGTGCCCTGGCTGGGAATCGAACCTGAGACTTCTATACATTGAGCTGATGGTCTACAGCTGAGCCAACCAGCCAGGGCTTCTCATCTTTATACTTTTCCCTCAAATCTTATATTACAGTTCATATATTTTTGTGATTATTTGATTAAAGTCTGTTCCCTAAGGTAGAATGCAATCTCTGAGGGCAGAGTTTATGTGTATTTTGTTTATCATTGTATTCCTAATACCTGTCTCATTCCCTGGTGCACTTAATACTTGAATGAATGACTCCTGATTGCTCCTATTGCTACTACACCAATGACTTTAGAGTAACATTTTGATGTATGAAGTCTTCTCTGCCATATGCTTTATATAATTCACCCATCTGTTGATAAGGTAGCATTTGGGAAAAATGAATTTCCTAATTTGTAAATCGTACTTTAAAAAGCACCATTTTTTGTAAAAGCATAAGACCAATAATGCTAAATATTCTTTCTGTATTTGTTAGAACCTAGTCACATGTTAATTTTTATTTATCAGCTCTCTTTTATGAGTTATTTTTGAGAAGCTAAGAAGTCGTGGAAAGTGTATAGAATATAAAAATGCAAAGAGGTGGTAGTAGTATTAAAGTTAGTGACACTCGCATGAGTGTTCCACAGAATAATGTTCTTGGATTTTTTTATTTTTTATTTTTGACAGAGACAGAGAGAGGGAGAGATAGGAACAGATAGCCAGGAAAGGAGAGGGATGAGAATCATCAATTCTTTGTTGTGGCACCTTGGTTGTTCATTGATTGTTTTTTCATATGTACCTTGGGGTGGGGGACTATAGCAGAGTGAGTGGCCCCTGGCTCATGTCAGCGACCTTGGGCTTCAAGCCAATGAGCTTTGGGCTCAAGATGACCTGGGTCCTCTGCATCCCAGTCCGAGGCTCGATCCACTGCACCACCACCTAGTCAGGCTGTTCCTGGAAATTTTAATAGATACTCTTCACCTCTTTCCTCAGCTTCTTCTTGCCATTCCCCCTTCATCCAACCTAGAGGGATTGTAGTCTTATAAATAACTTTGAGAAACACAATACACTTTATCTCTTTTTTATAGACTATTAAGTGTTTATAAGCATAGTAAAGCTTCTTGTGCCTTAAAGCACTTTCTCAGCCTTGTCGGTGTTGACATTTTAGGAGGGAGAGGATGTCCTGGGCACTGTAGGATATTCAGCAGCATTTGTAGTCTCTTTTGTGTCAGACTCCAGTAAGCATCCTCCTCCCAGTTTCACAACAAAAAATGCCTCCAGACATCGCCACATGATTCTTGGGAGGCAAACTTGTCTGTAGTTGAGAGCTGCTGCCTTAAAGAAATCAGTTTAATTTTGTTTATACTTATATTTCCCAGACTTACTGAATTTTTCTCCTTCACCCGCACACCTAACAACCTGGAATGCTATTTTAAATGATTTAGCAAAAGTAAACTAATTCTGCCCCCTCTATTTTTCAGATTCCTCTTTAAAACCCTTTAATATTGAATACTTTCCACTGAACTTAGAATGAAATTCAAACTCCTTGGCATGGCCTTCCTGTGCGAAAAGGTCTTTACCCACCTCCCTAACCTTATTTTGACCTGTTTTGGGGTCCTCAGGCACCCCCGTTTCCTTTCTCATACACTGTTCTTCTGTGGGGAATCATTTTGCCCATGCTCTTATTCTTTAGGTTCAGGTTTCAGATTAAATGTCATCTCCTAAAGAGAGGTCTTTCTAACCATCTCTTACTCTGTCAGAAAGGATAGTCGTGCATCCTAGTACAGTACTTACCCCTATCTCAGGACCCTGTTTGTGCCTTCACAACACACTTCAGTTTGTAATATTTTGTATATTTGTGTGGGTTTCTTCCTGCCTCTGTCACTAGAATGCAAACTGTACGAGGGCATCATTCTTGGTCATCATTCTATCCCCAGCATTTAGCACAGAGCCTAGCATCTAACAGGCAGAATACTTATTTGTTGAATAAATGAATATGCTTTATTTATTGGTTGGTTTTGTTATAGGGTTTAACTTAGAGTTAAAAATATTTTTATTGAAATTTAGTTCAATTATACAGTTGTACAGCTGAAACCTATATACCGTATTTCCCCATGAATAAGACATTCTCATGTATAAGATGCACTTTAATTTTGGGGCCTGAAATTTGAAAAAAAAAAATTATTATATAACCTACTGCAATATACCGGCACTTTGCGAAACAATGAGTGCAAAGAGAACAAGCGCAAAACAGGAAATTCAAGTAAAAAAATCTACAACCACGATATAAGATGCACCCAGTTTTTAGACCCCAGATTTTCTGGGAAAGGTGTGTCTTATACATGGGGAAATACAGTAATTTTATTAATCAGTGTCACCCCAATAAATTCATTTTTAAAAGATGGAAAATATATACCTGGTTTTTATTTTTTGTTTTTTGGGGGTGGGGTCAGGTTGGCAAAAAATACAATTACAGGTATGTAGCCGGATTTCAGTAATTAGTTTATGTGTGCCATGAGATGAAAAAGGTTGAAAATTGCTAGTATATATAAATAAATCCAAAGTGAAAATTTAAAAAATATAGTTCAGATACTATAAAATTCTCTCTTTGAAAGTGTATAATTCAGTCATTTCTAATATATTCACAGAGTTTTATAACCATCACCACTATCTAATTACAGAACATTTCATCACTCCCCATTCTTTCCTCTCCCAGCCCCTGACAGCCACTAATCTACTTTCTGTCTCTGGGTTTGCCTTTCTGGACATTTCATTTAAGTGGAATTATGTAATATGTGGTCATTAGTGTCTAGCTTCTTTCCCTTTGAATATGTTTTTAAGGTTTATCCATGCTGTACCATGTAATACTATGTTATTCCTTCTTATGGCTGAGTAATATCCCATTATATGAGTGTGCCATGTTTTGTTTATCCAGTCATCAGCTGATAGACTCTTGAACTCTTTCCATTTTTTTTTTTGCTATTTGAATAATGCTGCTATGAGCATTTATATATATTTTTGTATATAAACATGTGCTTTCACTTCTCTTGACTATATACATAAAAATGGAATTGCTAGATCATCTGGTAACTTCATATTTAATTTTTTGAGGAAGTGCCAAACTGTTTTTCACAGTACCTGTATCATTTTACATTCTTACCAACAGTATATAAGGGTTCCATTATCTCCCATCTTTGCTAACACTTGTTATTGTCTGTCCTTTTTATTATAGACATCCTGGGGGTCTGAAGTGGGATTGTGGTTTTGATTTATATTTCCAGAATGATTGATGATGTTGAAATGCTACTGACTGGCCATTTGGAGGAATGTCTGTTGAGATATTTTGCCCATTTTTAACTGGGATATTTATCTTTTTATTGTTGAATTCTAAGAATTCTGTAGAATTTCTGGATATTAGACCCCTATCTGATATGTGGTTTGCAGATATTTTCTTACATTCTTTTCACTTTCTTGATAGTGCCTTTTTAAATACAAACATTTTAAATTTTGATGAAGTCAGTTTTTTCTTTCATCACTTGTGCATTTGGTATCATATCTAAGAAACCATTGCCTCTTCTAAGCTCATAAAAATTTGTCTTTTTTTTTTTTAGAGTTTGATAGGGTTAGCTTTGACATTTAGGTTTTTGATCCATTTAGACACATTTTTGTATATAGTATAAGGTAAGAATGCAACTTCATTCTTTTTGATAATAAATATTCATTTGTTGGAGCTTTATTTTTTTAATTTTAATAAAGTAACATAATTTTCACAAAATTATTAAATTTGTTTCAATAGTTACAGTAAAAAAATAATGTATGAAGTATATATTATGTACCAGACATATGTTCGGTATAGAACCTATGAAGATAAAAAAAGATAATAACCAACCCTGACCAATTGGCTCAGTGGTAGATATCAGCCTGGCATTTGGATGTCCCGGGTTCAATTCCCTGTTAGGGCACACAGGAGAAGCAACCATCTGCTTCTTCACCCTTCCTGCTCCCCCTTTTCTCTCTCTCTCTCTTTCTCACTTTCCCTCCCACAGCCATGGCTTGATAGGTTCTAGCGCATCAACCCTGGGTGTTGAGGATGGCTCCATGGAACCTCTACCTCAGGTGCTAAGAATGGCTCAGTTGTGAGCATGGCCCCAGATGGGCATAGCATCAGACCCAAAAGGGGTTTGCCAAGTGGGTCCCGGTCTAGGCACATGTGAGAGTCTGTCTATCTCCCCTCCTCTTGTAAAAGAAGAAGAAGAAAAAAAGATAATAACTTCTATCTTCAATATCTCACAGATCTGGCAATTAAGATTTTTTTTTTTTTTTTTTTTGCATTTTTCTGAAGCTGGAAACAGGGAGAGACAGTCAGACAGACTCCCGCATGCGCCTGACCAGGATCCACCCGGCATGCCCACCATGGGGCAACGCTCTGCACACCAGGGGGCAATGCTCTGCCCACCCTGGACGTCGCCATGTTGTGACCAGAGCCACTCTAGCGCCTGGGGCAGAGGCCACAGAGCCATCCCCAGCGCCCGGGCCATCTTTGCTCCAATGGAGCCTTGGCTGCAGGAGGGGAAGAGAGAGACAGAGAGGAAGGCTCGGCGGAGGGGTGGAGAAGCAAATGGGCGCTTCTCCTGTGTGCCCTGGCCGGGAATCGAACCCGGGTCCTCCGCACGCTAGGAATTAAGAAAATTTAAAACAGCAATAAAAATTTGAATGAGACATATAAGATAATTGAAGAAATTAATAGTGGTTTTATAGAATAGATTTTTGAGAGATTGTATGTAGAAGTATGATGATGGTATAAGAATAAAGTTTTCCTGAAAGTTGTAAAAATCACTTGATGGTGGTTGCTATGCAGTAGGAATATTTTACTTTGATTAGTACTTTTAGGATTATTTGCTGTTAACTTAGTAATTTTGGGGGTGGATGAGAAAGAAATTGCCTGTCATCTACAAATGTGAGGTAAAAGATAAGACCATAATAGAAATGACAAAGAAATCTTTGCCTCATTATCCCTCTCTCTCTCTTTCTCTTTTTAGTAAAGCTGACTAAATTAATATTTAACTCAGAGCAAAGTGTTTTCTGAGTCATACTTCACGAATTCTAGATTTTTTTGACCCCTTTGTCTCCCCCCCCCATTGATGCTAATCTTATAATCGTTGGTATTCCTGGTAGAATTTGTACTTTATGCTAGGTTTCTTTGAACTAAGTCTTTTGTGACTAATTATTGAATTCATGTTAAGTTCATTTTTGTAGTCTTCTAGGGCTGTGGTAACAGAATACCACAGATCAGGTGTCTAAAATAATGGAAATTTGTGTTCTCACAGTTTTAGGGGCTTCAAGTGCAAGACGAAGGTGGGAGCTTTTCTATTAAGACCCCTCTTCCTGGCTTGCAGAAGGCTTTCTTGCTGTTTTTCTGATGGCCTTTGTAGCGTGCACATCTAGGGAGAGTATGGTAGAGAGGGAGAGGGATGTCTCTTTCTTTGAGAGTAAGGCCCTACCCTTATGACTTTATTTAATCTTAATTATCTCCTTAAAGGACCGATCTCCAAATAAAGTTACACTGGGGTTAGGGATTCAACATATAAATTACAGGGGAAAAGTGTGGAACACAATTTAGTCCATACACTCATTACCACATAGTAGTCACTTTGATATTCTTTATTTTATATTATGAAAATAATTGAGTCTCTCTAAAACTTAACATTCATATGGAAGAGGTAGAAAGCCCGTTGTCATCTATGCTCTCTATACACCTAAACTTCCTCACCTATAAAACAAGGGAATCGAGCTGGTTTGTTTCTGAACGCTGTAATTTTCTATTCCTTCAATTTAGATTTACTGATTTCTAACATTCAGCAGATAAGGTATAGGAAGAGTCTTGTAATGGAAACTGATGTGTAAATCAGCATTCTACCAACTTCTCATAACTGAAATAAAAGGCATAATTATCCTATATACCTCTAAATTTTGATAGGGATACTCTTTTTGAACTAGCTATGCTGGTTCGGTTTTATTATATATAATTTAAAATTTGGGTGTGACATGTTTTTCTTTTTGTTTTAGTTAGTATCCTTTATTTATACAATATAATTCACTTATCCTTCATGAATGTTTCATTATAATGGATTCAAACAATAAGTAAGTGTTGATAGCAAAATGTGAGATTTTCTCTCATAGCTATTCTTTTTTCAAAGGAGATGACCACAATTAACAGTTTAGTATGCATTCCTGCAATCTATTTAAATGGACCAGAGTATATTAATTTATGCACATATTTTTTCATAAATGAGATCATGCTATCCATATTCTGTTATGTAAATTTTTTCCTAAACAGTGTGCTTCGGGATTTTCACACCTACCAGAATATATGTTTATTACTTTTTTTTTTTTTTTTTTTTTTTGCCAACTCCGCCATGGACATCACGACTACCCCAAGGCAGGGTAATCACTTGGCAATGATGGGGAGAGGACTGAGTTTTTTTTTGTTTGTTGTTTTGTTTTGTTTTAGAAAGGAGAGAGAGAGGGAGAGAGACAGAGAGGGAGAGGAGAGAGAAAGACCAAGAGAGAGAGAAGGGGGGAGGAGCAGGAAGCATCAACTCCCATATGTGCCTTGACCAGGCTAGCCCAGGGTTTCGAACCGGCAACCTCAGCATTTCCAGGTCGACGCTTTATCCACTGCGCCACCACAGGTCAGGCCTGTTGATTACTTTTTAAATGGCTACATAGTGTTATACAGTATTATTATGATTTATTTAACTATTCTCCTTTTGTTGGACATCACTCTGTTTTCTTTATCATTATTGAAAATAATGTGCATGAACATCTTTACACATACATTTATTTGTTTAGAGATTCTTTTAGAATACATTCCCTATATGAGATTGAACACACATTTTGATAGCTGAAAATTTTGATAGCTACTATCTGATTTGTCTTCATGAAAAGCTTTATATATTTCCATTTCCAATAATGGAGAGCAAGAGTTTATCTTCACATTGCCATAATAATACCAGTATTTTAAAATTTCTTTCAATATGATAGTTGAAAAATTATATTACATTATTTTAAAGTTGCATTTATTTAATATCTGGCATGTTGAACATCCTTTTATTTTGTTCACTGGCCATTTGTATTTTCAAGTGAATTGCTCTAATTTACCCATTTTTATTATGAAATATCTTTTTAATGTTGATTTGTAAGAATTTTTTAAAATGTATTTTAATGTGAATCTTTTATTTTAAATGTTGCAGATACGTATTCCCTGTCCTTGTCTTTTGACTTAGCTTATGATATCTTACAGACTAGAGATATTTCATTTTGTGACAATGCAAGTCATTCCTTTTATGACCTCTGTTTTGTATAGTGCTTAGGAAGACTTCCCCATGTAGAGTTATTTCGCTTTTTTATTCTAGTATTTTATAATATTGTTTAACTCCATTTGGAGTTTATTTAAATGGATGGTCAGTGGACCCAACCCTATTTGTTATATTACATTCCTTTCTCACTGATTTGAAGCCACCTTTATCTTAATCTAAATCTCTGTGTATATTCCGATATATTTCTGGAAATTCTCTTCTGTATTGTTTTGTGGGGGTTTTTTAGTGAGAGGAGGGGAGGCAGAGAGACAGACTCCTGCATGTTCTCCAACCAGGATCCACTTGGCAAGCCAACTAGGGGGCGATGCTCTGTCCATCTGGGGCAGTTTCTCTGTTGCTGAGCAAGCGAGCCATTTTTTAGTACCTGAGATGGAGGCCATGGCACCATCCTCAATGCCCAAGACCAGCTTGTTTAAACCATTCAAGCCATGGCTGCGGGGGGGGGGGGGGGGGGAAGGGAAGAGGGAAAAGTGGAGAAGCAGATGGTCGCTAATCCTATGTAGCCCGATGGGGAATCAAACCTGGGACTTCCACACACTGGGCAGGTGCTCTACCCCTGAGCCAACCAACCAGGGCCTCATCTGTTCTTTCCATTGTGTTTTACTAATTCCTTTACCAACAGTGTAGTGCTTAGTTACTGTCTTTTGAAATTTAGGAGGACAAGAACATTTTTCCTTCATTTGATTTATTTTGTATAGCTATTCTTGCTATTTTTATCTATATAGTTTATTTTTCTCTTTCATTTATCTGCTGTTACTTCTTAGTGTTGCTGTAACCTTATTCAGCCCTTTACTTATTTGTGGCTGTTAAGTTATATGTGAACTAGAACACTAGATAACACACTGCTTGTATTTTAGATAAAAGTCTTTAAATTGAGGAAATGAAGAATTCACAAGAGATTGATTTATGAGTAGAATGTTCATACTTTAGCACAGTGGTTCTCAAAGTATGCGCTAGAGCGCCCTGGTGTGCCCTAGAAGATTTCTAGGTGCGCCCTATGGTATTCCAGAGAAATATGTGCCTGTTGGGGACCAAAAAACCAACAGGGTTTTTGGAGTTTAGATTTTGGGGGGACAGAGCTGTGGGGAACTGGCTGTAAACTGACAGTCTGCCCAGCCCCCCACCTCATTTGATTGATTCGGTTGCAAAAGGCTGTTAAGCTGTGGTGCTGGATTGTTTACACTACCCACCATGTTCCTGGGAAAGACTGGAGGCAAGTTTCTTCTATCCTTTGTTTGGTATAAAGTTAAGATGATGTGTATGGTGGGGGTTTTCTGCACTCAACACAATTAAGAGTAAAAAGAGAGGAATTCTTCAGTGTATTGATGAGGAAATGAGAGTTTGCCTTTCAAATATATGCCCAAACATTGAAGAGATTGCTAAGACACATCAGGCTCATGTTTCTCATAAACACAAGAATGAAAAAACTTAACACATTTGTGCTGGGACCTGCCGAATTTACTAAATCTTACTAAGAATGTATCTATAGATATAAAAAGATAACTTTTTTGGTCATTTTTTTAGTTTTTAGCTCTTTTTTACAAATTCTAAAAAGCATAACTCAAAAATAGTAACATAAAATGTTTTTTAATGTCAGAATAAATTTAATTTTGTGATATTTATTTTGTTTAATTACCATAAAAGCATGCTTGGACTTTATATTTCTTTTCTTTACTATTTGACTTTATTATATTTCTCAGAAATTTGTATATAGTGTGCCTACAATTATTTGTAGGATTTTAAATGCGCCCCAACTTCAAAAAGTTTGAGAACCACTGCTTTAGCATATAAAATTTATCACGTTTCAGTTTCTTAAAGGTGTAGATATTTTATTTTTTCATTTCTAAGTTTTTAGTAATATTTTAAATAGTTGAAGTTGCTGAATATGCAACCTCTATGTAAACATTAATACAGTGTGTTCATAAAGTCATGGTGCACTTTTGACCTATCACAGGAAAGCAACAAAAGATGATAGAAATGTGAAATCCGCACCAAATGAAAGGAAAACCCTCCCAGTTTCTGTAGGATGATGTGGCAGCATGTGCACATGTGCAGATGATGACGTAACACCATGTATACAGCGGAGCAGCCCATGACCATGCCAGTTGAGATGTGGACGGTACAGAGAAAAGTTCAGTGTGTCCTGTGGCTTGCTAAATTCAAATCTGTGACTAAAGTGCAACGTAAATGTCAGTGCGTTTATAACAAAGCGCCACCACATAGTAATAACATAACTCGGTGGGATAAGCAGTTGAAGGAAACCGGCAGTTTGGTGGAGAAACCCCGTTCTGGTAGGCCATCAGTCAGTGACGGGTCTGTAGACGCTATATGGGATAGCTAACTATGGAGCGCTAAAAAATCTGTGTGTGAGCCCACATCGAACTGCACTGAATAGGTATGCTACTGGGAGAGTTTTCCTTTTATTTGGTGCAGATTTCACATTTCTACCATCTTTTGTTGCTTTCCTGTAACTGGTCAAAAGTGCACCATGACTTTAAGGACATACTGTATATGTGTAAATTATTTTTTAAAACAGAAGCTATGTTTAAATTACTTTATTGAACAACTTTGTTCATTTCTATTATGTTAGGTTAATGAAAGTTGTCTGTTAATAGGGAAACAAAGTAAATATGACCAAACCCATTTTTTGCTTTGGGGTTTTCTTTCTAGAATACAGTAGAAAATGGAAAAAAAAAACACTAATAGGTAATTAAGTAGAATAAAGTACTGTACAGGCAGTCCCCAGGTTACGAATGAGACAGGTTCTGTGGGTTTGTTCTTAAGTTGAATTTGTATGTAAGTTGGAACAGGTATATTTACCTATTAAATGCAACTTAGATGTTTGTCTTAGCATAGTATTTATTTTTACCTTTCTATGCATATAAATAATTAAACATTTTCAAACCTACAGAACCTATCTCATTTGTAACTTGGGGACTGCCTGTAATGTAAAAGTTAGAAGGTGGTACAAGTAGGAAACAGCAAAGGTAGTTTTATATATGACCCAGAGACTGCCTATATTATTCTTATTTTAAATCAGCTATAGCCAACATCTGTGACCATGGTGCATCTCTAAGGTCAGGTTTTTAAAAACGGTTTGACCTGCTTTATGCCTTGAAAAAATAATTCTCAGTGGCCTTGGGCAGCTATAGCCTTTACTGTACCTAAATTGCCGAGCTTACAGGAGGAGCTTAAAGTGGTATCCTCCTTTACTTCAGAATCAATAGAATTCTTCATTATCTGTTCTGTTCTAAATATAAAAAATAGAGAAATAGATGTATATAAATAAAAGTTAACATTTTATATACTACTAATATTTTATATTGTTATTCAAATTAAGTAAATAGAGTCAGTTTGCTTTTTAGAACTTCATTTTAAACTTTTTTTTAATGTCTCTGGTACTGTGAATTAATATGTGTGTTGTTGTGTATTACTCAGGAGAATACTATTTCTCTTATTCTAAGGCAAGTGAATTATTTAAGGGTTTTTGGAATTGCACTAAGATTTGGAGCATCCGAGGAACATAAAAGCACCTATACTCTTTCTAGACATTTCCAGCTTAAGTACCCCAGAGATACAGAAATAGGATGATTCTATATTGTGATTTGTATATAGAGTTTAGTCAGACCTCATGGGCAGGAACCAAACCTTTAGGTTTGGGGCTTGCTGAAACTACATATATTTGTACTTATGGGATTCAGTAAATTAATATGCTATATATCAGAATTCACACAATGGGTCCAGCCTACAGTGATTTATATTGATTGGCACACACAGTATTTTTAAAATATCTGGATTTATGGCTTCTCTTGAAAATTTGGAAGATCTGACAACCTGGGCCCCATATCACCACATGGCAGCAACTAACTAGATGGACATGTGCTCTCCAGTTTGCCAGAATCCATACCAATCTTTATCCTCAAGGTGGCAGTTGCCATTTATCACCACACTTACACAATCACCCACTTGCTCAATTTATTTATGTTCCTAGCCAGCATCTGAAGGTTTGGAATATCTCATTTGTTATTCTCAATCTACATCTCTTTTTCTGTCTCTAGTGCAGTTAGAGTAAAAATGAATAGATAGCAATTTAATATTGTTGGAACAGTCAACTCATTTCCCCAGAAACATGATATATCATGTCTTCATTTTCTCTTGCATCTTTTCCCCCCTGAAATTAGCTACTCTCGCACAATACTACTCATTTCAGCTGCCAACCCCTTGAATCTTCCTTGATCACCTCTGTCTACAGTAATGTGTGTTATTCTTCTCAAGTTTTAGAACACTTATTTTCTCCACCACTATAAATTTATTATTGGAGAGGTTTAGAGTCTCGTTCAATTAAAAAAAATTGTGTGCCTGTGAAGACGCCTTTGATTAGTCTGTTCTTAATATGGTTCACAGTTTACTTTTTCAAAGAAATCCATATATTTTCATTTTGAAGACTAAGAAATGCAACGTCAGATTTTATTTTCCTAGTTTCCTAATTGGTGTTCAGACATTAAATTTTTTTTTTTTTTTTTACAGAGACAGAGAGTGAGTCAGAGAGAGGGATAGACAGGGACAGACAGACAGGAACGGAGAGAGATGAGAAGCATCAATCATTAGTTTTTCATAGCGCGTTGCAACACCTTAGTTGTTCATTGATTGCTTTCTCATATGTGCCTTGACCGCGGGCCTTCAGCAGACCGAGTGACCCCTTGCTGGAGCCAGCGACCTTGGGTTCAAGCTGGTGGGCTTTTTGCTCAAGCCAGATAAACCTGCACTCAAGCTGGCGACCTCGGGGGTCTTGAACCTGGGTCCTATGCATCCCAGTCTGACGCTCTATCCACTGCGCCACCGCCTGGTCAGGCCAGACATTAAATTTAAATATTGTTTTCCTTGCTTTCAGTTACAGATGAGGATACAGTAAAGAGGTATTTTGCCAAGTTTGAAGAGAAATTTTTCCAAACCTGTGAAAAGGAACTTGCCAAAATCAACACATTTTATTCAGGTGAGTGGCTTTTTGGTACTACATACAAGAGACAATTTTTGTTGTTAAAGTAGCGAAACTTGACCATCTCATTGTTTAAACTTCTGGTCATCATTTTAAAACTGGGGCTTGTTTTTCTTGCTGTAATAAATTTAAGATCTATTTTCCTTAGGTGAGGTGGAAAGAGATCTGATACCTCAGTGTTTACATTTTATATGGACATTGCCTAGATGTTCTTACAGTTTTAAGGATTTGGGACCTCATTGTTAAGCAGTACCTTGATAGAGCTGCACTGTAGCCTAGTCCAAAGCTTTAAAGAGTCAGAAACTTCATTTTATCATTTCTCTCAGAGCTGAATTACAGTTTGAGCTTTTTAATTACAATAGTTTTATGCCCTTTCATTGCATTGCCAACACTCATGTATCTCTAGAGCAGAGGTAGTCAACCTTTTTATACTGACCGCCCACTTTTGTATCTCTGTTAGTAGTAAAATTTTCTAACTGCCCACTGGTTCCACAGTAATGGTGATTTATAAAGTAGGGAAGTAACTTTATTTCATAAAATTTATAAAGCAGAGTTACAGCAAGTTAAAGCATATAATAATAATTATTTACCAAGTACTTCATGTCAGATTTTTGCTAAGTTTGGCAGAATAAATCTTTATGAAACAACTTACTATAGTTAAATCTATCTTTTTATTTATACTTTGGTTGCTCCGCTACTGCCCACCATGAAAGCTGGAACGCCCACCAGTGGGGCATAGGGACCAG
The DNA here is from genome assembly GCF_036850765.1 of Saccopteryx bilineata. Classification (NCBI taxonomy): domain Eukaryota; kingdom Metazoa; phylum Chordata; class Mammalia; order Chiroptera; family Emballonuridae; genus Saccopteryx; species Saccopteryx bilineata. The sequence goes on from NC_089491.1 coordinate 289,323,284, forward strand.
GTTGACTACCACTGCTCTAGCACATGGTTTGCAGAGTGGCATCTATAAGATGTTATTGAAGTTGAGAAGAAATTATTAGATCTTCTATTTATTTATGTCTTACTCTTTTAAATTTTGTGGGGATTTTTGTTTGTTTGTTTTGGGGGGGGTTTTTGGTGGGCCACTAGCTTTAATCCTAGCTTGCACTCGGTGGACCAGAAATATACACAGTAGGAAAACACTTCCCTTTCCATTCAGGGCTCCCAAAGCCACTGACTTATCTGAGTTTCCTAGAATCAAAGGTTTGTACCTCACCAACCTTATTCACCTTTGTTCCTCACCTCTTTCTCTCTGCACAAACTGGCTTCGCCTTCAGCACTCTGCCATCTTGGCTGCTTCTCCTCTCCTCCAGGTGGCCTTTTTCTGCTCTCCTCTCTAATGCTAATCTCAGGAACCGAGAGCTAAATTTTGTTTTTAATGTATGTTTACTTCCCTACTTTTTTGACATTTGTTTTTCTGTCTCACAGCGTTAAAGTTCTTTGACTGCCTCATTGTATTCCAATTGTTCAGGCCCTTCCCAGAATTACTTTCTTGTCCATCAATCATTTTAACCACTTTGTCCCTTGTACTTATAATCCCTTTACCCTTATGGCCTTGCAAAACTCCAGTTGTGGACCGATCCAACTATTTGCCTTCTTCATGAGTAGTACTGAGCTGCTTAGGACTGCTGGGAAAAAAATCATATAGCAGAACAAATTTAACCACTGTAAATCCATTGTTGCATTCTTAACTGTTTCCTCAAAGTCGCCTGTGGATCCTAATCAATTCCCTTTTCCATGCTCCAAAGTGCTCTTCTAAACCCTACACATTCTTTTGAGTTCTCTGACCCCACCATCATCCCCCTCATACTTATTAACCTTCTATTTTATAAGTAAAAATAAAGGCCTTCAACTCCAGTTGGTGTGTAATAATTAGAAAGATCTATGCCACTCCCTCCCCCTCAAATATCTGTAGACATTCTTACCCTTACTAATTTTTCTCTAGTCTTTTTTTTTTTTTTTTTAATAAATTTTTATTAATGGTAGTGGGATGACATTAATAAATCAGGGTACATATATTCAAAGAAAACATGTCTAGGTTATTTTGTCATCAAATTATGTTGCAAAACCCTCGCCCAAAGTCAGATTGTTCTCCGTCACCCTCTATCTAGTTCTCTGTGCCCCTCCCCCTCCCCCTAACTTTCTCCCTCCCTCCCTCCCATATCCTCCCTCCTCCCCCACCCCTGGTAACCACCACACTCTTGTCCATGTCTCTTAGTCTCATTTTTATGTTCCACCAATGTATGGAATCATGTAGTTCTTGTTTTTTTCTGATTTACTTATTTCACTTCTTATAATGTTATCAAGATCCCACCATTTTGCTGTAAATGATCTGATGTCATCATTTCTTATGGCTGAGTAGTATTCCATAGTGTATATGTGCCACATCTTCTTTATCCAGTCTTCTATTGAAGGGCTTTTTGGTTGTTTCCATGTCTTGGCCACTGTGAACAGTGCTGCAATGAACATGGGGCTACATGTGTCTTCATGTATCAATGTTTCTGAGGTTTTGGGGTATATACCCAGTAGAGGGATTGCTGGGTCATAAGGTAGTTCTATTTGCAGTTTTTTGAGGAACCACCATACTTTCCTCCATAATGGTTGTACTACTTTACAGTCCCACCAACAGTGAATGAGGGTTCCTTTTTCTCCACAGCCTCTCCAACATTTGCTATTACCCGTCTTGTTGATAATAGCTAATCTAACAGGAGTGAGGTGGTATCTCATTGTAGTTTTGATTTGCATTTCTCTAATAACTAATGAAGCTGAGCATCTTTTCATATATCTGTTGGCCATTTGTATCTCTTCCTGGGAGAAGTGTCTGTTCATGTCCTCTTCCCATTTTTTTTATTGGATTGTTTGTTTGTTTGTTGTTGAGTTTTATGAGTTCTTTGTAAATTTTGGATATTAGGCCCTTATCTGAGCTGTCGTTTGAAAATATCAGTTCCCATATAGTTGGCTGTCTGTTTATTTTGATATCAGTTTCTCTTGCTGAGCAAAAACTTTTAATTCTGATGTAGTCCCATTCATTTATCTTTGCCTTCACTTCTCTTGCCAATGGAGTCAAGTTCATAAAATGTTCTTTAAAACCCAGGTCCATGATTTTAGTACCTATGTCTTCTTCTATGTACTTTATTGTTTCAGGTCTTATATTTAGGTCTTTGATCCATTTTGAATTAATTTTAGTACACGGGGACAGGCTGTAGTCGAGTTTCATTCTTTTGCATGTGGCTTTCCAGTTTTCCCAACACCATTTGTTGAAGAGGCTTTCTTTTCTCCATTGTGTGTTGTTGGCCCCTTTATCAAAGATTATTTGACCATATATATGTGGTTTTATTTCTGGGCTTTCTATTCTGTTCCATTGGTCTGAGTGTCTATTTTTTTGCCAATACCATGCTGTTTTGATTATCGTGACCCTATAACATAGTTTAAAGTCAGGTATTGTAATGCCCCCAGCTTCATTCTTTTTCCTTAGGATTGTTTTGGCTATTCGGGGTTTTTTATAGTTCCATATAAATCTGATGATTTTTTTGTTCCATTTCTTTAAAAAATCTCATAGGGATTTTGATGGGAATTGCATTAAATTTGTATATTGCTTTGGGTAATATGGCCATTTTGATTATATTTATTTTTCCTATCCAAGAACAAGGAATATTTTTCCATCTCATTGTATCTTTTTCGATTTCCCTTAACAATGCTTTGTAATTTTCATTATATAGGTCCTTTACGTTCTTTGTTATGTTTATTCCTAGGTATTTTATTTTTTTTGTTGCAATCATGAAGGGGATTATTTTTTTGAGTTCGTTTTCTAATATTTCATTGTTGGCATATAGAAAGGCTATGGACTTTTGTATGTTAATTTTGTATCCTGCGACCTTACTGTATTGGTTTATTGTTTCTAATAATCTTTTTGTGGAGTCCTTCGGGTTTTCGATGTATAGGATCATATCATCAGCAAAAAGTGATAGCTTTACTTCTTCTTTTCCGATATGGATGCCTTTTATTTCTTTGTCTTGTCTGATTGCTCTGGCCAGAACTTCTAGCACCACGTTGAATAAGAGTGGAGAGAGTGGACAACCCTGTCTTGTTCCTGATTTAAGGTAGAAAGTCCTCAGTTTTATGCCGTTTAATAGGATGTTGGCTGATGGTTTATCATATATGGCCTTTATCATGTTGAGATATTTTCCTTCTATACCCATTTTGTTGAGAGTCTTAAACATAAAATTGTGTTGTATTTTATCAAAAGCCTTTTCTGCATCTATTGATAAGATCATGTGGTTTTTGTTCTTTGTTTTGTTGATATGGTGTATTACGTTAACCGTTTTACGTATGTTGAACCATCCTTGAGATTCTGGGATGAATCCCACTTGATCATGATGTATTATTTTTTTAATATATTGTTGTATTCGGTTTGCCAGTATTTTGTTTAGTATTTTAGCATCTGTATTCATTAGAGATATTGGTCTGTAGTTTTCTTTCTTTGTGCCATCCTTGCCTGGTTTTGGTATGAGGGTTATGTTGGCCTCATAAAATGTGTTTGGAAGTATTGCTTCTTCTTCAATTTTTTGGAAGACTTTGAGTAGAATAGGAACCAAGTCTTCTTTGAATGTTTGATAGAATTCACTAGTATAAGCGTCTGGGCCTGGACTTTTATTTTTGGGGAGATTTTTAATAGTTTTTTCTATTTCCTCCCTGCTGATTGGTCTGTTTAGGCTTTCTGCTTCTTCATGACTCAGTCTAGGAAGGTTGTATTGTTCTAGGAATTTATCCATTTCTTCTAGATTGTTGTATTTGGTGGCATATAATTTTTCATAGTATTCTACAATAATTCTTTGTATATCTATGATGTCTGTGGTGATCTCTCCTCTTTCATTTTGGATTTTATTTATTTGAATCCTGTGTCTTTTTTCCTTGGTGAGTCTTGCCAAGGGTTTGTCAATTTTGTTGATCTTTTCAAAGAACCAGCTCCTTGTTTTATTGATTTTTTCTATAGTTTTTCTGTTCTCTATTTCATTTATTTCTGCTCTGATTTTTATTATCTCCTTTCTTCGGCTGGTTTTGGGTTGTCTTTGTTCTTCTTTTTCTAGTTCCTTAAGGTGTGAAGTTAAGTGGTTTACTTCGGCTCTCTCTTGTTTGTTCATATAGGCCTGAAGTGATATGAACTTTCCTCTTATTACTGCTTTTGCTGCATCCCAGAGATTCTGATATGTCGTATTTTCATTTTCATTTGTCTGTATATATCTTTTGATTTCTGCGCTTATTTCTTCTTTGACCCATTCATTTTTTAGAAGTATGTTGTTTAGTTTCCACATTTTTGTGGGTTTTTCCCCCTCTTTTTTGCAGTTGAATTCTAGTTTCAAGGCTTTATGATCAGAAAATATGCTTGGTACAATTTCAATTTTTCTAAATTTGCTGATATTGTCTTTGTGGCCCAACATATGGTCAATTCTTGAGAATGTTCCATGTACACTAGAGAAAAATGTATACTCTGTCGCTTTGGGATGAAGTGTCCTGTAGATGTCTATCATATCCAGGTGTTCTAGTATTTCGTTTAAGGCCACTATATCTTTATTGATTCTCTGTTTGGATGACCGATCTAGAGCCGTCAGCAGTGTATTGAGGTCTCCAAGTATGATTGTATTTTTGTTAGTTTTTGTTTTAAGGTCAATAAGTAGCTGTCTTATATATTTTGGTGCTCCTTGGTTTGGTGCATATATATTAAGGATTGTTATGTCTTCTTGATTCAACTTCCCCTTAATCATTATGAAATGACCATTTTTGTCTCTGAGTACTTTTTCTGTCTTGTAGTCAGCATTATTAGATATGAGTATTGCTACGCCTGCTTTTTTTTGGGTGTTGTTTGCTTGGAGTATTGTTTTCCAGCCTTTCACTTTGAATTTGTTTTTATCCTTGTTGCTTAGATGTGTTTCTTGTAGGCAGCATATAGTTGGATTTTCTTTTTTAATCCATTCTGCTACTCTGTGTCTTTTTATTGGTAAGTTTAATCCATTTACATTTAGTGTAATTATTGATATTTGTGGGTTCCCTACTGCCATTTTATAAATTGCTTTCTGTTAGTTTTGTATCTAGTTTGATTCTTCTCTTTTGTTTTTCTATCATTTGTTTTTGTTTGTTTGTGTTCCATACTTCTTTCCTCTGTTGCTACCTTTTTTAAGTCACGTGTTTTTGTGGTGGTTTTTTTAAGGGTGGTTACCATTAAGTAATGAAAAGGGTACCTACCATATTCATTGTAGTACCCTATCTTATAAGTATTTCTGCACTTCATCATCCTTTGCTACTGTTAATCTCCATCCTCTCCCCCCTTTTTTTCCTTTGTTGTCACAGTTTAAGTTTGGTTTTATTGTGTTCTTGGTGGAGCTGTTACTTGTGGTGTTGTTTTCTTTTGTTCTTTGAATCTGGTTGGAAAACCCCCTTTAGTATTTCCTGGAGTGGGGGCTTTCTGTTGATAAATTCTCTCATCTTTTCTGTATTTGTGAATGTTTTTATATCTCCTTCATACTTGAAGGATAGCTTTGATGGGTATAGTATTCTTGGCTGAAAGTTCCTCTCTTTCAGGGCTTTAAATATTGGGGTCCACTCTCTTCTAGCTTGTAGAGTTTCTGCTGAGAAATCTGATGATAATCTAATAGGCCTTCCTTTATATGTTGTACTCTTCTTTTCCCTGGCTGCCTTGAGAATTTTTTCTTTGTCATTGGTTTGTGTCATCTTTATTATGATATGCCTTGGAGTGGGTTTGTTGGGGTTAAGAAAACTTGGTGTTCTGTTTGCTTCTTGAATTTGAGGCTTTAGTTCCTTCCACAGGCTTGGGAAGTTCTCGTCTATTATTTGTTTGAGTATATTCTCTATTCCATTTTCTTTCTCTTCTCCCTCTGATATACCTATTATTCTTATGTTATTCTTTCTGATGGAGTCAGACAATTCCTGTAGGGCTTTCTCGTTTTTTATTATTTTTGAGTCTCTTTCTTCTTCTCTCTGTTGTGCCTCAAGTTGTTTGTCTTCTATTTCACTAATCCTATCTTCAATCTGGGCTGTTCTGTTAGCTAAGCTTGTTACCTCATTTTTCAGCTCGTGAATTGAGTTTTTCATTTCTGTTTGATTTGTTTTTATAGTTTCAATTTTCTTGGTAATATATTCTTTGTGTTCATTGAGTTGTTTTCTGATCTCCCTATATTGCCTTTCTGTGTTTTCTTGTATATCTCTGAGTATTTTTAAGATTTCTATTTTAAATTCTCTGTCATTTAGCTCCAAGGCTTCCAATATGTTGTCTTTTCTCCATAGATTTTTCCACATTTATTTGTGTTACCTCTCTTTCTTTTGTATCCATAATATTCGATTTCCTCTTTCTTATCGGCATCTGAGGGTGGTCTTATTGATAGCACTAATTAGAATTAATAAAGAGTAAAAAGTAAAAAAAAAAAAAAAAAAGGTAAAACACCCCACAAAAAAAAACAGTAATAATTTATTATTTCCCCCTTTTTTTCTCTCTTCTCTTTCCCTCCTCTCCCCTCCTCAGGGAAATATCATGCCTATAATGGAGGGCCTGATTTGGGGTGAAGAGTTCAAGGGGCAAAAAAAAGGGAGTAGGGACCTACTAAATGCAAAAAAAAAAAAAAAGGAAGAAAATCTTAGACAAGCATAAGATGATTTGCTTGTAAGTGATGGTCAACTAAGAGATATAATGAGAGGGATAAGAGGGAACCAGAAAAAAGGACCAAAAAAGAATAATAAAGAAGAAAAAATAAAAATAATAAGTAAAAATCTGTTGTATTAAGTGGAGCGAAGACTAAATACAATGGAGACCTTGGGTTGGGAGGACCCAAAATGCCACAAAAATAAACAAACAAGAAAAAAAAATAAAAACAAAAGCAAAAAAGAGAAATAAAGCCAAAAAAAAGCCTTGAGTCCCAAATTAACTAATTTGTTCGTGATTGAGGATTATATGGGAGGAAAGTAAAATGAGAAAAGAAAAAACGAATAGAAAGGAAAAAATAAGAAAAAGAGAAAAACGAAGGAAGAGATAAAATAGGAAGAGAAAAAAACAAAATAAAGCAAGACAAAAAAAAAAACAAAACAAAAGAGGAGAGAGTGAGAGTTAAGTGTTTTGGAGTATAACCTTAAAGGAGGGTGAGGATGAAGAAGAAAAATAAAATGCAACACTCATGGGTAGTGTAGTTCAAGAAAGGGGAAGCATAAGATGGGAAGAGAATAGAAGGACCGAGGTGGAGGAAATAAAGGCAAAAAGATAGAAGAAACAAACAACAACAACAACAACAAAAAATTAGTGGATCAAGTTGTAAAGTCTGTGGGTTTTTCTTGATTTTGAGAGGTTAACTTCTTCCTTTTTCTTTTCTCTCCCTCTTCGTGGTCGGTGACTCTTTACCCCAGGCTCTGCCCCTGTGTCACTCTTAGGTAGGGATTTGCAGTTGATGGGATTCTATGGCAATGTCATATAATTGGCTTTAGTCTTGCTGTCTAGTCTTTCTTGAAAAGGTGTCTCTCTTCAGTCTGTGGCAAATCCCTACAACTACTGATTGAATTTCAGTTTCTTGAGACCTTGCTCCAGTAATTATCTCCTCTAAGATTATTGGGTAAATGCATCATTAACTTCCTTTTTTACTGGTTTAGTCTCCTTAGCAAATCACTGCCTTCAAACAAAAAATAAACAAACATAAAGGGAAGTAAATATCTTAACACTGTGTCGTCCTCCTCATTTTTCATTGGTGGCTGATCTTCCTAGGTTGAGGGAACAGTTTATACAAACGTACAAAGCCATTAAAGGACATAGCATTATACCTGTCTTCTTCACAAGCACCTAGAAGGCAGAGACACACTAGGAACATTATTTGAAACCATGCAAATGAATACATTTTCAGCAAGAGAAAGGTGTATAGAAAGAAGGCAGTTTTCAAGGACAAAGATAATTTCCATAATTAGGAAGTAGGAGAATAAAGAGGAAGCAGCAGCGCAGACTATGATACAATACAATATAGACCGAGGAAGAGGAGACTAAGAGAGAAAGGCATTTGCAGTAGAAAGAGTGTTGAGACTGAGAAAAGGCCATTGAATATGCTCTAGGGCTGCACATGGAACACAAATGAGATCAAGTTTATTAGCATTTTTATTTACTATGGTTTTTTTGGGGAGATTTCTGAGCTCAACTCAAAATGGATAATTTAGATCACAAAGAATAGATAATGCTTTTTAGTTCTCAAAGAAAACTATCTACTCTTTTGTGTGTGTGTGTGTGTGTGTTTTGTATTTTTCTGAAGCTGGAAATGGGGAGGCAGTCAGACAGACTCCCGCATGCGCCCGACCGGGATCCACCCGGCATGCCCACCAGGGAGCAATGCTCTGCCCATCTGGGGCGTTGCTCTGTTGCAACCAGAGCCATTCTAGTGCCTGAGGCAGAGGCCATGGAGCCATCCCCAGCGCCGGGGCCAACTTTGTTCCAATGGAACCTCTGCTGCAGGAAGCGAAGAGAGAGACGGAGAGGAAGGAGAGGGGGTGGGGTGGAGAAGCAGATGGCCAGGAATTGAACCTGGGACTCCTGCATGCCAGGCCGACACTCTACCACTGAGCCAACCGGCCAGGGCTGAAAACTATCTACTCTTAATAATAGATACATACCTTTTATATTTTGAATTACACCTAGATATGTTTTGCATATGCTTGTATGTATCTATGTGTGCATATGTAATACATTTAAATATTTTTTCATGTAACTATTTAATCTTACTAGTAACTTATTTTGTTTTTAATACTTAATTATTTCTATTTGATTTGATTTTTAAAGTCTTGATTTGTGATCCGCTAAATTGCTTCTTTGATCCCATATTGGATTACAATCCTGTTTGAAAAACGGTATCCTCAGACTTGGTTACTTATCAGAATCAATTTTAAGCTTTCTACTATTAAAAACTTAGGGGCTGTGATTTAATGACTTCCTTTTTCTATGTGTACTGGCAGGGCCATTAGAGCATGGCTCTTGATGTCATCACCAAGCAGGTACAAATTCATAGTCTTCAGCCTGACTTTTTGCCAGGTCAGGAAGAGATGGGTAATATGAAGACACGATTGCCAGAAATAAAATTTGGCACTTGTCCTAGACAGTATCATTTTTCTCCTTATTTAGCTGCCATTTTCATGGTAGATTGCCTTGTAAACTGTAATCCTCAGACGTGAGGGCACATGAGAAGCTATAAATAATACAGGGGTGAGTTCAACTTATACACCTACCTTCACTCACATTTTCAAAAACATTTAATGGTTAGCTAAAAAGTTCATTTTTAAGTGAGATGTATAGTCTTGACTGAAACCTTTTAGTACCCAAAACAAATGCTATAAAAAGCCAAACAAACAAACAAAACATTAGCATGATTACTACTAAAATGTTGATATTTATTTTCACACCAATTCTGTTACCTACCAATTACATTTTGGATTTTTGAACTTTAAACTTATCATTTAATCATCCTAAGCCTCCATATATACTTGCATATAAAACCAGCAAATTGATTCCCAGCCTTCTAGGGTTCCACAAATGAGGAGTCAGAGCTATTTTCAGTATTTCAGAAAACCTAATGTAAGTTATTTTATCAAATTTTAATTTTTGTTATATATATTTGGTTAGTAAGATATGGGCACTTAGATTTGTAGATAAAATCTTTTAATATTTGAAGACCCTGGGAAGAGAGGATAATTTGTTAATAGAGGGTTCCTTTTTTCATGAAGTCTCCCAGGTCTCGTCTAACACTAAAAATGGTACCAATCATGAAGGCTGTGGTGTTAGAAACCTTTGTGTGTGTGTGTGTGTATGACTGGTTAATGTCCTTTTCCACTGGTAATACTAAATACTTCATGGGACACTGTTTTCTTTTCCTAAACCAGTTTGCTTTCTCTTTCCATTCGAAATACTTAGCTTCTTTTTTTTTTTTTTTTTTTACAGAGACAGTGAGTCAGAGAGAGGGATAGAGAGGGACAGACAGACAGGAACGGAGAGAGATGAGAAGCATCAATCATTAGTTTTTCGTTGAGCGTTGCAACACCTTAGTTGTTCATTGATTGCTTTCTCATATGTGCCTTGACCGCTGGCCTTCAGCAGACCGAGTAAGCCCTTGCTGGGGCCAGTGACTTTGGGTTCAAGTTGGTGGGCTTTTGCTCAAACCAGATGAGCCCGCGCTCAAGCTGGGGACCTCGGGGTCTCGAACCTGGGTCTTCCGCATCCCAGTCCGACGCTCTATCCACTGCGCCACCGCCTGGCCAGGCGAAATACTTAGCTTCTTAACAATGTTATGTGCCCACATTAAAAAGAAATACTCAGAATATAGATGTTTCTTTTGGTATTCCACAATTTGAACAGTCAAACCCTTTTCTTTTTATTGATTGGAATGGTTTATATAGCTAAGAGCTTTTTCCTTTGTTTCTAAACAATTTCAATGTTTTTCTGGCCGATCCTAATTTTTTGGCTTCAGTTACTATGTTAGGAACTCACAGGAATGTTATATGCTTTACCTTTCTTTACCAAAAAGAAAGAGGGATGGAAGGGAGGGAGGAAGCAAGTGAGGGAGGAAGGAGGGAAAGAGGGAGAAAGGGAGGGGATTACAGTAGTGTTACTTGTAAGTAGGAAAATTATGGCAGTAGAAAAAGATTAATTTCTTTTTTGTGTGTGTGACAGAGACAGAGAGAGGGACAACAGAAAGGGGCAGACAGGCAGGAAGGAAGGGAGATGAGACGTGTCAATTCTTTGTTGTGGCTCTTTAGTCTCCTTAGTTGTTCATTGATTGCTTTCTCATATGTGCATTGACCAGGGAGCTGCAGCAGAACAAGTGACCCCTTGCTTAAGCCAGCGACCTTGGGTTTAAGCCAGCAACCTTTGGCCTCAAGCGACCATCAGGTCATGTCTATGATTTCACGCTCAAGCTAGTGAGCCCGCGCTCAAGCCAGATGAGCTCACGCTCAAGCCGGTGACCTTGGGGTTTGGAACCTAGGTCCTCCGTGTCCCAGTTCGACGCTCTATCCACTGCGCCACCATCTAGTCAGGCAAAAAAGATTAACTGTTAAATATTTTCAGGCTTTATATAAATGCAAGACCAATTGGGTAATAGTTACTCAGAACTATTCCTATTCCACAATTATTCCTATAATCCTCTTTAAAAAAATTTTTTTGTTATTACGTTTTTTGTTTGTATATTTATTTTTGTTTGATTTTGCTATTTGTTTTTTCCTATAATCCTATTACACAATGTCTTTAAAAAAATTTTTTTCCTATTGATGAAAGAGAGAGGAAGAGGGAGAGAGAGAGACACACACACACACACACACATCAACTTGTCATTTTATTTAGTTCTGTTTAGTTGTGCACTCATTGATTGCTTCTCATAAGTGCCTGGACCCCAGGATCAAACCTGTGACTTCGGTGTGCCAGTATGACACTCTCTCCACTGTGCCACCTGGCCAGGGTTATACAGTATCTTGCTATGTGTTTATTTTTCTTTATTCTTATTGAATTTGAGATGCTGTGTATTGTTTTTCACTGAGTGTATATAATGAAACATAAGAATCTTTTCCTGAAATATAAATATTCCTTTTACAAGTGATAATATGTAACTGGTACCCACATAGTTAAACTAGGACCTAATGGCTGGTTTTGTTCTCTGCTTTTATTTGTGTTAAATGTAGATTAAATAAATATATATATATATATATAATTAGAGTAAAATTCCGATTGTCTTAGCATTTCTTCTAATATTGTGAATCTTTTGAATCTTTAGTTCATTACAACAGAATCAGCTTACTTAAGAGAGCTATTAAGGAGTGGGTAGGAGGTAAAGTGAATTAAAGCAGTCAGCCTGCTTTGCTTTCTTGTTAATGCATCTGATGAAAATTAAAATTATTTATGTACTGTCCACAATATATTTTGCATTCTATATTTTAACAAAAATGATTGATGGGTTTCTATTAAAGTCAAGCCGTGTGAAACCAACTTTATTTTCTTTCTCTGCTGTCCTTTTTTTCTTCTTTATTTTCTCTGCCTTATTTCTCCTTTACGCCAGACCCTGGCAGCCACTAGTCTGCTTTCTGTCTCTATGGATTTATCTGTTCTGACATTTCTTATAAATGGTATCATATACTATGTGGCATTTTCACTTACCCTGATATCTTCAAGATTTATCCATGTTGTAGCATGAATCAGTACTTCATTCTTTTTATGGCTAAATAATACTCTGTTGTATATATGTATACCGTATTTTACCTACCCAGTTATCAGTTAATGGACGTACGAGTTGTTTTCACTTTTTGTTAAAACTACTAGTTTGTATATGTGCACAAGTTTTTTTCTGAACATGTTTTTAGTCTCTTAGATATATATGTAGGAATGGAATTGCTGGATCTTAAGATAACTATGTTTAACCTTTGAAAACTGCCCAAGTGTTTTCCAAATTACAATGTGGCTGTACCATTTTGCATTCTTACTCTTAGTGGCTTTTAAAATTCTATATCTTCATTTGTTAAAAGAAAGGGTACACTTGAGGTTCTGTAGGGAGGGAAGTATGGGGTAGAATGAATAGAGGGTGTTAAACCCAAACATTTTTTCCTATCTAGTTCTAAGTATTGCATGTAGCTTTTTCCCCTAGCAGTTTTAGGAAAACAAACTAGTAAAAATTCAGACAAGTCACTGAGAGCTTTCACCACCATTTTTATCTTGATGTTTTGACAATTCTGTTTTATTTCCTATAGAAAAGCTTGCAGAGGCTCAGCGCAGGTTTGCTACACTTCAGAATGAGCTTCAGTCGTCACTGGATGCACAGAAAGAAAGCACTGGTGTTACTACGCTGAGACAGCGCAGAAAGCCAGTCTTCCACCTATCCCATGAGGAACGTGTCCAACATAGAAACATTAAAGACCTTAAACTGGCCTTCAGCGAGTTCTACCTCAGTCTTATCCTGCTGCAGAACTATCAGGTACTTAGATTCTTACCCTGGAGAATGGAACCTTTAAATAATTCAGAAATTATAATAAATTGGATTACCTTGAGCTGTATCAGTGGGCCCGTCCAAAACAGGAAATCCTTAGCATGCCATTATTCTTTATTTCTTATTGGGCTTTCTGATGTTCTTACTGGCTAAAAACCATGTTATTAGAAGTAGTAAAATAGTGTTAATAAGACTTCTGTTTTTGAAGATTAGTTTTCTAAAACTGTTTTGTACAATATTCAGAAGTAGCCCTTGACTCAAGAACTAATACTTTGCTTCCTATATTCAGAGGCATCTCTGGCCATGATGAGTATAAATTAGGAATAATATATGTATACTTGGCCACTATTTGCTATATAAGAATTTCTCTATTTTTGCAAACCTGTAGTAAAATTTCTATAAATTCAGTTGGACAGTTAACTTTCCTACAGCTAACCCTGACAATATAAAAAGATAACTGACCTTTTAACTTGCCACCAAGAATTCTTTCAGTTTTTTTATCTACAAGCAGCAATATAACTAATCTTGCAAGAAGGAAATTTAGTCACAGCAAATGTGTATACAGATTGTTATATCACATAATATATTTTTTAATTAAAAAAATTTATTGGTTAGCCTGACCAGGCAGTGGCGCAGTGGATAGAGTGATGGACTGGGATGCAGAGGACCCAGGTTCGAGACCCCAAGGTTGCCAGCTTGAGTGCAGGCTCATCTGTTTTGAGCAAAAAGCTCACCAACTTGGACCTAAGGTTGCTGGTTCGAGCAAGGGATCACTCGGTCTGCTGAAGGCCCGCAGTCAAGGCACATATGAGAAAGCAATCAATGAACAACTAAGGTGTCGCAACAAGAAACTGATGATTGAAGCTTTTCATCTCTCTTTGTTCCTGTCTGTCCCTATCTATCCCTCTCTCTGACTCTCTCTCTCTGTTCCTGTAAAAAAAAAAAATTTTTATTGGTTTTAATAAGAGAAGGAGAAAGAGAGAGAGAGTGAGACAGGAACACTGATCTGTTCCTGTATGTGCCCTGACCGGGGATCAAACTGGCAACCTCTGTGCTCCAGCCAGGACTTCACTTAATGTTTTAAAAATCCAATATGAAAAGTTGAACTACTATGTATGTGAAATTTTGGAAATACAAGGCATTTATTCATTTGTAATTGTTTATAAATTTGTTTCTATAGTTAAATCTATAAAGAATTTATTGAAAAACAAATTACTCAATAATAAACATCTCAATTACATTAAAGCATCTCTTTAATCTTTAGAGAGACCTTGTGCACTATTTTTTTTCCATTTAGTTCTTGTGATTATTACAGGATCAATTACTATATAAAAACTAAAGGTTATACAACAAAAGTATTACTTTGGGTAAATACTGGGATTTTAAAATAAAAAATCAATGTAACTCTCACATATGCAGTGGTTTAAGTTGTTAATGCATGTAGTTACTTCTGTTTTTCCCTTTTATAATTCTGCTTTCTTCTTTGGTAGCTTAATAGTTTATTGCTAAAAGAACCACCCAGTTGGAAAATAATTTTAGAAGAATAGAAAAATAATTACATAAGATATATGATGAGAAAAGAAAAAGCAAGAAGATAACCTCTCAAAATCAAGAATAATCTGCAGACTTTATAACCTATCCCATTTTATTATATTTGTTCGTTTGTTTCTCTTATCTTCATTCTTGATACTTTTTTTTCCTCCTCCAATTTGGCCGATTAACTCTCTACCGGTCTTACTCTCTCCTCTCCTTGAACTACACTACCCATAAGTGTTACATCTCCCATTATCTTTTCTCTTCTCTTCCTTTCTCTCTATGAGGGTTGCACTCCAAAACCCTTAACTCTCTCTCTCTCCTTTCTTTTTTCTTCTTTTAGTGGTTCCCTCTTTTTTTCTCTCTCTCTCTTTCTTTTCTCCCTCTATATTAGTTTCTTCCTTTCTCCTTTACATCTCCTCTCATTCAAACCTCAATAACAAACAAATTCTCTTATCTGGGACTCAAACCTATGTTTGTGGCATTTTGGGGGGTTTTTACTTCACCTTTTTAACTCACTAGCAGTGCTCCCATCCCTGGCTCTCCATATTATCTAGTTCTTGTTCCACTAAATACAATAGTAATTTTTTAATTTGTCCCCCCATTTTTCCGTTTTCCTCTTATTCCTCTCATCATAACTCTTAGACAACCAACACCTAAAAGCAAATCATTTTATTCTTGACCCAAATTTTTTCCTTATTTGCTTTTTGTGGGTCCATACGCTCTTTTTTTTTTCTTTTTTCTTTTTTTTTTTTTCCTTTTTTTTTTTTTTTTTTCTTTTTTGCCCCTTTATTACTTTTCCCCAATTCAGGCCCTCCATCACAGGCATTGTTTGTTATAATTCACAGTCCACCACAAGATTTTCTCAAAAAAGAGGGCAGAGGAGAGGAGAGGAAAAAAGGAGGGGGGGAATAATTTCCTTTTTTAAAAAATTTTTATTTTATTTTATTTTTCTTTATTTCATTATTAATTTTTTTAAAAAAACAACTCTTTTTGATTTTTTATTTTTTTATTTTTTTTAACTTTTTATTCTTTATTAAATCTCATTAATACTATCAACAAAACCACCCTCAGATGCCATTAAGGAAGAGAAAATCGAATATCATGGATACAAAAGAAAGAGAGGTAACACAGCTAGATGAGGAAAAATCTATGGAGAAAAAATTTAATATATTGGAAACCTTGGAGCTAAATGACAGAGAATTCAAGATAGAAATACTAAAAATCCTCCGAGATATACAAGAAAACACAGAAAGGCAATTTAAGGAGCTCAGAAAACAACTCAATGAACACAAAGAATATATGTCCAAGGAAATTGAAACTATAAAAACAAATCAAACAGAGATGAAAAACTCAATTCACGAGCTGAAAAACGAAGTAATAAGCTTAGCTAATAGAACAGGTCAGATAGAAGAGAGGATTAGTGAAATAGAAGACAAGCCACTTGAGGCACAACAGAGAGAAGAAAGAGACTCAAAAATTAAAAAAAATGAGATAGCCCTACAAGAATTATCTGACTCCATCAAAAAGAATAACATAAGAATAATAGGTATATCAGAGGGAGAAGAGAGAGAAAATGGAATAGAGAACATACTCAAACAAATAATAGATGAGAACTTCCCAAGCCTGTGGAAAGAACTAAAGCCTCAAGTTCAAGAAGCAAACAGAACTCCAAGTTTTCTTAACCCCAACAAACCTACTCCAAGGCATATCATAATGAAATTGACACAAACCAACAGCAAAGAAAAAATTCTCAAGGCAGCCAGGGAAAAGAAGAATACAACATATAAAGGAAGGCCCATTAGATTATCATCAGATTTCTCAGCAGAAACTCTACAAGCTAGAAGAGAGTGGACCCCAATATTTAAAGTCCTGAAAGAGAGGAACTTTCAGCCACGAATACTATACCCATCAAAGCTATCCTTCAAATACGAAGGAGAAATAAAAACATTCACAGATACAGAAAAGATGAGGGAATTTATCATCAGAAAACCTCCACTCCAGGAATTACTAAAGGGGATTCTCCAATCAGATACAAAGAACAAAAAAAAAAACAGAGCCACAAGTAACAGCTCCACCAAGAACACAATAAAACCAAATTTAAACTGTGACAACAACAAAAAGAAAGAGGGGGAGAAGATGGAGATTAACAGTAGCAAAGGACGATGGAGTGCAAAAGTACTCACAAAATAGTTCGCTACAATGAACAGGGTAGGGACCCTTTTCATTACTCAAAGGTAACCACCATTGAAAAAACCACCACAGAAACACATGAGATAAAAAAGATAGCAACAGAGGAAAGGTGTATGGAATACAACCAAATAAAAACAAAAGATAGAAAAACGAAAGAGAAGGATCAAACAAGACACAAAACTAACAGAAAGCAAGATATAAAATGGCAATAGGGAACTCACAAGTATCAATAATTACACTAAATGTAAACGGATTAAACTCACCAATAAAAAGGCACAGAGTAGCAGAATGGATTAAAAAAGAAAATCCAACTGTATGCTGCCTACAGGAAACTCATCTAAGTAACAAGGATAAAACTCATCTAAGTAACAAGGATAAAAACAAATTCAAAGTGAAAGGCTGGAAAACAATACTCCAAGCAAATAACATCCAGAAAAAAGCAGGTGTAGCAATACTCATATCGGATAATGCTGACTACAAGACAGGAAAAGTACTCAGAGACAAAAATGGCCATTTCATAATGGCTAAGGGGACACTGAATCAAGAAGACATAACAATTCTTAATATATATGCACCAAACCAAGGAGCACCAAAATATATAAGACAGCTACTTATTGATCTTAAAACAAAAACTGACAAAAATACAATCATACTTGGAGACCTCAATACACCGCTGACGGCTCTAGATCGGTCATCCAAACAGAGAATCAACAAAGACATAGTGGCCTTAAACAAAACACTAGAGCACCTGGATATGATAGACATCTACAGGACATTTCATCCCAAAGTGACTGAGTATACATTTTTCTCCAGTGTACATGGATCATTCTCAAGAATTGACCATATGTTGGGCCACAAAAACAACATCAGCAAATTCAGAAAAATTGAAGTTGTACCAAGCACATTTTCTGATCATAAAGCCTTGAAACTAGAATTCAACTGCAAAAAAGAGGAAAAAAATCCCACAAAAATGTGGAAACTAAACAACATACTTTTAAAAAATGAATGGGTCAAAGAAGAAATAAGTGCAGAGATCAAAAGATATATACAGACTAATGAAAATGACAATACGACATATCAGAATCTATGGGATGCAGCAAAAGCAGTGATAAGAGGGAAGTTCATATCGCTTCAGGCATATATGAACAAACAAGAGAGAGCCCAAGTGAACCACTTAACTTCCCACCTTAAGGAACTAGAAAAAGAAGAACAAAGACAACCCAAAACCAGCCGAAGAAAGGAGATAATAAAAATCAGAGCAGAAATAAATGAATTAGAGAACAGAAAAACTATAGAAAAAATTAATAGAACAAGGAGCTGGTTCTTTGAAAAGATCAACAAAATTGACAAACCCTTGGCAAGACTTACCAAGGAAAAAAGAGAAAGAACTCATATAAACAAAATCCAAAATGAAAGAGGAGAAATCACCACAGACACCGTAGATATACAAAGAATTATTGTAGAATACTATGAAAAACTTTATGCCACTAAATTCAACAACCTAGAAGAAATGGATAAATTCCTAGAAAAATACAACCTTCCTAGACTGAGTCAAGAAGAAGCAGAAAGCCCAAACAGACCTATCAGTAGAGAAGAAATAGAAAAAACCATTAAAAACCTCCCCAAAAATAAAAGTCCAGGCCCTGACGGCTATACCAGCAAATTTTATCAAACATTCAAAGAAGACTTGGTTCCTATTCTACTCAAAGTCTTCCAAAAAATTGAAGAAGAAGCAATACTTCCAAACACATTTTATGAGGCCAACATAACCCTCATACCAAAACCAGGCAAGGATGGCACAAAAAAAGAAAACCAAAGACCAATATCTCTAATGAATACAGATGCTAAAATACTAAACAAAATACTAGCAAATCAAATACAACAACATATTAAAAAAATAATACATCATGATCAAGTGGGATTCATCCCAGAATCTCAAGGATGGTTCAACATACGTAAAACGGTTAATGTAATACACCATATCAACAAAACAAAGAACAAAAACCACATGATCTTATCAATAGACGCAGAAAAGGCTTTCGATAAAATACAACACAATTTTATGTTTAAGACTCTCAACAAAATGGGTATAGAAGGAAAATATCTCAATATGATAAAGGCCATATATGATAAACCATCAGCTAACATCATATTAAATGGCACTAAACTGAAGGCTTTCCCCCTTAAATCAGGAACAAGACAGGGTTGTCGACTCTCTCCACTCTTATTTAATGTGGTACTAGAGGTTCTAGCCAGAGCAATCAGACAAGACAAAGAAATAAAAGGCATCCATATCGGAAAAGAAGAAGTAAAGGTATCACTTTTTGCAGATGATATGATCCTATACATCGAAAACCCCAAAGAATCCACAAAAAGACTACTAGAAACAATAAGCCAATACAGTAAGGTCACAGGATACAAAATTAACATACAGAAGTCAATAGCCTTTCTATATGCCAACAATGAAACAAATGAGAAGGAACTCAAAAGAATAATCCCCTTCACGATTGCAACAAAAAAAATAAAATACTTAGGAATAAACATAACAAAGAATGCAAAGGATTTATATAATGAAAACTATAAACCATTGTTAAGGGAAATTGAAAAAGATATAATGAGATGGAAGAATATACCTTGTTCTTGGCTAGGAAGAATAAATATAATCAAGATGGCTATATTACCCAAAGCAATATACAAATTTAATACAATTCCCATCAAACTTCCAATGACATTTTTTAAAGAAATAGAGCAAAAAATCATCAGATTTATATGGAACTATAAAAAACCCCGAATAGCCAAAGCAATCCTAAAGAAAAAGAATGAAGCTGGGGGCATAACAATACCTGACTTCAAACTCTATTATAGGGCCACGACAATCAAAACAGCATGGTATTGGCAGAAAAATAGACACTCAGACCAATGGAACAGAATAGAAAGTCCAGAAATAAAACCACATATATATAGTCAAATAATTTTTGATAAAGGGGCCAACAACACACAATGGAGAAAAGAAAGCCTCTTCAATAAATGGTGCTGGGAAAACTGGAAAGCCACATGCAAAAGAATGAAACTCGACTACAGTCTCTCCCCCTGTACAAAAATTAACTCAAAATGGATCAAAGATCTAAACATAAGACCTGAAACAATTAAGTACATAGAAGAAGACATAGGTACTCAACTCATGGACCTGGGTTTTAAAGAGCATTTTATGAATTTGACTCCACAGGCAAGAGAAGTGAAGGCAAAAATTAATGAATGGGACTACATCAGACTAAGAAGTTTTTGCTCAGCAAGAGAAACTGATAACAAAATAAACAGAAAGCCAACTAAATGGGAAATGATATTTTCAAACAACAGCTCAGATAAGGGCCTAATATCCAAAATATACAAAGAACTCATAAAACTCAACAACAAACAAACAAACAATCCAATAAAAAAATGGGAAGAGGATATGAACAGACACTTCTCCCAGGAAGAAATACAAATGGCCAACAGATATATGAAAAGATGCTCATCTTCTTTAGCTATTAGAGAAATGCAAATCAAAACGGCAATGAGATACCACCTCACACCTGTTCGATTAGCTGTTATTAGCAAGTCAGGTAATAGCAAATGTTGGAGAGGCTGTGGAGAAAAAGGAACCCTCATACACTGTTGGTGGGAATGTAAAGTAGTACAACCATTATGGAAGAAAGCATGGTGGTTCCTCAAAAAACTGAAAATAGAACTACCTTATGACCCAGCAATCCCTCTACTGGGTATATATCCCCAAAACTCAGAAACATTGATAAGTAAAGACACATGCAGCCCCATGTTTATTGCAGCATTGTTCACAGTGGCCAGGACATGGAAACAACCAAAAAGCCCATCAATAGATGACTGGATAAAGAAGATGTGGCACATATACACTATGGAATACGACTCAGCCATAAGAAATGATGACATCGGAACATTTACAGCAAAATGGTGGGATCTTGATAACATGATACGAAGCGAAATAAGTAAATCAGAAAAAAACAGGAACTGTATTATTCCATACGTAGGTGGGACATAATAGTGAAACTAAGAGACATTGATAAGAGTGTGGTGGTTACAGGGGGGAGGGGGGAATGGGAGAGGGATAGGGGGTGGGGAGGGGCACAAAGAAAACAAGATAGAAGGTGACAGAGGACAATCTGACTTTGGGTGGTGGGTATGCAACATAATTGAACGACAAGATAACCTGGACTTGTTATCTTTGAATATATGTATCCTGATTTATTGATGTCACCCCATTAAAAAAATAAAATTATAAAAAAAAAAAGATATATGATAAAAAATTCTTTCCTTTGAAATTTATCCATAGGGTTTATAATTTATTTATAAAAAGAAAATAATATTTCTTCTTTCTTATAAAACATTAACATTTCATATTTCATTAATTATGCTTATGTATTACATGGAAATGCCCTTGTTCAATTTTTTAATTTTCCCAGCAGTTTTGTTTTGGGTCATTATTAAAAGCTCCTTGGGAAAACAAAAATAATTGTAAATTGTAAAAGTTTTGCTCTATCCTCTATTCTTTGAGGATGTTTATTCTGTAAGAATACATTTATTTTGTGAATGATAGTCTCCAGGTCATGGAATATGCAGCCCAAGGAGAATTTAAGATGATTCATTCAAGTATGAGAAAAAAATTGTAAGCAAGCAAGCAAAGCCTACTTTGGAGTGAGTGCTCATGTATTTTACTAATGGGGATGTGTGATCAGCAAATTGGGAGACCTCTGGTTTAAAGAATCTTGGAAATCCACAGTTTCCTGCTTTTTTTGCGTGTTGATCAAACAACGGAATTTGAGAATGTAGAAAAGTAGGATTTTGATATTGTAGCGGTGGAAGAAATATACTAGCTCCTATCCATTATCAGCAAAACCCTGGAAGTATGATCATTCCTTTTTACTGACTCTTCTTTGCAATTTCATCTCCAAACTGAGAATGGATGGACTCAAAATGAAAGTTAGAGAAATAGGTGATGTTCTATTGTCCATGCTGGTTTGTACATGCTTGCATAGTAACAGGGCTGAAATGCATACCTATACCAGACCTTCAAAAACCAGATAACTTATAAATGTATTCAGTGTGTGATAAATCCAAAACATTTTCTGAAAATATTTTTTTGATCAAAGAATCAATTGTTCATAGGAAAATGGAAATAAAAATATTTTGAGTTTAGGACTTCCATTAATTTACTTGAAATAGAAATAATAGGGTCCATACTTAGGGTTTCTTTCTAATACTGATGATAATATACTACCTCGAAATAAATAAATAAAATAAGAATGAAGATTCTTATCCTTTCAGAAATTGCTTTTATGAAAGCATTGCCATTTTCCTTGGTACTCAGTCTTCAATCAGCTCTCTACACAGAACGCTTATTATTTTTCATATTCTTTTATGGTAGTGGAAATTATAGTAGTGTTTCTCATTTCTTTCTGTAGAATCTGAATTTTACAGGGTTTCGAAAAATTCTTAAAAAGCATGACAAGATCCTGGAAACATCTCGTGGAGCAGATTGGCGAGTAGCTCATGTAGAAGTGGCCCCATTTTATACATGCAAGAAAATCAACCAGCTCATCTCTGAAACTGAGGTACAGTAATCTCACTTGTATACCACATATTTCAATAATTTACATGTCTCATTTTTAATGAAATAATTCTTTATTTTTCTTTATAATTGATTACTAACTTTAAGCACGTACACGCGCACGCACACACGTGTATATATATTGTGATTTTTTTCTTTTGCATAATCAGTACTCATTCACCAAGAGGTTATTAGAGTACCAAATATATAAATGATTCGGAATTATTTATGCATTACTCATTTAGTATAATGTGTCAGAATTTAATCATATGTCTTTCTAGGCTGTAGTGACCAATGAACTTGAAGATGGTGACAGACAAAAAGCTATGAAGCGTTTACGTGTGCCCCCTTTGGGAGCTGCTCAGGTTAGTATTTGTTTCCAGTTGTTTGCTTGGTTGGTGTTGTCAATTGATTAATCAATGCAATCTGTTTAGCTGATAAAATATACTGATTTCATTACTTTAAAAAATATTTGTCAAAGTTTTTAGGTAGTTAATACTATTTGTATAAAAAAATTAGATGCCAGATCTCACTTCATAATGAATTGTAATGTCTTCTTCTTACCCTGTATTTATTTCTCTTTTTATCTTTATTTACATGCTAACTTTGAGGTCTCGCCAAATAGTTAAGATGAGATGTGTATTTGACGATAGGAGGTGTCAGATGTGCTAGGTTACAACATAGCTTTATCCAAAATACAATAGTTATACCCAAAAAAGCATTATTAAATGATATTTGTTACACCCCCCCCAAAAAAAAACTAAGTGATATCTTCTGTGCCATAAAACAAGTCTTAATAAACTAAAAATGATATAAATCATTGAAAGTATTTTCCTGACCACAGTGGAATGGAAATCAATAACAGAAAGAGCTTATCTCATCATAATAAAAGTCATTTATGAAAAAACTTACAATTAATATCATACTTAATAGTGAAACACTGAATGCTTTCTCCCTAAGAACAAAAAGAGATATTTACTTCTCTTCAATATTGCACTGGAGATTATAGCCAGTGCAGTAATATAGGAAAGGAAATATGAGGCATTTGAATTCGAGAGAAAGAAGTAAAAGTGGAGGGATTTTTTGCCAATGACATGATGACCTAGAAAAATCTAATGAATTTATAGACTAGCTACTAGATCTAGTGAGTCACTGAATACAAAATCAGTATATAAAAATCAGTTATATTTCTATATACCATTGTTACAATTGGAGATCAAAACTTTAAAAAATAATGCCCTGGCCGGTTGGCTCAGCGGTAGAGCGTCGGCCTGGCGTGCGGGGGACCCGGGTTTGATTCCCGGCCAGGGCACATAGGAGAAGCGCCCATTTGCTTCTCCACCCCCCACTCCCTCCTTCCTCTCTCTCTCTTCCCCTCCCGCAGCCAAGGCTCCATTAGAGCAAAGATGGCCCGGGTGCTGGGGATGGCTCCTCGGCCTCTGCCCAGGCGCTAGAGTGGCTCTGGTCGTGGCAGAGCGACCTCCCAGAGGGGCAGAGCATCGCCCCCTGGTGGGCAGAGCGTTGCCCCTGGTGGGCATGCCGGGTGGATCCCGGTCGGGCGCATGCGGGAGTCTGTCTGGCTGTCTCTCCCCGTTTCCAGCTTCAAAAAAAAAAAAAAACTTTAAAAAATAATGCTATTTATAATTAAAATTTGAACTATTTAGGGGATAAGTATGATGAAGGATGGTTAAACTTCAAAATTGCACTTAAATCTCCTATAAGAAAATCAGTATATATATAATTTAATGCCTGAAATTATAATCTTGTTTATTTAGTGACTCAGATTTCTGTAAAAGAATGAATATAACTGGCAACTCTATTCTAGTATTATAGAACAATGAGGGATGATTCTGTGGTTCAAATTTATAAAAATATTGACCACAAAATATTTTTGTTTTCATGGTAGAACTTTGAGACATATATACTGAATGATAGTATATACTAAATGTACTAAATATTTTGCCCTATACCCAAAATTCTGTTTTTCTTTTCTCAGCCTGCACCAGCATGGACTACTTTTAGAGTTGGCCTATTTTGTGGAATATTCATTGTACTGAATGTTACCCTTGTGCTTGCCGGTAAGTAGTTTAAAATTTGAAGTTAAATTATTTTTACAAATATGTCTATGTCATATTCTATCGTTCTGTCAAAGCTACCACCAGACTATCAAAGCTACTGAAAGAGAAATCTGTTTGGGCTAAGTTTTTTTCTTATAAGTGTGGGGGGCGGGTTAGGGTAAGTAATTTTGGTTTGGTTTTTCCCTTTGGGTATATTATCTTTTAAAACATTGCTGGTTGTTGTCTGACCAGACAGTGGCGCAGTGGATGGGGCGGAGGACCCAGGTTTGAAACCCTGAGGTTGCCAGCTTGAGTGCGGGCTCATCAGGTTTGGGCAAAGCTCACCAGCTCGGACCCAGGGTCGCTGGCTTGAGTGGGGGGTTACTCAGTCTGCTGGGGCCTCGATCAGGACGCATGTGGAAGGGTAGTCGATGAACAGCTGGGGTGTCGCAGCGAGGAACTGATGATAGATGCTTCTCATCTCTCTCTGTTCCTGTCTGTATCTCTCTCTATCCTTCTCTCCTGACCCTCTCTCTGTCTCTGTTAAAAAAAAAAAAAAAAAAAAAAAAACAAAAAACATTGCTGGTTGTTGACTCCTTATTCTCCATCATTTCTCAGTGTTTATGTACAGTATTACAGATCATGTACTGATTTATTTACTTTGCTTTTTGGAGACTCTTTCACATCTTTTTCAGAACTTATTTAAGAAGTTTGGTTATATTATTTCTTATTCTATGGGAGTTAAAAATTAGAAGGAGTTAGGAGGAATTGCTAGATACAAGTACACTCCCAACATCAAGAAATTATATAACAGCCCACATCAAGAAATGATATAACAGCAAGGGAGTCACAATCTTACTAAACCTCCTCTGATGTTGTGGATCACTCCTTCATGAAACTATTTCTTCAATTGGTTTTGCTGGAAAACCCCACCCTGTTGGTTTTCTTGTTATACTTTGCTGACTGTTCTTTTCTAGTCTCCTTTGCTAACTGTTTTTTTTCTAAGTGACATCTAAATATTGAGGAATACTACTCGGCTCAATCCTCAAGTCTCTTTTTCTATGTACATGTCTTTCCTACCTAGGCAATCTTATTCAAACCTATGGCTGTAAATATGTCTACATACTCATGACTCCTGGGTATAAATACTGTTTCCTTTCAATGCCTTCTTTAAAAAAAAAAGTTTTCTATCAATTTCCTATTCAAAATCAAGTAATAGCTTCTCTTACAATATAATTGAAACTTCCTCCTACGGCCTATAAGACCCTACAGGATCTTGCCCATGAGCCTTCTAACTTTACCTTCTGTCAATCTCCTCATACTCACTTTCATCTGTTTTCAGAAACTCCACTTCTGTTGTTACTATTCATTGAACACCCCAAGGTCATTCCCATCTACAGGTCCTTGCAGGTGTCTGAAAGGCTCTTCCCCAAGATGTCTGTGCTTTCTCCCTCTCTTTTTTCATATAATATCTATTCAAGTGCCACTTCCTCAGTAAGGCCTTTCCTGATCACCCTACCTTAAAATAGCTTGTTCTGTTCCTTTAGCCTACATTAATTTTCTTCAGAGCACTTGTAATTACATGGCATACTATTTTATTTTTGTTTCTCAATACTTGTTTTCCCAATGTAAGTTCCTTGATGTGTGGCCATTTGTCCTGTTCACCATTGTATCTCTAGTACAGTACCTAGAACACTGCCTGGGACATAGTAGGAGTTAAAAAAATATTGGTGAAAGTTTGAATGGATGGCAGAGAAAGGACCAAGATGAAACTAAATAATGCACACACACACTCAGGAAAAAGACTGACACATCTCGAAGGTTCTTGCATTTGAAGACTTTTATTTTAAGGGTAAATAATTTTAGCATACCTCAAGAATCTGTATATTTACCCTTGTAATGATAACTGTGAGTCATGAGTAAAGGGTTAAATTCTACTCAATGAAACCTGCAAACATAGATAACTTAGAAATAGATGTTATTGTATAAATCACCATTATATTCTGTTTTGGACTTTTAGTAATGATAGTGCAGAAACTGTATTTTTTCATTTTTGTATTTCAGGTTTCTAACATAGTGCCAGAGATATAGCAGATGTTTAAGAAATAATTTTACTGAAAATATTATTCCATATAAACATTCTTCTTAATTAAGATTGTGAATTGCACATTATAAAATTTAAATCCAAGTTGTAATTGCTTTTAGAGAGTATGTAAACTTTACTTATTAATGTGTTTTCATTTGTATTTTTAGACGTATCCTTCAATCACTAAAAATTAACTAATAATTATCTACATAAGCTCATGATTTAATACTAGTATAATTTATGGTATGTATATATGTATGTATTTATTTACTTATTTATTTTAAGATGAGGGGAGGAGAGATAGTGAGGCAGACTCCTGCATGCCCTCTGACCGGGATCCACCCAGCAACCCTGTCTATGGCCTATGCTCCAATCAACTGAGTTAATTTTAGTGCCTGAGGCTGATGTGTTCAGACCAACCGAGCTATCCTCAGTGCCTGGGGCCATGCTAAAACCAATGGAGCCACTGGCTGCGGGAGGGGAAGAGGCTAGAGAAGAGGGGATAAGGGGGGACAGAGAGAGAAACAGATGGTTGCTTTTGTGTGCCCTCACTAGGAATCGGACTGTGATGTCCATAAGCTGGGCCATCGCTCTATCCACTGAGCCACCAACCATGGCCTATGGTCATATTTTAATCTAGTTCTATTTTTTCAGATGAATGCAGTCTTTTCATATAGATTGTGTGGAAATATAAAAAAAACCCTAGCCCTAGATGACCAAGCTAGTTATTATGGAAACAACAGTTACTGGTCTTCTAAAGGCCTTGCTTGTTGGGTTTAAGTCCCAGCTCCACTGTTTGTTAATTGTTTTGGCTTTAAGGACAGGATGTCACTTAACTTCTCTGAAACAGTTTCTTCATTTGTTAAATGAGCTTACTAACTTAAATTACAGGTTGTTTCAGAATTTATTCATTCAGTAAACAAATTTTATGTATCTCACAGTTTTGCTTGATACCCATGAGTCTTAGGATAGATAAAAGAATCCTTTTTCTTATGAAGCTTATCATTATGCTAGGGAGATTAGGACATACATTAAAACAATAATAATACACAGCAAGCTAGAACATGTCAAGTGTTCTAAACAGTCAAGGAAATAAGTGATTATTTTTAAATGAGAACATCCGGAAAGACTTTGTGGAAGAAATGACATTTATAATGGATGTTGAAAGAATGAAAGACATTGTAATAGAAGGTGGCAGATGAGCAGAGATTTTAATTTTAGTTGGCCACAGTAGGGGATGGGGCATAGGAGGAGGGAGTGGGTTATGAAGGAGAGAAGTGATATATTCACCTAGGGCCCTGGTCGGCAAACTGGCTCACGGCCCACATGCAGCTCTTTGGCCCCTTGACTGTGGCCCTTTCACAAAATACCACGTGCGGGCACTACCTCGATAGG
The DNA here is from genome assembly GCF_036850765.1 of Saccopteryx bilineata. Taxonomy (NCBI): domain Eukaryota; kingdom Metazoa; phylum Chordata; class Mammalia; order Chiroptera; family Emballonuridae; genus Saccopteryx; species Saccopteryx bilineata. Next base: position 289,351,240 of record NC_089491.1, read on the forward strand.
GAATGTACCTACCTATATAGTTTACATTTAAAAAATTTGGCTCTCAAAAGAAATTTCAATTGTTGTACTGTTGATATTTGGCTCTGTTGACTAATGAGTTTGCCGACCACTGACTGACCTAGGGTAAAGGAGAGTATTATTAGATTATAAGAATGAAAATATAGCTTGAGATCAATTCTTAGAGTTCAGGTAAGAAGTGTAAGTAAAACACATTTCTTGGTTGGAAGGAACACATCAATATATATGGTGTATATGTTGAAAGTTGTTCTTTCTGTAGGGAAAACCATAGCCATTTGTATGGGGAATTTTTCTTTTATTTCCAAGATGAACATGGTGGAATTATCATCATCATTAAATAAGACATAAGAATAAATAAACTTCATTCTTTTTATGTACATGAATCACTAAAGGCTTTTAAAATGCAGGGACAAGTTGAAGTTTTTCTTCTTTCATAAATACAGATTAAGTTTTTGTGAGACACCTGGAGTGGTTTTTTTGTGTGTGGTTTATGCGTTGTGTTGTGCATTATGTTCTCTCACCTCAGAGCCCTTCTTTGTTTGATCTTTGTGTTTGTATGAGGAGAGGCAGGGTAGAAATAGTTAAAACCAGCTGTCTACCCTTATTTATCTCCCAGCGGGTGCTTAAAAGATAACAGTGTTGAGAGAGAAACACAGCAGTAGTAATGCATGTACAAGCACGATTCTTTTTTCATACATTCACATCAAAAAACAGTGTGCATAATTGCTGCAGTTTCTCAAAGGGACACGACCTCATACTTAGTAATCTGTCGGAAATCTACATAATTCATATATTTACTTTCATGAAGATGAAAAATTACCTGTTTAGATTTTTTAAACTTCTCTTATAGAATCCTAATAACCTTAAGTTGATATAGTAACAGTATACTTGTTCCTTTGCAGTCTATTCTTCACATAACAGCTAGAGTAGCCCTTTGAAATTATTAATCTGGTCATGTCACTTCTGTGCAAAAAAACCTTCCATTGGCTTCATACATCAGAGTAAAAGCATAAGTTTTGACAAAGTACTACAAAGTCTTACCTGATCTGTCCCTGGGTATCTTTGTGTCACTTTACCTCTCTTTTATCCTAATCATAGTGGCCTTGGCCTTCCCCTTTTCCTGGAGCACACCAGGCTTTTACTTTTCCCCTCACTTGGAGCTTTTTTCAGATATTCATGATTCATTCTCTGTTTCCTTAAGGAAATGCAAAATGATCTATGAATGTCATATCCTGAGAGGTCTTGACCACCCTACCTAAAATAACACTTAACATCATTCTTTATATTCTCACCCTACATTTTCTTTCTTCAGAAATTTATCACTATCTGACATTATACAGAATAGAAGTTTCCTAAGACTGGTATTTTTATCTGTTATTCATTACTGAATCCCTAGCTCTTAGATTGGTGTCATGTATAGTAAGGCCCTAATAAATATTTGTCAAATTAATGAAAAAAAATAAGTTTCCTCAAGTGAAAGGAAAAAGAAACTGATATATACTAAATACTCATAGACGGTCAAACATTGTTTTAATCATATATTATATACACACACACACACACACATACACACATATATATTTTTTTGGTGACAGAGACAGAGAGAGGGGCAGACAGACAGGAAGGGAGAGAGATGAGAAGCATCAATTTTTCGTTGCAGCACCTTAGTTGTTCATTGATTGCTTTCTTATATGTGCCTTGATGGGGGGTGCAATAGCAGAGCGAGTGACCCCTTGCTCAAGCCAGCAACCATGCGATCATGCCTATGATCCTGTGCTCAACCCAGATGAGCCCGTGCTCAAGCTGGCAACCTGGGGGTTTCGAACCTGAGTCCTCTGCATCTCAGTCCGATGCTCTATCCACTGTGCCACCGCCTGGTCAGGCTGTTTTAGTCATTTAATATATGTTGTTCACATTTAGTCATCTTAACAAACTTTTGAGAATAAATATTATTCCTTGTTATTGACCCACAGTATCCCTACATATTGACCAACAAGGAAACTGAGACTTCGAAAAATAAATAATTTGCCCTATTATAGCTATGACTTGAAATCTGGTTTTTCGTATCTGACTCCAAAGTAAAGGCTTTCTTTACCCTATATTTTTTAATTATTAAATGTACTGTATACTATAGAGAATACAAAGTTTAATAATAAATGATTATTTAAATTAAGTAAGTGTATAAAGCAACATCATGGCCCCTTTTCAGGATACATAGGAGAAGCAATCAGTAAGTACATAGTAACTAAATGGAGCAACTAAGTGTAATAAAGAGTTGATACTTCTCTTTCTCTTTCCCTCATTCTCTCCCTTCTTCTCCCAAATCAATGGAAAAAATAAATAAATAAATAAATAAATAAATGTATAAGGTAGTCCATATAAAAATCAAATGAATGGTACTGATACAATTATTTGGGAAAATTGAGAAATTGTTAGCCAAATTGAAATGTTTGGCACATGGTAGGCTCAAAATGAAACATTGATTCGATGAATTTATGAACAAATGAGGGTTGGGCTCTTAAATAATAAGTAGATTTTGAATTGTTGGAAAGAAGGAGCAAGGCCATTTTACATACAGGGGACAACATAAGCAAATGTGAAACAAAAACTTGTTAAAAGGATAATAAAACTCATCAGGGTAAAAATGAAAATGTTTAGGGGTACTGTGAGATAAGTTTGGGAAAAGTGAGTTGGAGAGCAGACTGTAGAGAACTTGAATTGGGAGACTTAAGTGTTTGATGTTTATAGAGAGCTAAAGAATAATAGTGATACTGAACATTTGGGCATATGGGCAATAGAATGTAGTGGTTAAGAGTGTTGACTTTGAAGCACACTTAGTTAAAATCCTGGCTTTGTCCTATACTAGCTTATTAACCTGTCTGTACTCTAGTTTCTTCATTGATCAAATGGTAGTAATAGGTTTTTTTGGTCCTTTTTTTGTCTTTTTTTTTTTAATTTGTAATAATAGTTTTTAACTCACAGAGCCATTGTGAGGATTAAATGAATTATTGTATGTAAAGATGCAGAGAACAACACTTACCACATCATAAACATTTTATAAGTGTTAACTGTTGTCGTTTATATTACTTTTTAATTTGTACATTGCCATTATGTATACTATTTCCTTTAATTTTCACAGCAATTCTGTGAGGTAGATATTAATATATCTAGTTTAATGATGGACAAAACAAAGCTGAGGTTGAGTTATGCCAGTAATTCTTAGCTTGACAGAACTGATGTTATGATTCTAAACTATTTTACCTTGATTCCATGTACTCTAAGAAAGCAGGGGAACAATGGACTAATATGCTAATAGTCAAAATTTTAGGAAAACTATTCTGGTGCAATTCTGTGGAGTGAAATGAAGATGGGAAAGGACTTGGAAGCAAGTTTAGCAAGTCTCTTGAGGTTTAATTTCCTATGCTGGGTTTATATTACTGAGAATTAAGAGAAAGGACAATAAAGGAGACATTATGAATATTCCAACTAACCAATTAATTGATCTTCTTTCAGCTGTATTTAAACTTGAAGCAGACAGAAGTATATGGCCCTTGATAAGAATCTATCGGGGTGGCTTTCTTCTGATTGAATTCCTTTTCCTGCTGGGCATCAACACATATGGTTGGAGACAGGCTGGAGTAAATCATGTGCTCATCTTTGAACTTAATCCAAGAAGCAATTTGTCTCATCAGCATCTCTTTGAGGTAATCAAAGTAAGATAGAGAGTCCTACAAATATAGTAGTTTGCATTAGCTATACAGGTGGTTTAGTGGGTACTGAAATCCATCTTCTACTTGAAGAGGACTGTGATTTAATAACTAAATGTTTTTCATACTTTTGTTTTATTAAAGAGATTCTGAGTAATGGTAAAAATAAAAATAACATTTTTTTTCCCCTCTTTTTGTCTTTTCCATCCCTTACCAGATTGCTGGATTCCTTGGGATATTGTGGTGCCTGAGCCTTCTGGCATGCTTCTTTGCTCCAGTTACTATCATCCCCACATATGTGTACCCGCTTGTCCTTTATGGATTTATGTTTTTTTTTCTTATCAACCCCACTAAAACTTTCTATTATAAATCCCGGTTTTGGCTGCTTAAACTGCTGGTAAGTCCAGAATTTTTATATTGGTCATTGGCTTCCCCCAGGATGAACCCTGAGTCTCTGTATTGTACAGTTCCAGAGGCAGGGTTCACACTGTAATCTATGGGAGTGGTACCCCAGCTCCAGGGACACAGAATGCAATGTGACTGGTACACCTGATGTACATACAGTATGTTATGCAGTGCAGCATCTTTGCCAAAGCATGTGTGTATTTTTTCCTCCGAATATGGAGAATGAAGTGTCCAGATATTGAAATGATTTTGCAAATTGATAATTAATTCATGATCAATTTAGTTACTTTATTATATAGATTACTTAAGTTTCCTTTATGAAAAAAGTGGTAATATTGTTATTTTTCTGTTAAATTGATATAGGTAGTCTATCATTTTTATTTTTATGAAAAACTAGTTCTCTAAAAGCAATAAAAATATCTTGTCAGATCACCAAGTTTATTTTGAGAAGTTGTCGTTGACTCTTTGTTTATAATAAATTTTATTTCTTCTTCCACTTTATTTGTTTCTTAATGATCTCAAAATCATGCAGTCTCAGTATTAGAATATATAGTATAGTATTAGGATATGCAAAAATGGTAGCCATGTTTGTTTGGTTGGGTTTTTTGGTAATAGTGTTAAGGTAGCTCTGGGAAGGACTTCTGCTTGCTCCTAAATTAAGCCAGCTCTATACTGAAAATCAGTTGGGAATGCTTTCGTATAATTATCTCTTAGGTTATGAATTACAACCAACAAAAGAACAAAGATTAGAGATTAAACTGACCCATCTCTACACGAATTTTCAGAATTTCCATAATTATTGCCTCACTTCTGTTTCAACTTATAACACATACTCCCTTAAAGATAAATATTTGAGCCATTTTTATCTCTTGAAATCTACATTAAAATCATTTTTAGTTAGTATAACATTATTAGATTACCTTTCTTATTTTGAGGTCATTTGTCACTTTATTACTGTATTTGTGGAGTTTTAAAACTTATTTGCATTAAAAAATGTATTATTTTATGGTTATAAAGAAATAACTTTAAGATTATAAACACCTGCTATTTCCTGCCTCAATTATTTTGAAATCTATTTAGTTATTTTGAAATGAGGTTTGAAAGACTTAGAAAACTCAGGTGTTAATATGTATCATTGTAATAACAAATTAATACAGTTGTGTACATTGTGTGCTAAGTGAGCATTTCCCTAGTGCATTATTTTTGTTTAAAGAGTAAGCTATGATTCATGCATGACCAGTTACTCTTATTAGCAGAATGATTCCCCATTAAATAGACATTTATCTGTGCATCTGCTATGTGCTAATAAATGAGGACTTGTTGATGGAATAGATTGGTAATGGTGATATAAGAAGAAATAATAGAATAATAAAATGTACTATCAGGCCCTGGACGGTTGGCTCAGTGGTAGAGCGTCGGCCTGGCGTGTAGAAGTCCCGGGTTCGATTCCCGGCCAGGGCACACAGGAGAAGCGCCCATCTGCTTCTCCACCCCTCCCCCTCTCCTTCCTCTCTGTCTGTCTCTTCCCCTCCCGCAGCCAAGGCTCCATTGGAGCAAAGATGGCCCGGGCGCTGGGGATGGCTCCTTGGCCTCTGCCCCAGGCTCTAGAGTGGCTCTAGTCGCGGTGGAGCAACGCCCCGGAGGGGCAGAGCATCGCCCCTGGTGGGCTTGCTGGGTGGATCCCAGTTGGGCGCATGCAGGAGTCTGTCTGACTGTCTCTCCCCGTTTCCAGCTTCAGAAAAATACAAAAAAAAAAAAAGTACTATCAAAAGCAGTAAAATACAGAGGAAAACATTGTGGTTTGTTATGTTTGTAATAATAATTGTAAACAGGAAAATATTATTTATAGATCATTTTAATATTAGTTAACCTGTTAATTTACTTGAATTCAAATCTCATTGAGAAGCCTGACCAGGCAGTGGCGCAGTGGATAGAGCGACGGACTGGGATGCAGAGGACCCAGATTCGAGACCCCGAGGTTGCCAGCTTGAGCGCAGGCTCATCTGTTTTGAGCAAAAAGCTCACCAGCTTGGACCCAAGGTCGCTGGCTCGAGCAAGGGGTCACTCGGTCTGCTGAAGGCCCGCGGTCAAGGCACATATGAGAAAGCAATCAATGAACAACTAAGGTGTCGTAACAAAAAACCGAAAAACCGATGATTGATGCTTCTCATCTCTCTCTGTCCCTATCTATCCCTCTTTCTGACTCTCTCTCTGTTCCTGTAAAAAATAAAATAAAATTTAAAAATCTCATTAAGAAAACTTACCCTTAGACTTATTTCTAGTAAATTTACATTACTGTTTCCACCCTAGTTATGTTTCTCTGATATAGCTCTTTTTAAAGCCTCATCATGAAGTAAAATATTTCCTTTCTTTACTTCTTCAGTTTTTAGTGGGAAAAGAACATAAGTCACTTGGCCATAGTGGTAGGCACCATTTATATCCATATTTAACTTTGAATCGATGGAATTGATACATGCTACTTTCCTCCCCCCAAATAGCTAAAAAGAAATGATAGGAAATTGATTTATTTTGATATTAATGTTATATATCAAATTAGCACAGTTTTGTTTTTTGGGGTTTTTTTTTACATTTATTAGGTTATACATACATCCTCTCTCCAGATCTGTATTTGCACTACTTGGAAATCCAATTAGGAAGCATAAACTGACTCAGATTTGCTGAACAAAAATATCTTATTCTTATAGAAGACTACTTAGTTTTTAAATTAGACTACTTAGCTATATTGGGAATCGATTTTTTCAGTATTTTCTTTAGTTATATAGTAAAATTTTTATACATGTCTCTACTATAAAGAATATATTAGATACATGTTCTAATTTAATACTGCACTGTTCTGGACATCCTTTTAACAAACCATGAGGTTGAAGATGCTGTTAATCCACATTTTATAAATGAGGGAATCTAGATTCAGAGAGGTTAACTGAGGTCACACAGTAAGTAATGGAGATGGGGGATGAACGAGCAGTCTGGCTCCATAATCTGTGTTCTTAAACACTACCATTTCACAGCTAGACCTGGTAGTCACTTTATCTAAGGTGCTTAACTTTGGTTGAGTGGATCAAACTAATGGAATATAAAAATCAAATTTGGAAAGAATGTGAATTTTCACAAACCTCTAAAAAGTAGCAATTAAAAATTGATCTCCTTAACCATTAACTATTAATTTAGAAGATGATGTTAGCATATATGCTTTATGATAACTAATTAGTGGCTTTTTTTGGTGTGTGTGTGTGTGTGTACATGGGTAAAAGACCAAATATCCGAAATTATCTCTAGCTTTCTTAATACTGTTACTCAGTGAATCATTAAAATTTTAATCAGAATCACAAGGTAGAAGTTGAAGGATCTTAGAACAAGAAAAGAAGAATTCTTACTCAAAAAGGGGAATTTAGATAAATCAAAGATATTTTTGACTATGTGTAAATGTCAGGGAGTTAAGTAGGGTCTATTTTCCTTCCTTCCTCCCTTCCTTCCTTCCATCCTTCTTTTTTCCCTTCCTTCCTCCTTCCGTCCCTCCGTCCCTCCCTCTCTCCCTCTTCTTCTTTTCCAAGTGAGGGGGGGGGAGATAGACATGAGGGATCATGCGCTTGACTGGGATTCACCCAGTGACCCCTTCCACCACCACCTCCCCGTAGGGCCGATCCTCTGCCCATCTGGAGCCCATGCTTACAACTGAGCTATTTTTAGCACCTGAGGCAGAGGCTTCACAGCCATCCTCAGCATCCAGGCCAGTGTACTTGAACCAATCAAGCCATGGCTGTAGGGGTGGGGGTAAGAAGCAGATGGTCGTTTCTCCTGTGTACCCTGAGCGGGAATCGAACCTGGGACATCCATTTGCCTGACCAATGCTTTACCACTGAGCCAACCACCCATGGCCAGATCTATTTATTTTCTACCCCCACCTCACCCTTTTCTCTGACTGAGCTACTTGCTCCCTTTTTCTATTTCCAGTGTATCTTGTATGTATAGCTATAATAGCACTTACTGCACAGTATACTCATTATTTCTTTAGGTAGTTATTTGCCCAACCAGACTGTGGGTCTTTGAGAGTAGATACTGTTTTTCATTTACCTCTGTAATCCCACAATGCCTGATATAGAGTAAATACTTATTAAATCTTTGTTAGATGCATGAATGACTATAATTATATTCTTTCCTTCTTTAGTTGTATTATACCAACATTTATTACTCCCTACTTTCCTTCCTTTATTCACCTTTTCTCTTATGTCCCTCCTGGCTTTGAGGCTGAGTTTGGCAAATTGTGAGAGTGAAGGTGTGTCTCATGTCAGGGATAAATAAAAAATTTGTCCTAGGCTACTAGTTTCACAAAATGTGATCCTTTGCTGTCATGGCCTAAATTATCCTCTTGTTTCTGTCTCTGCATCTTTTAGTCTATTCTATACCCTAGAGTTTCTTGAAACACTAGATGAACTTGTACCAGAACCTCTTCATGCATAAGTGGCTAACATCTCAAACCCTAACTGCTCACCCCTCCCCAAATATTTGCTGTATCTGGAGCTTGTGGTTGCAGAAAATATAGCTTTTCTCTTTGATTTACTATACAACTTACTGAAAGAGTGGATGATCAAGAGACCGAGTCATGGATTCAAAACTGATGTATTTTATCAGCTCCAGAACATAATGTCTCAGAGTCTGAATTGTGTCCTGCAGACACCTTGTCTGACTTCCAAAGTCCCGAGCAATACCTACAACAGGTAGTTGACACCCAGGATTCATACATAAGATAGCCATTTAGCTCCCTGAAATAATAAAGGGAAATATTTAAAGAATAGAAAAAACCAGCGAACTCTGAGAAGAAAGAGCCATAGTCCCCTAGACAGAATATATTTACTAAATGAAGATAGCTAGATGGCAAAAGAGCTACAGATTTATTTTCTCAAAACTACTACTTAGACTTTGTTTTAGGAGTTTGTTTTCACCTGTCCTATATAGAAAGGGTCTGACAGGGTAAGGATTAAAGTTGTCTGCATTCTATCTGCACCTCACTCAAGGCCTCTCAAGACATTCTGTACATTTTGAGGCTATTTCTGGTGATCTCATTAGTATCTAATCCTACCTCTCTGCAATGTCAGGATTTCTCTTTGCAGTGGTAAACAGGTTTCCACAGAAGAGGTCAGGATGAGTTTGTTGTAGGTCATCTGTAAAATGGGGATATGAGTGCTACCTAGCTTATAGAATTGTTAGAGTGAATGGATTGTAAGAAGAACACACAGCATGAATTAGTACTCAATATATTTAACCTGAATTCATTTATCATTGTTTTCAGAACAGTAGGGTTGTGAGCTGATTTTTGAGGCATAATTTCAAGACAAATACAATCTTCACCAGGGCATTAGTGAAATGAAAGTGACTTTGGTTAAAGAAGGCATACTTCAAATGACGAGATGAGCCATCCTTCCCTTCCTATCAATACTTTGTAGGCAGAGGAGACCTTTGTATTCATTTCACAAAGCTCCCATCCCAGCTAAGATGGGAGAACATTCCAGAAATTATCATAACACGTGGGCCTCCACAAAATTTACCTTAAAGACCAATGTCAGACATTCTATCAATATTTCTACCTTCTGCCACTCTCTGCTTTCAACTCTTCACACTTCTCTGCTATTTTCTAACTGTAGCTATTTCTTCCTTATCCCACCCCCTTTATTTTCATTCTCAGGTATGCTTTCAACTTATTTCCTTCATTACTAATTCTCAACCTAGTCACTGTTGCCAGTTCCCTGTGTTATTGGTTCATTGGTTTCCATTTTATCAGCTAAAGTAATCATGCTGCATGGTCAGACATGAATTAGAGAAATTTAATATGAATTTTCTTGTTTCTCTGTGTTCCGATTCTTTTTTCTTTCTCCCAGTTCCGAGTATTTACAGCCCCCTTCCATAAAGTAGGCTTTGCTGATTTCTGGCTGGCCGATCAGCTGAACAGCCTGTCAGTGATACTGATGGACCTGGAATATATGATCTGCTTCTACAGTTTTGAGCTCAAATGGGATGAGAGTGGGGGCCTGTTGCCAAATAATTCAGAAGGTAGGGTATGAATGTGCACCCACACTTCTACACTGCCAGTATAAACCAAGACATATTGGGATTGATAATGGAGACATTTAAGATCATGGGGAAAACTCATCCAATAATATAAATTTGATTAAATGTACTTGGCACTCTTTTAGCAATTTCTTTATCTGATATAATTTGGCTCTTAAATTATGATTTTAGCCATTTATTTGCCAAGAGATTTACAACTTACACTTAAAGAATTCTAAAACTTAAAAAAAATAGTTGTAGTGCATGGTAGTTATCTCACAGATGCTTTAGTGCCATCAGTTGCCATCACATTAATGCTTTTTAATGATTAAAAGTACTGATTACTCACAATTAGATCAAGTGCTCTGAGAAAGTCTGTGAATGTTTTAACCTACTGGGAACCTTGTTACTCTTATGACTCTTTTCCCCACTCTTAGTTTGTACCAGGAGTTCACATTGTTAAGGAATTTTGCCTTAATGATAAAGACCAAATTCACACAGCTTATGTAACATCTGATTAACAAAAGTTCATGAAGCCAGTGCCAGCACGTTTTCATTGCTTGCCAGCAGATGACAACTGTATTATAGGTTGGTCACACTATAATACATTCCCAGAATTTGAAGGAAAATTGATTTATCAACTCCATTCTTCTCATTTAAAAATAAAATACAAACTTTGTTCTTCATTTAAAATAAAAAGAAAGGAGTATATAATAGGTGCATGAATGAACAGCCTTCAGTAAATATAGTATAATGGTTTGGAGTTCATGAAATTGACTCAAGTCACCACTGACTGATATTTGTAGGTTGTCCAGATGTTTCAAATACAGAGCTAATTTTTTTTCTCTTTGACTAATTTACTCATCTTCTAATTGTATTATGGTTTTACCACACCGAAGAAAGTGACTCCAAAAGAGAGTTAGAAATCTAAGATGGCGGATTCTCCCACTAGTCCTTCCTTTGCATTTCACCCTCTTTCCTTGGCTTATTTACCACTAAAAAGTTTGAGAATAAAAGAGTTGCAAATAAGAAAGTGATTCTGAAACCCAGGCTCCTAGCTTTTATGGACTTGCAAGAGGTTATAATATATGACTAAATGGTGTGAACAAGTTATTTTATTTTTAATTGTAATTTTTTCTTTGAAATCTTCACAGAACCAGGAATTTGCCACAAATATACATATGGTGTGCGGGCCATTGTTCAGTGCATTCCTGCGTGGCTTCGCTTCATCCAGTGCCTGCGCCGATACCGAGACACAAAAAGGGCCTTTCCTCATTTAGTAAATGCTGGGAAATACTCTACAACTTTCTTCATGGTGACGTTTGCAGCCCTTTACAGCACTCACAAAGGTATCCTGTGATTGACTCAGAAGAGATTTTTCAAAACCCAGGTTTTCAGTTCTTGAATCTTACATACTGTTTCTTACGTACTGCATACTTTCTCAGTTGTCGGGTTCATTTTTCCCACCAAAGATCCTGTCCCCTCAGCTATACTAATTTGTTCTTGAACACAATTTTAGTCTCATTCAAATATTAACTAACAAGTACCATTAAAAAGAATCAAGTAGATTCTTCTTATCCAGAATAGGAGTTGTGATAACATTTGAAATCCTGAGTATGTTTAATGGGCTCAATCTGTGGACACTTTGGGTTTTCATTTGGGTTTTTAGACCTGATCATTAATGAGGTTGGGAAATGCTAGGTGAAAAGAGCCCCTCTGGCAATCATGCATATTTTTAATCGCTTTCCTTCACCAAGTTGTAAGGAGTGTTTCCAGCCCATTTAACTGCAAATTGAGTTCTCTGATCTCTCTAGGTTCTTATCTCCATGGCAACCAGTTATTACTTGAGACTGCTCTTCTGTTGGGAGGAGAAAAAAGCTTTTAGTTCTGAACCACACGCAGTCATGGCTTTTGAATTTTTAACCTTTTTCGAAGAACTGCCTATCAAAGATTTTGCTTGCTTTTACTAAAATGCATTCCTTCTTTGTATATTTAAATCAATAACAGCCCACACCTTAGAGCCTGCATGCTTTCATTTGTGGGTGGTAAAGAAATGTTACTAATTGAAATCATTACAGTTCTTTTTAAATACTTTGGTAAAAATTTTTCAGTGATTTTTTAAAAAATCAAGACTGTATTTTAGGAGCCTTAGTGTACTAGAACTACTGCTTATCTAAATTGTGTCTAATGGTCATGAAAGATTAGAGCAGTGTTTTTTGGTTTGGGGTGGTTGTTTTTTTTGTAAGGCTTGTGATCTGGTCCCCAGAATACATACTATACTTTTTTACAGTAGGTTCTGTGATTATAGTAATGTTGATAATGCAGCCAATAATCTTATCACTATGTAGGTACTTGTTAGATGATAATTTAAGTACCTCATTGAACAAAACTCATCCTCAAAGCTGTCGTAATTTTAACTCTTGATGAGAAATTATGTTAATCAGTATAGGCATGCATCCTGATTTGGTTATTACTAGTGAGTGTTACTAGAGAATTTGTAAACGAGGAAACTGATTTGATACTTGGTACCATATGACTCAAAAACCCTTTACATTGCTGCCATTCTGGATAAAAATAAGTACTATTTTTTGGTTGGATTTTTAGGGCATATCTTCAACTATACTGATACCATATAGTAAGAAGCTGAAAATTTAAATTCCTCATATCTGTAAACACTACAAATCTAAGCAGTGGTTTGGATAGTATTGTGGTCTTTAGACATTTTTTGCTCATCTACCCCTTCAAAGAATCTTTTAAAACTATATTTTTATTTTATTATTTATACTATCATTCAAACTCTATTACTTCTTGGACATTTTTTAGTTTACATCTGAAATTTTTCATCCTTAGTTTAAATAATAAAAAAAACATAGTTTCTAGTGTATTTTAAATGTTCACATTTTAAAATAAAACTGCTAAATGTTTCTGTTAAATGTATCCAGGTAATCTAAATATAAAAGAATACTCACTATAATTTATTTTTTAAATAAAGCAATTTTTAAATAAATTTTTATTAATTTTAATGGGGTGACATCAATAAATCAGGGTACATATATTCAAAGAAAACATGTCCAGGTTATCTTGTCATTCAATTATGTTGCATACCCATCACCCAGAGTCAGATTGTCCTCCGTCACCTTCATTTTCTTTGTGCCCCTCCCCCTCTCCCTCCCCCCCCTAACCACCACACTTTTGTTTATGTCTCAGTCTCGTTTTTATGTCCCACCAATGTGTGGAATCCTGCAGTTCTTGTTTTTTTCTGATTTACTTATTTCACTCCGTATAATGTTATCAATATCCCACCATTTTGTTGTAAGTGATCCGATGTCATCATTTCTTATGGCTGAATAGTATACCATGGTGTATATGTGCCACATCTTCTTTATCCAGTCTTCTTTTTTTTTTTTTTTTTACAGTGATTAAAGCCTTTAAGCAAACTCTTGGCCAATACAGCAAGAATCCATAAGAGAGTATAAAGCAATTTTTAATAGTTAGAAATTTTACATCTGTTTCCCACTGAACTTTATTTTAATGTAACATTTTTGTTTTAATGCATTTTGTCTGAGCCATATATATGTAAATTAGATTATTAATTTCCTATTTTTGGAAGGTGCTATGAGATAAAATATTTCTTCGTTGTATTTATCATTACCCTGATTATTATCTATAGTTGATCAAAATTATAGATGTATGACAAACTTTAATAATTATTGCATATAAACATCTCTTAATGAGATAAGTTTATATTATTTCTTACTATTGCATTTTTCAGTTTTTATACGTAAATCCTAAAAAACTGTTAACATAGCTGTGTACATGAAAATGGAATTTTTGTTGTTGCAATGTCGCTCAATTTTGGGGGGACAAATCCTGAGTTCTCTAACCAAAAAGTTACATAGTAGTCTATCATCAAAAATCATTTTTAGTGACTTACCAAGATTTTTTATTGAAAATAAACAATAAAACAAAGAATTGAACATAAGCTGAATAAAAAAGGATTTCTTAACTAGTCACTAGAATCATTCACTATTTCTGGACAATATACCAAAAGGCTTGAGTAGGGTCAATCATATGATAATTAGATAATTTTAGAGGCTCCTTGTTTAGCTAGACATGCTCAAGAAACAAGAAAATCAACATATTGTTAATTTCAGTAATGTTTGCCAATGCAGTATTTTTGGATGAAATGCTTTTACCACATTCTTTAAATATATTTTGAAAAACGTTTTGGATCTGCAGGTTTTATGCATCCAATTTATAGAAAATATATGCCATATACCCTAATTAGAAAACCAGTTAACCATATCAAAAAGTTTGACTTGAATTAACATATACCTCACTTCTTAATTCTAAGGTAGGTAGGTAGCTGACTGGGTAGATGGTTGCATAGAGAGAGAGCAAGCATCATTCATTATTATTGAGAATATTCTGTGAAGCAGCCTGTGCTAGGCACTAAAAATAGAGCAAGAAACAAAACATGATTATTGCCCATAAGAAATTATAATCTATTAGGAGAAATAGTCAATTAAAAAAGGATTAATTAGTTGCACAACAATGTGACTGTACTTAAAACTTATGAACTATATACAATAGAAATGGTTAAGATGGTAAATTTTATGTGTTTATTTTACCATGATAATTTTTAAAAAGACATTAAAATACAGGGTAGAGAAATAAGCTAGGTACCAGAACAACCTACATATAGCACAAGTCTCTAACCTCTAGGTCTCAGGATGTGAGAGATGGAAGTGTTACTGTATCCTACTTCTGTTGTCTTTGACCTGTGGGGCTTTTTTTTTTTTTTTAACCTCTTCCCCAGACAAAGCCACACCTTTCAAATGTAAATAATGATAGCTATTCTGTTTAACTTCACAATTTGTAAGGATTAAGGTAGTGCACATGAAATCACCTTATGCAGTCTAACTTGGCTGCCTAATTGGAATTTATCATTAAATGAAATACAATTCTCTTTGCTGTATAGAGTGGGTGTATGTGTGTCTTTCTTTATGGAAAATCTTTTTAAGCACTCTGATGGCGAGCTGTGTGGAATAAGTATCAATTAGGAATGTGTTTGGCTTTTTGTTCAAGTAACAGATGTTGACTCACTGAACTTGGTTCATGTGCCCACAGTTAAAGTACAGCTTTTTTTAGATGAACAATTGATTAGATATCTTTATCCTATTCCTAAATTTAAAGGAAACGCTATATAGTAAATGTTTCTATCACTAAATACCCCCCCTTTTTCCACCAATAAGCCTAAAACAAAAGAAGAAAAAATTGAAAATACAACTCAGAGGGACCGTTGACAGAAAATTTGACATTGAGTGATGATCAAAAATAGAATTTAATTTCTGTTATAGTTTTGGGCACTATTCCAAGAGAAAAGGCATCAGAAAACATAAACTTTGGAAATAATCATGAGGTCAAAAGAATACAATCTGTATGGTTATAAGTTAGGTCTTTTCCTGCTGAGTGTGTGTGTATGCTATTATTGCAAAGGATAAAGTTCTATGAGAGGGGAAGAGCAGAAGATTGTTAAGTAACCTTATTCAAACTCAAGGATCCAAGACTTTTCAGGGCACTAGTCTGTAGGAGTTGCCATAGTAAAAGCATTATCAAGATTTTTTGTATGTCTTATGTCATCTGCATAATTTGTAAAAACGGAGGCACAGGAGTCAACTCTGTACCTAGAATTATTTTTTAAAAGATGAAGGAGGTGGTTTAGGCCCATTTTAGGGAGACTGTGTGATAATATTGCAGATAACCTCACTTGTTGCAGTAAGAAGGAAACGCATTTTAAACATTTCAGTATATTTCCTTTTCCCTCATTGATTTTAAGAAACAAAGGAATGTAGCTAGCAGCCAATGTCCATATTTTAAGAATTCACATTTCATTACAAGCCTAAATTTGATGCCAATTCATACAAGTTTTTGGAATTGGGACTGGAAGAGACAGGAAAGTGTTTTAAATGGTTTTTGTGTGTCCTTGAGGTTTCTTGGCTTTGGCAAAGAGTCACCTGTGGGAGGTACAGTAATAGAAAAAGCCACGATTTTGTCATTTCTACCCAGTTGATGGGGAGAGAGCACTTCATCAGATTTTGTTTTTCTTTACAGTTTCTAACATTCTAAAATATTCATAAATTCGTATTTTGTTCTTTGCTGTTCTCTGAATATATAAAAGGAAAAAAACCTTTTAAAAATACTTTATATTTCACTTTAAACTTTACTGTTAGTATTTGCTAACTTGGGGAAAAAGAAAGATATTCTCTGCTGACTTAAAAACTGAGTTCACTTATGTTTGCTTGTTTTCTCATGCCCAGATGCCTTCTTTTTTTTTTCTTTTTCTTTTAATTTATTGTGTTTACATAGATTCTAGTGCCCCCCAATGCACTCCCCCGTGTTCCCCTCAACATCCCCCTCGCCCTCCTTCCCGTATTGCCCTCCCCCCTTCCCTCCAGGATTTGCTTTTCTGCTTTCTCTAATGCTGGGTTATGTGTATATAATTTTACCAATCTCTTTCCCTTCTCTGATCCCATCCTATCAGCGGCTGGGGTTCCTTAAAAGTCCCAGATGCCTTCTTGCTTAACATTTTGTAAGGGGTTCTATGGCCCTAATGAGGATTCCTCAGCAGTAGCTCAGTGCCTTCAGTGCAGATAGTCACTTTGTTGTTTGGGGTGAACACATGTAGTCCTAAAGTGCTTCCTCTCTGGGGGATGGCCAGTTTGTTATCCTATTTCTACCCTGAATAATAGGCTTCTTTGCCTGAATTTCCAAATTTTAGTCTTGTTATACTATAATAGAAACACTAATTTTTTTTAAGACTTTATTCATTTTAGAGAGGAGGGAGAGAGAGAGGGAGAGAGAAGGGAGGAGCAGGAAGTATCAACTCCCATATGTGTCTTGACCAGGCAAGCCCAGAGTTTTGAACCAGAGACCTCAGCATTCCAGGTTGATGCTTTATCCACTGTGCCACCACAGGTCAGACAGACACACTAATTTTTAAAAAAGTTCTCTAGGGAAATATTTGTTCTATTAATGTTTTTAAAGTCATACACAAAATTATTTTTTCAAAAATCATTTACACAAATGTTTTATTTTTTACTAACTGTTGGAAGTACCTCAAATCTTTAATTTTGAAAGTTGATATTCAAGTATTTCTTGAGTAGCTTTTATCTAGATGGCATTGTGCTAAGTTAAAATACTACACTAACAATCTCATTTATATTATACCTTAAATTGCTTTAAAAATATTATAGCTTTGAATAATTTAAATTTCCTTATCTTTCCTCCTGCCCCCACTTTTTCCCTAATCCCTTGCAACCAGTAATATGTCCTCCATTTAATAATTTTGTCATTTCAAGAGTGTTTCATAAGTGGTATCATATAGTCCTGTAACTTTGGAGTTGTGCTTTTTTCTCTTGGCATCATTATCTGGAGACTCGTCTATCTAATTTGTCCCATGAATCAATAGTTTGTTCCTTTTTATTGCTAAGTAGTATTCCATGGTATGGATATATCATGTTAAATCATGGTTTAACATTTCACCCACTGCATGACAGTGATGTTGTTTCCAGTTTCAAGCTATTATGAATATAGCTGCTATAAAATAATCATTCATGTACAGGGTTTTGAACATAAATTGTCATTTCTCTGTGATAAATGCCCAAGAGTGCAGTTGCTGGGTAGTATGTTAGCTGCATGTTCAGCTTTTTAAAAACTGCCAAACAGCCTGACCAGGCAGTGGCGCAGTGGATAGAGCGTCAGACTGGGATGCGGAGGACCCAGATTTGAGACCCCGAGGTCGCCAGCTTGAACGCAGGCTCATCTGGTTTGAGCAAAGCTCACCAGCTTGGACCCCAGGTCGCTGGCTTGAGCAAGGGGTTACTCGGCTTGCTGTAGCCCCATGGTTAAGGCACATATGAGAAAACAATCAATGAACAATTAAAGTGCCACAACGAAAAACTGACGATTGATGCTTCACATCTCTCTCTGTTCCTGTTTGTCCCTATCTATCCCTCTCTCTGACTCTCGCTCTGTCTCTGTAAAAATAAATAAATAAATAAATAAATAAATAAATAAATAAATAAAAATTAAAAAAATAAGAACTGCCAAACAATTCTCATTAGCAATGTATGAGTGATCTGTTTCTTGCCAGGATTTTATGATGTCACTATTTTTTATTTAAGCTATCCTCATCGGCAATAACTGATCTTTTTACTATCTCTATAGATTTTCCTTTTCCAAAATGTCATGTGATTGGAACCATACAGTAGGTAACTTTTTCAGGCTGTCTTCTTTCACTTAGGAATAGACATATAAGGCTCTTCCAGTGTTTTTTTGTACATGATACTTATTTCTTTTTATTGCTGAATAATATTCCATTGTATCAATATGTGCTAGTTTGTTTATCCATTCACCTGCGACATCTTGGTTGCCTCCAATTTTTGGTGACTATAAGTAGATCTGCTGTAAATGTCTGTGCTGATTTTTGTGTGTTCATAACTTTTCAACTCAACTCATCATAGGAGTGCAATTGCTAGATCTTATGGTAATACTATGTTTAGCTTTGTGAGAAACTTCCAGACTACCTCCCAAAGTGAGATGTTCTTATTCCTATCAGCAATGAATGAGAATTCCTGTTGCTCCACATTTGGTATTGTCAATTTTTTGGATTTTAGCCACTTTAATAGGTTTGTGATGGTATCTCATTACTGTTTTAATTTGCAATTCCCTAATAGCATATGATGCTGAACATCTGTGTGTATGGTTATTTGCCATGTGTTACACATCTTTGGTTAAGTTTTTTGTTCAAACCTCTTGACCATTTTTATTTGGGTTATTTATTATTGTTGTTTTAAGAATTCTTTGTATATTTTGGATACAGTCATTGGATAATATTTGTGAGTATTTTCTCCCAGTATGCAGCTTTTCTTTTCATCCTCTTAACATGATCTTTCACAAAGCAAAAGTTTTTAAGTTTGGTGAGGTCAACCTTATCTGTTACTCCTTTTAAAGATCATGCCTTTGGTTTTCAAATCTAAGAACTCTTTGCCTAGTCCTAGATCCTATAGGTTTTCTGTTTTTTGTGGGTTTTTTAAAGACTTTTATACTTTTATGTCTTACATTTAAATTTGTGATCCATTTTGAGTAAATTTTTGTGTATGATGCGAAACAGGTTGAGGTTCATATTTTTGCCTATGGGTGTCTTGTTGCTCTAGCACATTTTGTTGTGAGGGCTATCTTTCTTCTATTAAATTGCTTTTGTGCCTTTGTCAAAAATCATATTTGTGTGGGTCTGTTTTTGGACACTGTTCTGTTACATTGATATATGTATATGTATCTATACCTCAGCAATTCTACACAATCTTGATTACTGTAGCTGTTTATTAAATTTTGGGGGTTTTTTTGCAACAGAGGGACAGATAGGGACAGAGATGAGAAGCATCAAATCTTTGTTGCGGCACCTTAGTTGTACACTGATTGCTTTCTCATACATGCCTTGACTGGGAACTACAGCAGACCGAGTGACCCCTTGCACAAGCCAGCAACCTTGGGCTTCAAGCCAGTGACTGTGGGGTTACGTCTACGATCCCACGCTCAAGCCGGTGACCTCAGGGTTTCGAACGTGGGTCCTCTGCGTCCCAGTGTTATAGTTCTTTTATCCTTTATATATACATTTTAGAATAATATTGTCTATATCTACAAAAAGTCTTCGCACAATTTTGATAATTCTGTTAAACCTATATATCAGTTTAGGGAGAATTGACATTTTTACTATGTTGAATCTTCCAGTCCATGAACAGTTCTCTATGTTTATTTAGATCTTTCATTTTTTTCATCTACATTTTATGGTGTTCATTGTACAAGTATTTTACATATTTTTGAGTGATTGTAAAGGATATATTGTTAAATGTTGGTTTTGATGTGTTCATTGCTAGTACATAGAAATACAATTGATTTTAGTATGTTTATTTTATATCCTGTAACTGTACTGAATTCATTCATTCTACGGGGTTTTTCTGGGGTTTTTTTTGTTTGTTTGTTTGTTTGTTTTTAGATTATCTATATAGACGATCGTGTCATGTACAAATAAGGGCAGTTTCATTTCTTTCTAATCTCTGCGCCTTTAATTTTCTTTCTTTACCTTACTGTGCTATCTCGAGCTTTTAGTACTGGATTGAGAGCAGATATCCTTGCCTTGTTTTCAATCAGAGGGAAAGCATTCAGTTTTTCATTATTAAGTATAATAAATAAAACTTCCTCAGCTAATGCTGTAGGGTTTTTGTTAAGGAAGCTTTGTCAAGTGGAGAAAGTTCTCTGTTTCTATTTTTCTGAGACAGTTTTTTAAAGTCATGAATGGGCGTTGAATTCTTTTCCGGTGCTTTTTCTAGATCTTCTGATATGATACTGTGACTTTTTTTCTAAGCTTCAGCCCATTAATATGGTGTTAGATTATTGATTTTTCTTTTTTTGAGAAAGAGCCAGACAGACAGGGACACTCAGACAGGAAGGAAGAGAGATGAGAAGCATCAACTTGTAGTTGCGGCACTTTTAGTTGTTCATTGATTGTTTTCTCATATGTGCCCGGCCTGGGGGGCCCTTGCTCAAGCCAGTGACCTTAGGCTCAAGGTAGTAACGTGGGCTTCAAGTCAGTGACCTTTGGACTCAAGCCAGCAATCATGAGGTCATGTCTATGCTCATGTCCATGCTCAAGCCAGTGACGTTGGGGTTTCAAACCTGGATCCTCAGTATCACAGGTCAGTGCTCTATCCACTGCACCACCACCTACCTGGTCAGGCAAATTATTGGTTTTTTAATATTGAGGTAGGCTTGCATCTCTGAAATAAATGCCACCTGGGCATGGTATATAATTATTTTTATGTATTGCTGAATTCTGTTTGCTTATATCTTAAGGATTTTTGTGTCTGTATTCATGGGAGTTATTGATTTAGAGGGACTTGTATTATTTTGGTGGTTTCACCCACTATCTACATATATATGACTGCCAAATCTGCGTCTCAAGCTTATTTTAGTTTACATTTGTTTCCTGGTCTTTTTCCACCTTCATGTCTTTTATGTACCTCAAAGTCAACATGTTCAAAACTAAATTTTTCTTTTTTCAGACCCCATATTTTCCATCTCAATTTATGATTCTGTCCCACTTAGTCACCCAGGTTAAAAACGAGGAGTTATTCTTTTTTTTTTCCCCCGAGATAGAGAGTCAGAGAGAGGGATAGATAGGGACAGACAGACAGGGACAGAGAGAGATGAGAAGCATCAATCATCAGTTTTTCGTTGCAACACCTTAGTTGTTCATTGATTGCTTTCTCATATGTGCCTTGACTGTGGGCCTTTAGCAGACTGAGTAACCCCTTGCTCGAGCCAGCAACCTTGGGCTCAAACTGGTGAGCTTTTGCTCAAACCAGATGAGCCCGCGCTCAAGCTGGCAACCTCGGGGGTCTCGAACCTGGGTCCTCCACATCCCAGTCCAACGCTCTATCCACTGCACCACCACCTGGTCAGGCACGAGGAGTTATTAATTCTACCCATTATCTCACCTTCAATTGCTACCAGTTTTAGTTCCTAAATATTTCTCAGTTTTTACCTGACGTCTCTATTCCTTCTATTTCCATTTGGCTCTAGTTCTCTATATTTCTCACCAGGCTACTAAAACAGGCTTCTCATTAGTGCACTATGCCCTGTCTTCACTCCTTAGACTCATTCTCCCCTATAATACGTAGCACTGCACTATTCAGTAATGAAGCTGCCAGCTACATGTGGCTACTGGGCACTCAAATGTGCCTCGTGTAAATTGAGGTATGCACTTGACCAGGCAGTGGCACAGTGGATAGAGCATTGGCCTGGAATGCTGAGGACCCAGGTTTGAAACCCTGAGGTCACCTGCTTGAAACGAGCATAGACATGACCTCATGATTGCTGGATTGATTCCAAAGGTCGCTGGCTTGACAAGGGGTCACTGACTTGGCTGGAGTCCCCTGGTCAAGGCACGTATGAGAAAGCAATCAATGAACAACTAAGTTGCCACAACTATTATTAGTTGATGTTTCCCATCTCTCTCCCTTCCTCTCTGTCCTTGTCTGCTCCCCCAAAATAAGTAAGTAACTAAATAAATAAATAATTATGAGTGTAAAGTACAAACTGGATTTTGAATGCTTAGGATGCAAAAAGAGTGTAAAGAACTTATTAATAATTATATTTGAATATTAAAATAGCATTTTAAATTAAATAAAAAGTATTACTAAAATTATTTTAACTTTTTAATATTTAAAATATGGTTACTAGAAAATGTAATACTGCATATGTATTTTAAACTGTCCTCCCTGAAATATGGTTCTGGATGACTTCCATGTGGAATTTTTCTTGTTTCTTTCTTAACACTTTTCCTGGAATATTATTTTGCTTTATCCTTCCTGTGATGACGATGGGTATAAAACTCTTAAGAACCTTACTTTTATTTGTTTTAGATTCAGTAGATGCCATTATCATAAATACATCCAGTATGAATTATGCTTCTAACATGGCACATGTATAATAGAAGCTTAGGGGTAGAATAGCAATGACTCGATTTTCTGTTGTTCTGAACATCATTAAAGTAGGCTAACAGAGTTAGCCAAGAGAGAATTAGATATAATTGCTTGCCTAAAGTGATAATATTTTTTAGTACATCTTCTGAATACCAATGAATACAGATGATTTCGGGGGAAGCACTTACCATTTGGGAGATGAAAAAGATCAAATAAGGGTAATAATTAAAAAGAGACCAAAATGTAGCACATGTAGACCAGGTGTATGCTAGTCATTGTTTGAAGAAGTTCATAAGATAATACATTACTTACTCCAAAATATTCTGTTAAAATATTTGGTTTTTTTTAAAAGTCAGCAGATCCTTGTGTATGTTTCATAGAAATTGTATAGAAATAATATGGCCTTAGATAGAACGGAGGGTGGTACTTGATCCCATTATACCATTTTAAGAATTATACTCAGCCCTGGCCGGTTGGCTCAGCGGTAGAGCGTCGGCCTGGCATGCGGGGGACCCGGGTTCGATTCCCGGCCAGGGCACATAGGAGAAGCGCCCATTTGCTTCTCCACCCCCCCCCTCCTTCCTCTCTGTCTCTCTCTTCCCCTCCCGCAGCCGAGGCTCCATTGGAGCAAGGATGGCCCGGGCGCTGGGGATGGCTCCTTGGCCTCTGCCCCAGGCGCTAGAGTAGCTCTGGTCGCGGCAGAGCATCGCCCCCTGGTGGGCAGAGCGTCGCCCCCTGGTGGGCGTGCCAGGTGGATCCCGGTCGGGCGCATGCAGGAGTCTGTCTGTCTCTCCCCGTTTCCAGCTTCAGAAAAATACAAAAAAAAAAAAAAAAAAGAATTATACTCTAAGGATAGGAATTGTATTTAATATATAAAAGAAATAAAATTAACACATTGCTTTTAGTTTCATTATTAATTCATTTTCTTTAAATTACTTTTCCTCCATATTCTTTTATACAATTATTTGAACTCAGTAATTTCCATAATTAAGAAAGAAAATCAACTTTCAGTAATGACTTAATATTACCTATACTTACTTGAGAAATACTCATTTTGTTATCTCCTACTGAATGTGTCTTTTACTGTATTTTCATTTCATTACAAAATGGTGGCTTATTGTGTAAACTAGCGGTTCTCAACCTGTGGGTCGCGACCCCTGTGTTTTGGTCGTTCGACCCCGCAGGGGTCGCGACCCACAGGTTGAGAACCGCTGGTGTAAACTAAATGAGATATTATATGTAAAGCACTTGGCACATAGTAAGCAATCAATTTTTTAAAAGTTGCAAATATAATTTATAGCTGTCACTTGTCTTCATTTCTTTTTTATCTTGTTTTGAAAATAAATGTCAATTTTGTCAAGTTGCTAAATTTGCTTTATTCTTTGCAAACCATAGTAGATGAGTTATAGGATCATGCAACCATGATGCTAATAATTGAACTATACTACTAAACTAGACCCTGTGTCTGTCTACAGAATGAAATATATCTCAGAATACATCCAACTAAAACCAGATAATGAGAAAATTTTAAGGCCTTTTAACTTCATTTGTATGGCACAGTGTTATAACATATTCAACCCAATTTGCTTTTGATGAAAAAAAAAGTTTTTATGGGCCCTGGCCAGTTTGCTTAGTGGATAGAGCGTTGCCCCAGCGTGCAGGCGTCCTGGATTCGACCCCTGATCAGGGCACACATGAGAAGCGATCATTTGCTTCTCTTCCCCCTTCCTATCCCGCTTCTCTCTCTCATCCTCTCCTGCAGCCAGTGGCTCTCTTGGTTCAAGCATCAGCCCCAGGCGCTGAGCATAGCTTGTTTTATTCCAGCATTGGCCCCAGATGGGGATTGCCAGGTGAATGCAGGTCGGGTCACATCTGGGAGTCTGTCTCTTTATCTCCCCTCCTCTCACTTAAAAAGAAAACAGTTTTTGGGGAGGTAATTTAAACCTGAAAATGTGTTTATATCCAAGCCTGACTGTTCATTAGAATCAGTTGTAGACTATTTAAAAAATATTTGTTTTTCTTCCCTACCACTGACTTTCCAGGAGAAGAAGCCATACAGTGCTGTGATTATAAATGTTTACAAACAAGCTGTCAGTGGGAGTGGGGAGAAGGGCCACTGGTTGCAGTGCTTGCTGATATCCATGATGTAAATACTTCCACCATAGCCATTTTCAAGCTATTAGGATGATAGATAGCTTTGGATATTGAGAAAAGATGCATAACATCATATAGTGTTTCTCCATCTCACACATACAATAAACATGTAACTGAAAAGAATAATAATAGCAAAATTTAGTAAAATAATTAGAAAGTGTCAAATTTTGAGTTTTTATTATTTTTCTTAATTTGATTTTTATGTAATTTAATTTTTAGTAATGACTATGTTTAACAACCAGATTACAAGAGTTTCTGAAAAATTCACAATTGGCTCTCATGAGCTGGTACAAACTGACTTGCACAACACCGGAGCCCTGAGAGATCTGTGTATTTTTAACCAACTAACTAATTCTGATACAAGCAACCTGTCAACCAGTTGTTTTTCTAAAGTACCAATCTGATCCTAAAGCCCAAGAAGGCATTCCACAGTCAGACACAAAAGATCTTTCCAGCCTCAGTTCAGATCATGTCCATTCCCTAAGATGCCCTATTTCAACTATGCTAGATTTGGACTACTTGCAGCTTCTCAAACACACCTTGAACTTTCCCACCCTCATGCCTTTTCATTATCTCCTCCAACCTTGAATGGCCTCATCTGCCAGACCTTTGCAGCACTGTTTATTTATCCTACTAGAAATAACTCAAATGCTACTTCCTCTTATTGCCTTTTGTTGGAAACATTCCAGTTCTTCTTGAGTTCTCATAGTACTTTGTTTATAATTCATTTTGAGCTCAAATTTATCAAGAACAAATGGTTGTTACACTTAGTAGATTATAAACACCCAAAGGGTGCCTTTGAATCATACTGTAGTTAACACTTTAATATGTGAAAATGATTAATAAACACTTGCTTATTTTAATAGAAGGGATTGCGGATAATGTATGATACATCATTTACTTTCTCTGTCTTGGGAAATTAATCAAAATTCAAATTGTTTTTGAATTAGATGTTTTGTATCATTTTCCCCTGATGATTCAGGAACATATTAGTAGTTCTATGCTTATATTCTAGAGAACACAAATATCATGACTCTTGAACTTAACAAAGAATTTCATTAGAGAACATATGAAGCATTTAAGAGTGAAAAAAAAGAGTGAAAAAAAAGACTAAATTGCACAGCTACATTTGCAAATTATTTTTACTATTCTGATTTAGTGCACTTAATATTATTCACAGCATAAAGTCAAAAGTTACTTTATAGTGTTCCCAACATAAAATCACATTGGGCCTCTGTAAGAAGCAAAATGTCATGCTTTGCTTTGTGGTTGAAGAAATTTGCTTTTATACATGTTCTTAAGGATAAATTTTTCATCAGTAGTTTGCTTTCTGTTATTTTACATAAAAAATTATCTGATCACCATGACAATAAGTATTGACAGGATCTAAGTGTATGAAGGAAATGGTCTAAATTAGAAACAATCCGAGAATTTTTAAGCAAATATAGTACATTCCTTGTTAGCAGCATTTAATAAATTTTTTTCATCTTTAACCCTGAGCTGCCACCTGATGGCAAAAATTAAAATGACATCTTTTGTAATATTAAAAACCTCCATTGCAATTATTTGAATTTTTATATATTCAGCGTTAGAGCCTCCAAAACTCCAAATGCACACTTGTACAAATTTTATGAGATCCAGTGTTTGATGACTACTTGGGACATCAGGAGAATCAGCTTTTTATTTTAGCTTTGTGAGACAATGATCATGCTAAAGCAATTTGTTTAAAATCGTCCTTTATAGAACCATATAAAGAATCTGTTCTTTAATTAGTTTTATTTAATGAAGAATTTTACTTGACTCTAGTAATTTTCTCTTTCCCTTTTCTTTCTTTAGAACGAAATCATTCAGACACCAAGGTATTCTTTTACCTGTGGGTTGTCTTTTGTATCATCAGTTCCTGCTATACCCTCATCTGGGATCTGAAGATGGACTGGGGCCTCTTTGATAAGAATGCAGGAGAAAACACCTTCCTCCGGGAAGAGATTGTATACCCCCAAAAAGTATGTACAGTGTTTGTGTTTGTTTAAAAAAGAAAACAAACAAAAACCCTCAGGTGTAACACTAGCTAAATTCTATTACAATATATACCCAATCCCAGCCTAATATAATTAGAAAAAATAACTGTTCACTAAAAAATACTGATTTGTTCAGTCAGCAGAAATGTATCGGGTATTTATTATATGCTGGGCACTGGAGATATTCTGGTTCTTGAAGAGGCCATGCACTATAAGTAAACATATTGCAATACAATATAATAAAGACTAAAATAGCTTACTATAACATGATTTATTTTTTAATGTACAATTTCCTCCACTCAAATGTCCTCTCTCCTCTTTGTCTGCCTTGTAAACTCCTATTTCTCCCTTTTTTTTTTTTTTTTTGGATTTTTCTGAAGCTGGAAATGGGGAGAGACAGTCAGACAGACTCCCGCATGCACCGCACCGGGATCCACCCGGCCCGCCCACCAGGGGCGACGCTCTGCCCACCAGGGGGCGATGCTCTGCCCATCCTGGGCTTCGCTATGTTGCGACCAGAGCCACTCTAGTGCCTGAGGTAGAGGCCAAGGAGCCATCCCCAGCGCCCGGGCCATCTTTGCTCCAATGGTGCCTTAGCTGCGGGAGGGGAAGAGAGAGACAGAGAGGAAGGAGAGGGGGAGGGGTGGAGAAGCAGATGGGCGCCTCTCCTGTGTGCCCTGGCCGGGAATCGAACCTGGGACTTCTGCACGCCAGGCCGATGCTCTACCACTGAGCCAACCAGCCAGGGCCTATTTCTCCCTTTTAAAAGTCAGTTTTTATGTTAACTTTCTCTAAAAAGTCTCTCTTTATTTCTCTAAGCGTTTTTTAGCTATTTATCATAATCCCATTTTACCTTATGCAGCTTCATTTTAGCAGTTATCAAATTGTATTATAATTATCTGGTTAGCTGTCCATATCCTCACTGCCTTGCATAGTTCCTATCATGTAGTTGTGAGTGTATATAGTCCACGGCTGGATGCGCAGTGCTGGGAAAGCGCAGGGAAGGGAGGGCCCGATTGCTTGGCCCATCAGGAATGCTGCTTCCTTCATGTATTTCAGCCAGCTTTTGTTAAAGTGCCAATTCAATCTGAAAATATATGGATAATTTGTTGGGAATCATTTTAGGATTTATCTGGGTATGAATAAAAACATGAGAGGCTGAATTAAAAATTCAGAAGACCAAGAGGATCTTTACTCAGATATTGGAAAGAAATTAAACAGTTGACTAGAAATCCTGATAAGTGAATTCTAATCCAGCTTGCTTTCTAACTGTATAGCTATATAACTTTAGACAACCAGACTACAGTATACTGTGAGGCAGAGTATTCATATGAGGTTATCTCTTGATCTTTTCCCAGTTCTAAAATTCTATGATGGGTGAGGGATTATAGGTTGGGTCACTAATACTTTATACTATGTCAGAATGTCACCTCAAAATGGTGTGTGAATGTGTCATAATTAGTTGGTGAGTAGGGAAGGCTGTTAACAAGTGTGAGGATTGAAGGTAAATGATAAGAGAGTGGCTGCAAAGAATGATAACACGTAGGGTGACTTCAGATAGCAAATGAAGGCAGAAATGGGGATAGTCATGGACAGTGATCTTTTCCATGTAAATAGCAACAATAGTCCCAATGTGCAAACTTAGACTATGTAACCAAAATGGTAGATGTACCTCTATAAATCCCATTTGAAAAGAAAATCAGTAATGGTAAGCACAAGTCAGAGAGCAGACGTGAGGTCATGTAAAAACGGTCCATGTGTGACCTGTGGTGGCGCAGTGGATAAAACGTCGACCTGGAATGCTGAGGTCGCCAGCTTGTCTGGTCAAGGCACATATATGAATTGATGCTTCCTGTACCTTCCTACTTCTCTCTCATTCTCTTTCTTTCTCTCCTTCCCCTCTCTAAAATGAATAAAAATAAATAAATTTTTAAAAAATGTCCTTTGGCCCCTACTAAATGTGTCTGCCTTATTGTTCCTATTATTCTCGCCTTACTGAGAGATAGACTACATTTATTTATTATGCTGATTGCTTAAAAGAACTATTTGTATCTTTATGCAAGTGTTAATCCATTCTTCCTTTTAAATATTGCTAATTTACTGGTTTCTATGTAATAAAATTAGTGAATAGAATCTTTCAATCAGTTTCTTTATTATTATACATTTTTATGACCCCAGAAAATAAAGTACTATTATATGCTTTCCTACATCATAATTTTCAGATGTTCACAATAGCCACATCGCTTTCACTTTTAAAACGGTAAATATTGGAATAAAATTTATTCCACATGAAAAGGGAAGAAACTATTTGTAGAGTATCATGGGGCTTCATTTAAATATTAAGAACACAGCTATGTGAACCTTAAAATTAGTTCCTAGGGATTAACAGTGTATAATATTGAGCATCATACCTAGTTCCAAAAAGCATTTTTGTTATTTAAAGAACTAATCATCCAGAGATTAATAATGAGCAAATCCATGAATTATCGGTCTGGTCTGTTGGCAGTTTGTGTACAGACTTGTGTAGCTAGAACTGGAATCCTAAAATCCTGGGTACTAGTACCTGGAAGAATTTGTTAGCTGAGTGCTATTTTCCCATGTAAAAATGGAAAACATTCCTTAAATTCAACCATGTTTGTGAAATCTAAGTTTAATTGTCTCTATTGATACCAGAAAGCAAGGTAAAACCTCCTTCAAATACATGGTAAAGCAGTTTGAAAATGAAAGTACAAATGACAGAGTTAATAAATCTGTTAATCTTTTTTAATATTAGCTGTTGCATTATTAGTATATCACGGACATATTAGAATGTCATCTCAATCTGTTTGAGAATCTCATCTGGCTTGTATTTCTTGGGTATAGAAGAGAGTCTGTTATGCAATATGGAAATGAAATGTATTTTTTAAATGATTACTTAAATTCAGTTAAACTTCATTTTGAATACTGCACCCTTTAAGGAAAAAAATCCTAAATTTGTGAACTCTTTCTAAAATATAAAATGAAATAAAACTCTTTTTCTTATTGAATCTGTGCTTGTTGGTAAAATGTGTATGAGTCTTGTTGCTGTGATAGGTGTGCTTATTTGTGGGAAACATGATGGGAGGTGTACTCAATTTGCTTATTATTCCTCAGGCCTATTACTACTGTGCCATCATAGAGGATGTGATACTGCGCTTTGCTTGGACTATCCAAATCTCAATTACCTCCATGACTGTGTTGCCTCATTCTGGGGACATCATTGCTACTGTCTTTGCTCCCCTTGAGGTTTTCCGGTAAGCAGACTACCAAAAGTTTATCAAAGATTCTTTTTACATAAAAGATGTTTGAATTAATATTTCTTAAAACTTATACTTGAAGAGCTTAAATTTTACAACTTTTCTCAATGTTATTAGCCTCAGTGTTGGAAAATTAATTCTTACAAAATTAAATAACTACTGCTGATGACATACAAGCTTTTTTAGAACAGCTTTATTGAAGGATCATGAGTAAAATTTGGTAAGTAAAAAGTCTTAGAACAGAAATTAAAATTTTTTGAGAACTGTTTTTGCAATTTGTCAGTCTTGGTTATTCAGCTCAACTTTTTCACTAGAAATAAAAAATTCAGGATAATGATTTAAATCTTCTTAAAACCATCAAGGATTTGATAAGCTGCCCAAAATCTTAAGTGAAGGCAAGTACCCCACCAAAAGCAGAGCACTAAAGCCCATTTTGCACAAAACAAAATTTGCCAAACCTAGAGACTTGAGATTCAGTTGTGATAGCCAGTTCAAATTTATATATACCTAATAACATAGCTTAAAAATATAACATTGCTAAAAAGTAGTAATGGATGAAATCGCAATTTTAGAGGGAGATTTTAACATACTGTACTTTTCCAGTTAACCAAATTGACCTAATTTGACATGTGCAGAGCACTGCATACAACTATTGAATGCACATTCTTTTAAATGCATGTAGAACATGTAACAAAATTAACCATATGCTAGGCCATGAAGGAAATTTTAGAGGATTAAAATCATAAAAAGATAATGAAAATTCCTGAAGATTTAGAAATTAAGCAGTACATGTCTAAATAACCCATGGGTCAAAGTTGAAATTGTATTAGAAGTTAAAAAATATTTTGAGCAGAATGAAATTGAAAATGTGACAAAAGAAAATGTGGAATGCAGTTAAAGCCATTCTTAGAAAGAAGCTTATATTCTTAGATGTGTATATTAGAAAGGCAAAACAGCTCAAGAAATTAGAAGAGTATTTAAACAGAAAATCAAACTCAAAAGAAAGTAGAAGGAAGGAAATATAAAGAACAAATTAATGGAATAGAAAAGAAACACACTATAGAGAAAAATTAACAAAGCCAGAGCCCTTTAAATAGACTAATAAAACTGATGTCTAAATAGGACCAATCAAGCAAAAAAGGAAAGAAGGCACAAATTATAAATGTCAAAAATACTAAAGATTTTTTTTAAAAAGAGCAAGGCAATATTACTTTTATCCCAATAAATTTTAAAATATAGATGAAATAGACAAAGTCCTCTAAAAACACAGTTTACCAAAACCAATAAAGAAAAAACAAATTTGGGTAAGCTTATATATAGTGAAGAAATTAAATGCATATTAAAATCTTTCCCTCAAAGAAAACTACAGGCCCAGGGAATTCTCCCAAATATAGGAGGAGGAAATATTTTCAGTTTTACAGGAAACTCTTCCAGGGAAAAGAGATAATAAAAGGAGCACTTTCAAGTTCATTTTATGCAGCCAGCATGACTTTGATGTTTAAACCTACAAGGACATTTCAAGAAAGACCGGTCTCATGTACAAAGCTGCAGAAATCCTGAATATTACCTAATAATATTACAACAAAATAAGAGATGTCTGTGCTTGCTGTTTCTATTCTTTCACTCCTCCCACAGTCTCTCCTTAATTGAACTTGTCTAATCTCCCAATGCTCATACTAAATCACTCTTGTTAATAACCTATAATAATAGCAAAAACTTACGTATTGTCTATTATATACCTGGCACTGTTCCAAGCCCTTTACATGTATTAATTTATTGAATCATTACAACAATCTTATGAGGTAGGTACTGTTACTGTCCATTGACACTGAAGCATAGGTTAAGTCTGCCAAGGCCATTACACCTAGTAAGTGGTAGAGTCATGATTCAAATCTAGACCGTCTCCCAGAATCTGTTCCTGGATCATACAGCCTCTCTACTATGCTAAGTCCAGTGGCCAGTTCTCTACTTATTTTACCTCTCAGCAGAGTATTTCTTCACTTGATTTCTCAGAAAATACTGTTTCACTACCTATTCCCTTTCAGCACCTTTACTACTGCTTCTTCCCCTTCCTAAACTGTAAAAGCTGGAGTACTCCAGGGTTTAATCCTCTGCCTTCAGCTCTCCTCCACTTAAATTATTCCAAAGCCCATGGCTTGAAATGCTGTCCTTTTGTTGTCTTCAGCCCTGACTCCCTTGAACTGCAGACTCATGTCCACCCAGCTACTGAATTTTCCTTTTGGATATCTAATGGCTCTAGCCTATTAGGAGCAACCTAGATCTCCAGTACATGGTGTTACCATTCCCTGAGACCCAAAACTGAGACCACTCATCCCAGTAAGTCCTGTCAGCTCTATCTTCATACATTCCTAGTCTACCCACTTCTCGTCACCTCTCTTACCACCTTAATCTGTCTCCATCATCTCTTTCCTGGACTGCTGCAACTTTCTAATTGGACTTCCTTCAGCTCTTCTTGCCTTCCTCTGATCTTTTTTAAACAAATCACATTCTTTTGCTCAGGACTGGCCTTGTTTTCCATCTTTACTCTGGTTTCTAAGGCCCTCTGTGGATCAGGCCCTTTCCTATCTCGCCTTCTTCATCTCCTGCCTTTTTAACCTCCCTGTTTCACTCCAGCCCCTCTGACCACCTTTGTCAGCACCCCAAAGGCGTTTCTAACGTGGAAGCCTTATACTTGCTATTTCCTCTGTCCTTCAACACTTTTCTTAAGGGTTTCACATGATTTGCTTATTTGCATCATTTCAGGTTTCTGCTAGATGCCATCTCTTCAGAGAAGCAAGCTCTATCCCCTTGCCCTGCTTTATTTTGTTTAGTGCACTTACCATTAGCTGATTATTCATTGTATCTCTGCCAGTAGAAATCACACGCCATAATGGTAGAGGCTCGGTCTGTCTCGTTCAGTGCCCTTCCCTGTCGTATTGTAGGCACCCAGTGTATATTCAATAAAGTGAGCGAATGAGGACTATGAAACTGCATTCCATGAGTCCCTTCCCTTTGCCTACTTCATTCTTGTTCCCCTAGTCCCTCTCACTATGCCACCTTTTCCTGTTTTATTTTAATATTCTAGTTCTTGGTTCCTTGTTTTTGCTTCTGTGTGGAAACTTGATATACTGGAAAGTTTACAGGTTATAGTGGTGTGTTCACATTTTATAAGTAATTTGCCTACTCAACTCTGTTTGCTAAGGCGATTTGTGTGGAACTTCTTCCGCCTGGAGAATGAACATCTGAATAACTGTGGTGAATTCCGTGCTGTGCGGGACATCTCTGTGGCCCCTCTGAATGCAGATGATCAGACTCTTCTAGAACAGATGATGGACCAGGAAGATGGGGTACGAAACCGCCAGAAGAGCCGGCCGTGGAAGTACAGCCACAGCATATCCCTGCGCCAGCCTCGCCTCGCTTCTCAGTATGTATCGCCTCTACTTCTGTGGGAAGGCTTTTCTTTAGGCTTTGGCACTGGATAACTGTTACCCTAACAACCTGCCAGGGTGAACCAGATGAAGTTGTTAGCATTCAACCACTTTTCGTCTGCAAAAAATAGCAATAACAATTTCATATGATCCAACCTATAGAATGTCTTAATGAGCACATCGGGTAAAATGACATTAATACATTAATTAGTGTGTTAATCAGTGCCCACTAATTTGGTTTTAAAAGTACCCTGTGGAAAATTTGTTAGAAATAATTTATTTGATTCTTCAATGTTTTTTGTATACAAATAATTTTCAAGTTATAAACTAGGAATCCTGGATCTGCTGCTTCTCACCTATGTAACCTTGTCAGATTACTTAATTTCTCTATATTAGCCCTCACCTGTTATTAATGTGGGATTATTAATATGGTTCTGTTGATAGGGTGGTTAAGTGTATTAAATTTGTTGTGACATGGGCTATTTTTATGTTTTTACTAAATACCTGCAATAGTAATTTTTATCAGTCATTGGCTTTGTATGTTCCTAAAAATAACAATAAGTGTAAGATATATTGTGACGGCATTTGAAATTTAGACATAGTACCTTTGATAGTCGATTGGAATGAAGGAGGAGACTTCAAGTCAAGCATGAACAATTTTCTAAAGGATAAGGGAATGTTTGGATAGGTCAGAGGCATAGTTAATACATGAGGGTGGAAATGAGGCCAGAAAGAAAAACCATGTGACTAGAGCTAGTAAGAAAATTTAGCTAAATAGATGAAATGTGATTGTAAAAGTCTGAAAAGTGCAAGCTTGAACATGTGGGCAAGAAGCAGTCACGGAGAGAATTTTTTCATAAAAGAATGAAATTAGTATTTTAATAAGTTTTAATGGTGCTGCAATATATTTTTTTCAGTATTTTTAAGTATGGAACATTAGGGACTTGGATTAGAATGCTTACAGTAGGACTTAAAGGAATGTAAAGAGATGGGGTTTTTTTTCTTTTTTTTTTCAGATCTTGTTTTTCTTCTTGACATTTTAATAAATAAATTTTTATTTAAATGGGGTGACATCAATAAATCAGGGTACATACATTCAAAGAAAACATTTCCAGGTTATTTTGCCATTCAATTCTGTTGCATACCCATCACCCAAAGAGAGATCGTCCTCCGTCACCCTCTATCCAGTCCTCTTTGTACCCCCTCCCCCTCCCCCCTCCCTCCATCCCTCCCTCCACCCCCCGTAACCACCACACTCCTGTCCATGTCTCCCAGTCTCACTTTTATGTCCCACCAATGTATGGAATCCTGCAGTTCTTGTTTTTTTCTGATTCGCTTATTTCACTCCGCACAATGCCATCAAGATTCCACCAATCTGCTGTAAGTGATCCGATGTCATCATTTCTCCTAGCTGACTAGTATACCATGGTGTATATGTGCCCCATCCTCTTTATCCAGCCTCTTTTTTTTTTTACAGTAATTAAAAGCCTTTAAGCAAACTCTTGGCCAATACAGCAAGAATCCATAAAAGAGTAGTGTCTTTAACATGTTCACCAAGTCCAAGTTGGCCCCATCACCATGTCAAATCCCTGAAAAATGCAACCCAACCACAGTTCAGTCTGTTAGGATCTGTCACAGGGAGCAGGAGTCCAGGAAAAGTCCACATCCAGGAAAAATCCGCATGGCACTGGAATTGTTGTCACCATTCTATACTTTGCAGCTCATGTCCAAGTCCCAGTGACCGCTGCTTCTAGCTGGTAGAAGCCAGACTGGTAGTTCAGGTAGACTGGAGAAGCCATTTGCAGCATGCGTGGATATGGAGCTTCTGTTCTCCTCTGCCTGGAGAGATGAGACCAGGTAGCTATTCCCTGGAGCTCTGCGACTGTGGCATGGTAAAGAGAACCTTGGGATACACTAAGCTGGGTGGCAAAGGTATAATAGATTCATAATAGAAGTTGGCAAAAGGGGGAAAGAGAGCTCTAAATAGGAGTAGGTCCCAGCCTGAAATATGAGTGGGACATTGAGATAGGAGGGATAAAGGAAACACTATATATTAAGCAAAGCAGCAGAACATAGGACTATCAACACCTACAACAGAGATCTTTGAGGGAAGAATAAAAAACCTGACTATTCAGGCAAAACATAGTTAAGTGGCCCTTGTGCCAATGAGATCAGTTTACCTGCTTCTTGGAAGAAATACCCTGGGCTCGTCCACAGTGTCGTAGAGGGGGTCGATGGCCCTGGGCACCTTCAGCCTTCAGTGGCAAACCCCAGCTTTCTGGGCAAGGTTAGGTCATAGGTGGCTGGAGCAGGGTTGGAAGAGACTGAACCCTCCCTTAGAGGAGTGAGGGGGAAGCCTACCTTCCAGTGTCCCTGTTTCCTCACAGTAGAGGCATGTAAGCCTGGCAGGCTTTAGCTCAATGACCTTCCTTTCCACTATTGAAGCAGGACCCAGATGGCATCCTAGGAGACCCCTTTGGGGCATTGGAGTCTTTAAGGGCGTATCCTAAAAGCTGGTAGTTCCCCTGATCTCTATTGGGCTTTTTCTGCCTCTAGGTATCTTAAAGGCCATACTCAGAAGATCTCGCTGAGGGGTTTGAGGATCCCCATCCGCCTATATAAATCTTTTCCATATATCTGGAGCTATTTGGGAAAAGACAAAATAGTGTTATTAGCTAGATCTAATAAAGAAGGTAGTAGTTTGCAGGCAAAAAAGATTTGGTGTCTCCTGTTCATCAGCATTCAAAAGAAATGTAAAAAAATAGTAAGAAGCATGATATGGTAGACCCGTAGGAGTTCCAGGATATGTTTAAAAGGAAGAGATGTTTTAAAGGAAGTAAAAAAATAAGAGGTGATAATGGTAACCTGTAGATAGAAGGGAGCAGAGTAGAAATGGCTCAAGTTTTAGATGAATTTGGAGGTACTCTGAACAGAAGAAGGTGAAGAAAAGAAGAAAGCAGGGAACTGAGTCTTAGAGAAAAACACAGGCAAGGGAAAAATAAATGGGCAGAAAAGGAATGGTCAGGGGTTGATAGAAAGAACTGCAAAACAAAGCATGATGCTATTATAGCAAGGAAGCAGAGTTTTAAAGAAGCAGGATGGGGTGTGGGGCAGGTGAGATCAGCCGGATAAATGCCACAGAAGCCTGAAAGACAGTACTGGAGGTGGTTATTTCATTGAGCTCCTAAATTTGAAAATCTAATCCTTAGTTGCCAGCAGAGGGCAGTCTAAACACGCACTGTTTCTGTTTCAGAAACAAAGGAAGCTCTTTGGCTACAGATTATGTTCAGGTGTTCATGGAAAAACACTGGAATATTAGATGGCAACAAGAGGAAGATGTTTAAAACAATGGAGCAGGTTCTGTACAAGGAGAGAGCAGAAAATCTAAAATAAGATCTATCTGTCAAGTAGGAATAATATCTACTTCGCCAGACACCACTTTTACCTCATGGGACCTATGAGTTGCAGAAAATTTCAGAGTTATCTAATCCTATTTTTCATCCAGTGAATGAATCTCTTCCATAGCATCCAGAATAGATGATCCTCTTACACTAATTGATAAGCATCAGCGGTGAAGTTTATAATTACACAAGGCACATGATTTTATTATTGGATAGTTATCGTGGTAGATAGTTTATGTGGGGCTGAGATATGTTTCACTGTAACTTCAACAAGTTGACCCTAGTTCGGCACTCTATGATAGCTTAGTCTCCTCCCTCTTCTACATCATACTTAATCGCCTGAAAACAACTGGCGTGCCTGTCCTTAGGTCTTGTCTTCTGCAAGCTAACTCTCCTTGTTTTACATGTGCATCTCAAATGGCATTATTTCTGCCATCCTTACCATAATTCTTTGTTTGTCAAATGCTTTACTGATGCTTTTTATATCCATTTTCTTACTTCATATTCTCCGTGAGGTGAGAGTAGTACTATGTGTAATATGTATTATTTTTTTACTGTTTTAGAGAGATGAAAATTGGCACTCAAAGAGATATAATGAGATACATCATAAAGTCAAAGTAGTACTCAAACTCAGATCTTATTCCAGAATACTACATTCTGTTGCACATGACCTGCCATTGTTTTTATTACCTTCGTCTGATTGCAGTCTAGTATCTCAGTGTTTTTTTGTTTTGTATTTTTACAGGGTTAGATAGGGACAGACAGACAGGAACGGAGAGAGATGAGAAGCATCAATCATCAGTTTTTCATTGCAACACCTTAGTTGTTCATTGATTGCTTTCTCATATGTGCCTTGACTGCGGGCCTTCAGCAGGGTCAAGCTGGTGACCTCGGGGTCTCGAACCTGGGTCCTTCCGCATCCCAGTCTGACGCTCTATCCACTGCGCCACCACCTGGTCAGGCTCAGTGTGTTTTTTTTTTTTAATACCAAAAAATATGCGACTTCAGGAATAGTTTGTCTGGTGCACTATATAGTGCCTGTTTAGGATCTATTCTTAATGGTAGCAAGGTTGGAAATGGACCTGATACTGTGGATGTATTGGTATATTAGTAATGGACTAAGTGCTCTTTCTCCCCTTTATCACTAGATTCAAGACTCGTGACACTAAGGTATTGATAGAAGACACAGATGACGAAGCTAACACTTGAATCCTCTGAAGTCTAGATTAACGTCCTTGGGTTTCCTACTCTACAATTCTTTCCTCGACCAACGCAACCTCTAGTACCTTTCCAGCCGAAAACAGGAGAAGACACATAACACATTTTCCGAGCTCTTCCAGATCGGATCCTATGGACTCCAAACAAGCTCACTGTGTTTCTTTTCTTTTATTCTGGTTTAATTTTCATTTTCTATTTTTAAAACATATTTACTTCATTTTGCCAATCAGAGGACATTTTAAGGAACAAAAACGTAGTACTTATGGATTGTTTACAATCACAAGGACACAGATACCTATCAGGATGAAGAAACAGGCATTGCAAGGACCCTCTGATGGGATGGTACTAAGATACCTTGGCTTCTGCTTGGCCCGGTTTTGACTGGTTGAAACTGGGCATTGGTTTTTAAATTTTTTGTCAGTTTATGTGGAGAATTTTTTCCTTTCCTTCATACCCAGCGCAAAAGCACTGGCTGCACTTGCAGGGAAAGTGCAACTTAGAGCAGTACCTTCATTCACGAAGCTACTTTTTAATTTGATGTAACTTTTCTTATTTGGGGGAGGGTTTCTGGGTGGGTGGGAAATATGATGTATTTGTTACGTATAGTTTTCTCATTATTTATGAAACTTAACCATAAAAGAATGCTATAACTCCTGTGCAATGAGGGTGATAACAGTGAAAGAAGTCGGGGGAAACTGATGTTGGACAGCATCTATGAGGGTTTAGTCCACAGTACCTCTTTCATGAGACAACTTGCACCCATTTGACTTTTTCTTTTCTTTCTTTTTTAATTTTACGCCAAAGTTTAATTACTGATATTTTAAGTTGCTGCTGCTATAGAATTCTGAGCATGTCTCTCATAACAAAGCATCTACACTTTCACACAACCAGCTGAAGTTTATTTAAGAGGTCTGATACCTTTTTTTTTTCCTTTAAGGGGCAGATGTGGAATACATTTGCCCGTATTCCAACCATAACAACTAAAGTTACGCCTTATTAAGCCTCAACACGTAGGGTAATTGAAATATAACCTTTACTAGAACTCTGAATTAGAAGACAACACTATTTCAGAGAGTCTAGCAGGCGCCCCCAAACTACGGCCCACGGGCCGCAATGCGGCCCCCTGAGGCCATTTATCCAGCCCCCACTGCACTTCTGGAAGGGGCACCTCTTTCATTGGTGGTCAGTGAGAGGACCACTGTATTTGGCAGCCCTCCAATGGTCTGAGGGACAATGAACTGGCCCCCTGTGTAAAAAGTTTGGAGACCCCTGGTCTAGACCCTCATCGGATAGCTTTTCTTCTGGGCTCACCTTGTTAGCCAGAATTTGATCAAATTAAGCTTGTCTTGGGGAAACCTTATGTTTTGAGAGCATAGAACAAATTATCTTTCCTCTTTCACATTACACTGATGAGAAAGACCTTGGCAGCCATTTCTCCCAGCAGTTTTAAAGGATGAACATTCGATGTCATGCCCTCCAATGATAGAAAACCCTCTTGTAAAATTTTCAGGGTCTAAGCTTGGTCATACACAAAAAGTATATAACTTAGACATTTCAGACTATCATGGTCTGTACACCATGTTCATTTTCACTTCTTTGTCTAATTTCTTCCCTCTGTTCCTAACTTTAACCCAAATAATCCCAAAAACCATAAGGGATTTTACTTTCTTAAATGTGGTTGGCATTAAAATTACCATTTCATTATCTAACAATTAATATAAATACTAGAAAAAGTAAAATGTGTTTTAGTCCATCTCACACCCAGATCCAAAGGAAGATTCCAAAGTCAACATCAGTGGATTTGTGAAATTAAGTTACTTCGTTGTTTTCAGCTTAATTTTAGACAAAGGAACAAATGAGTGAAAGGGCAGCTATTATCACTTAATGATAATAGAAACATATGGTTACTGCCCCTTAATATACCCCTATGTCATCATCTCTTCTCCCGTGCATCATAAGTTTTTACTCATCCTTGTAATTATTTCGTAGATATGTAAAGGTTACTCTTATTACCAAAATTCTATCAAATAACTGACAAATAGTTTCTTTTTAAAGGAGTTTCTTCCATCTTTATTCTGAAAAGCTTCTAAAATGCCCCCTTTTTGAATTGAGATATTTTTTTGAAAATCATACAATTTTCTGGATTTTATGGCTTTTCTTTGTGTTTTGCCAACCATGTTTTTGTCCCAAAACTGAAGAGGAAAAGTTTAATTACTGAGCGTTTTTTTTTTTTAGTTTAAATAAATTGAATCATTTATAATAATCAGTGGTAACAAGTTAGTGCCCCTTAACAGATTAAAAGTTGCATTATTTACACTTGGGACTTTTTTTCCTAACTGTAGTTTTTGTACTTTAAAACTATAGGGGAAATATCACTGATGTGTCAAGAAATAGCAGTAATTATTAGTGAGTTATATAGTTAAGTCCAGTGGACCAGCCTTTTCTTGTACAAATAAAATTGGTGGTACTAATGTGTATCCAGAGCAATTTGAATTATCAACTTCATTCTCTATTAGTAAACCTATATAATGACACAGAATCTTACAGTTGATTTCTGGCATATGAACTCCTCAGTGTGTCCTATGGCCAATTTGCTCTTTCTTCAACTGTTACGATTCTAAGCCCTAATCAGTATTATTTATTCATAGATACTATAATATTAGAATATATTTCTTTTCTGGTGTATTTGTCCTATTAGCTTAGTTTTTTTTGAAAATGATAAGGCTTATGTAACTTTCAGCTTACCATGACAGATGCTTAAATGTGTACTTACACACACACACACACACACACACACACACACACACACAGCTCTATGTTCCTCTTAAAGCTATAAAGAGAAAGGGCTTTTCCTCATCAAGAGGAAACAGTTTGGGAGACAATATACGTTTACGTATTTTCCTCCAAGAAAGGCAGTGCGCTGCTGGGAATGCTATGTCATACCTAAAATTTTATTGGAGTCTCCTGTGCACTGAAACTCTCAATAGGACTCTTAGGAAATGAAGGTCACGGAGTCATTTGAAAGGAACAGCAATCTAACCAAAGGTAAAACTTCATCTAATTTTAGGTTTAGAAATTCTAGTTTTATTTTATTTGAGAGTTACTTGATTTATGATAGTTAAAATACTCCCCAAAGGAATGTAAATAAAGTTCATTTTTCATTTTATGATAGTACGGAAACCAT
This sequence comes from Saccopteryx bilineata, assembly GCF_036850765.1. Classification (NCBI taxonomy): domain Eukaryota; kingdom Metazoa; phylum Chordata; class Mammalia; order Chiroptera; family Emballonuridae; genus Saccopteryx; species Saccopteryx bilineata. The sequence continues at coordinate 289,392,656 of NC_089491.1, forward strand.
TGATGTGTGTAGAGAAATGAGAAGACAGAAAAATGGCGTATTTTCTATACACAAATACACACCTATATGTAAAGCTGCCTGTAGCATTAAAATGGAATAATTGATGATTTCATACCATACAGGGAGACAAAATAAAGATTAAGTCATTATTAATTAGGTTATAAAGGTTATTCTTAAAATTGGAAAGAAGTTGAAAACCCATGTGTAACTTTTTTTCCAGCAACTACCATTTTTCTCCTTAAGAAAGCTGCTTAAGGAGATGCGAGAGGAGAATGCCAGTCACCTCAACAGTAACCTATATGGACCCTTAAAGAACGAGAATGGGAGCCAGCCTCTAGGATCCATGACTTCCCAATATTTTCAGTGTGAGAGCTCTAAGAAATTAACTGAGATTTTACTAGAAGTAAAATCCACCATGGTTTGACCGAAGTACATTTATGGTAACTAGAGAAAGCAGTTCATCCTTTCTTACTAGGTAAACTAATGCAAATTAAGAATAGGAGAAAATAATCTATTACTGAGTCATACAGGCATCAGATTAACGTTTAGTTGAAGAGAAATCAGATAATCGAAAAGAACAGGAGGATGTTGGCCGAAGGAAGCAGAGGCAGGGCAGTTAGGAAGGTGTGTGAGCTCCGTGGCCCAGGAGTGGTGCCTTGCTGTCTCTCCTTTCAGAGGTTATGTCGCTGGTAGAGACCTGCCTTTATTTTCCTGTCATCTTTCTCCATTATTTTGCATTATTCAGGAAATAGTTCTTTATGCCCATATGCAATTTGCTAAGCAATAACTAGAAAAATTTCTTAGTCTAAGGAAAAAACAATTTAGAAAATAACCCTATCCATGGCATTATTTTATTCAAAAACTTAGAATTCTCTGAAGTTATTGCACTTTATTTAGTAAACAAATTTTAAATTATTGTTTAATAGCATAAAATTTTTCTTTCTCAAAAAATGATTTTTGCTATATAACATTTAACTTCTTAAAATTAACTAGCTTCTCAGATTTGAAAAATAATCATGGTGACTATAGCTTTCTGAACTACAAAATCACCATGCTTTTCTCAAATCTAATTAAAAAGCCAGTATCATTACATGTAAGATCTATAGTCACTAGTTTAAGACAATAAAAGTTCTGGTAGAACTTTGGGAAAAAATTAAGAGTAACTCAAATTTATCAGCTTAATCCATTTTTTTAATGATGTGTCTAAATTTTATTTTTTGCTTGTGATGATTAGCTGAAGCAAGAAGAATTAAGGTGAGAGTTTATAAATTATACATTTCTGCATTTGAGGTATCAGCCTTGATAGTAAATCTTTTTTCTATTTTTAATGTTTATTGTATTGATTTCAGAGATAGAGGAAGGGAGAAAGAGACAGGAACATCGAGCTGCTCCTGTAGGTGCCCTGACCGGGGATCAAACTGGCAACCTCTCTGCTTCAGGACGATGCTTTTCAACCTGTGTTTCTCACGCACTCATAAACTACTTACTAAAGAAAAGGGGCCCTGACCTTTTCTCCCTTAGTAACTAATTTGTGCCATGAGATGAAAATGGTTGTATTTAGTCAGGGGCACTGACCTTAGTAATTAGTATGTGTTTATGCCATGGAAAAAAAAGATTGAAAATCACTGCTCTAACCAACTGAGCTATCCGGTCAGGGCAGTAGTAAATCCTAAAAGCTAACTTTCCACATTGAATTTCAATCTACATGTCAGAGCACAGTGGTGTTGTGGGATACAGTTGTATTAGAGCATAAGAAATTTGTGCTGGTCAGTGCTGCAAACTACTAATGTAACCAGCATTAAACCACATTCCACCCACCAAATAGAAAAAGTGAAAGCATCTCATTAGATTTGGAAGAGCTTAATTTGAGAGAGATAAGTTGCCTGGGAATGGAGAGGAGCCTGCTGATTGGTATGGTTCATAATGCCATTCTTGTATGAATTGGCAAAACTCTAATATTGAGTTGCTCCTTAGAAACAACTTCCCAGAATGTATTGGCTTACCATGGAAGAGGAAGTGAAAGGGACAAATGAAAGTTTCTCCTGAAGAGAATCACTAGAGTAATTTTCATCTAATGTATGTTTCCTTGTAGCAGACCTTTGGTTTATTTTATTTTTAAGTCAAAGCCACCTTCAGTTTTTTTATGGTGCCATCAACCTAAGGAGGACAATCAAATAACCAATTGTTTGCCTTGGACTCAGTGTGTCTGCTAATTACACAATCTCATCTATATACCTGCAAACCAGTTACTTGACTAAACTTCCACCATATTACCTTAGTTCTTTCTATGCCCCTTCCTCTGTACCACCACCAGAGGGAAGACTTACTGCCAGAAAGATGTGGACTTCTAAGAAAGAGCAAGGATTCCATCCCCCTATACCTTTCTCATGCTCTCTGAAGTCTCTACCCACGCTTCCGTGATTGTCCTATAGCACACCAGCATGGTGGGAATAATCAGAAAGACTTGGGGGAATCCCAAAAGAGTCATTCACTGATCACGACATTGGAATTCTGTTGAAATGTAAAATTGTGAGCCACTCACATTTTCAAAAAGCAGAACTCTCGATCACATTGTGAAAATTAATTTCTTGATATTTTCCAGATTAGCACAGAAGCTTGTATCAATAAAGAGTATTTAGGAAGGGAATAGAGTGTAAAATGTATCTGTTTTTTTCAAACCCTTTCCCATTACTCTTGTTTCCTTTCGCACCCTACCACACTGTATTGGTCAAATGATACTATTCTATGAAACCCTGAGCTATAGTTGTCAAAAGTAACTATGGAATGTGATTAGTCCTCTGTGGGTGCTCCTTTCCTTCTTTTTCCTTCCTTGCTTTCTACCTTCCTCTCTCCACTCTGGTAAATGGAAAAGGTGACGTCAAAGAATTGATGCTTGCTTGGACTCATGTTGTATTTGTGACTATGCTATTAGCTGTCTCCTTTTTCCTTCTTATATGGGTAGAATTCTTACAAAGTGTGGAGTTCCCTTCTTGATAAGTAGGTTAAATGCACAATGTGGTACTGTTTTATAGTTTCTAGATGGTTGTATAAAGCAAAAAGTTAATGTGGTTACGTGTTTTTAAAAGAAAATAAGTGATTGGTTATAAAACTGTCATTTTTTTCATTATTACAAGCTCTGTGTTTTCCAACAGTTTGCTGACTCCTTTGTCGCTGGTGAGTGGTTTGTGTGCTTGTGTATTTCTCTCTGGGTTTCTTGGATTCCTGAACATGATTCCTCTTAGGACTAACTTTTAAAAGGGTTTAGGTCAGACTTCAAGGGTGAAAAAAATTTTAACTCTTACTAAATCAAAAATATAATCATAAATTACCTTTTGGGCTTTTTTGAGGTACTGGATGAAGTGTAACTTTAACTAATTGAAGTGATGCAACAGGTCATTTTTTGCTTTTATTTTTACTCACACAAAGAATCTCAAGTATTTGGTGAAATGATATATTTGGTTGTATTTGGAGAACTGGATACCAGTTATAACTACATATCTGTGCCCTGTATAGGAACATAGAACTTTCTGTAGAATTCCTGGATTAGTTATCACTCCTTATATCTGTCTAGGAAAATTTCTGAAATTAACACTAAGATGAATATACTCAAAATGCAAAGAGAAGATTATTGTATTGACTAAAGCATAAAAGCCTTTTTATTTTAACACCACGAACTCTATATTTCTGTGTCAGCCAGACCAGAAAGTGACAGTGTGGGGTTTCCAGATAAGTTGTAAGTATATATGAATCACTAGATACTTAATACTCCTTCCTATAACCTGGTAATAATAATACATGCTCAACATTTGTATGCATATAGTATTTTACATTTGCCAAACATATAGCATCTCGGATTGGAGTTAACAAGTCATCTCAATTTGTAGATGAAAAAGACAGGCCTCTGACCTGTGGTGGCGCAGTGGGATAAAGTGTCGACCTGGAACACTTGAGGTCGCCGGTTCGAAACCTTGGGCTTGCCTGGTCAAGGCACATATGGGAGTTGATGCGTCCTGCTCCTCCCCCTTCTCTCTCTCTCTCACTCCTCTCTCTCTAAAAAATCAATAAATAAAATATTTAAAAAAAAGAAAGAGGCCTGACCTGTGGTGGCGCAGTGGATAAAGCGTTGACCTGGAAATGCTGAGGTCGCCGGATCGAAACCCTGTGCTTGCCTGGTCAAGGCACCTATGGGAGTTGATGCTTTCAGCTCCTCCCCCTTCTCTCTCTCCTCTCTATCCCTCTCTGTCTCTCTCTCCTCTCTAAAAATGAATAAATAAAATAAAAAAAAAATGTTGCCTGACCTGTGGTGGCGCAGTGGATAAAGCGTCGACCTGGAAATGCTGAGGTCGCCGGTTCGAAACCCTGGGCTTGCCTGGTCAAGGCACATATGGGAGTTGATGCTTCCAGCTCCTCCCCCCTGTCTCTCTCTCCTCTCTCTCTGTCTCTCTCTCTCTCCTCTCTAAAATGAATAAATAAAAATTTAAAAAAACAAACAAAAACAACTTAGCCTGCCTGACCGGTGGTGGCGCAGTGGGATAAAGCGTCAACCTGGAACACTGAGGTTGCCGGTTCGAAACCCTGGGCTTGCCTGGTCAAGGCACATATGGGAGTTGATGCTTCCTGCTCCTCCCCTTTCTCTCTCTCTCTCTCTCTCTCTCTCTCTCTCTCTCCCTTCTCTCTAAAAATCAATAAATAAAATATTAAAAAAAAAAGAAAGAAAGAAAGAAAGGGAAGGGAAGGGAAGGGAAGGGAAGGGAAGGGAAGGGAAGGGAAGGGAAGGGAAGGGAAGGGAAGGGAAAGGAAAGGAAAGGAAAGGAAAGGAAAGGAAAGGAAAGGAAAGGAAAGGAAAGGAAAGGAAGGAAAGAAGGAAGGAAGGAAGGAAGGAAGGAAGGAAGGAAGGGAAAGAAAGAAAGGCCTAAACCAGCCATGATTACATCCCAGATAGTTTGAGCTCAGTCCTTGTTAATCTATCATAGACATATCCAGAATCTTTGAACTGTGTTTAGTTACCTGTATCTATATGGACAATTCTGCTTAGATCGTTTTTCTAAGTTTATGAGAATAATAATGACCAGTTTTATTTTATTTATTTTTGTTGATTTTTAGAGAGAGAGAGAAACATTGATTTGTTGTTCCACTTACTCATGGAACAACATGAGTTGATTCTTGTATGTGCCCTGACCTGAGGATCAAACCCCAACCTTAGCATGTTGTGATGACCCTAACCAACTGAGCTTCCCAACCAGGGCAATAATGACCAATTTTATACTTTATGATATACTTCTTTTTCTAGTTTTCCACCTCTTTTTTAATGAAATTAAGGTGTTTTTGAATTTTAAAAAATTAATTTAGTTTGTGTTTATTGAGTTTCTATCATTATATTTTTACAGTCTTATGGAGACAAGCAGGGAAAGGTGATAAAATTATTTCTAACCTACTTACCTAAAACCACTGCCAAAACCAGACTGTCTTGTTACTAGGTATTCACCCCAGGGTAAGCTGGATTTTCTCTTTGTCTGAAGGTAACATTCCTCTTCACCCCTTCCCAGGCAGATATTTTTTTTATTCATTCTTTTAAGGATTAAAGTATTAGCTCTGTCAAGATCTGTTTCTTCAGAACTTTGTATTGCCAAAATGCTGTCCTTATAATTCATCTTAAAATTCACTTACTAGGAATGTCTTATCTGAATGAGTATACTCTTTTTAACAACTAGTGACAGCTTCTCACACAGGAAACATTTAAAAGAGGTAACTAACACATTAGCATTGCCTGACCAGGCAGTGGCGCAGTGGATGGAGTGTTGGACTGGGATGAGGAAGGACCCAGGTTCGAGACCCCAAGGTTGCCAGCTTGAGCGCGGGCTCATCTGGCTTGAGCAAAAAGCTCACCAGCTTGGACCCTAGGTCCCTGGCTCGAGGGGTTACTCGGTCTGCTGAAGGCCTGCAGTCAAGGCACATATGAGAAAGCTATCAATGAACAACTAAGGTGTCGCAACGAAAAACTGATGATTGATGCTTCTCATCTCTCCGTTCTTGTCTGTCCCTATCTATCCCTTTATCTGACTCTCTGTCCTGTAAAAAACAAAAAAAACACATTAGCATCAAAATTCAACCAATGCTTACTTTTATAAAAATGAAGTTTTCCCCCAAATATTAATAAATTTAGATTGCATAGCTGAATGAGTATGAGGATGATACAGCATTCAGCCTTGCTCCAACTAGGGCAGCCTATGGCTTCTTTCTTGCATAAGTGAATAGAGTAGCCAATGCCAATGTATGATTTTTGGCAATAGATTTACTATGCTATTGTGCTTTGTTATGGTAAGTGTAGAAGGTAAGGAGAAAAACAAATAACTCAAGAAACAGGCAGGTAACAGGAAAATCCAGGAGCAATGTATTATCAAATCCTTTGCCACTTGATTAAATTTAAAAATGTATATATTGTGTGAAGTAAACAAATTTTCTAATTTGTGGCTTATTAAACACTGCCTTCTGACTAGATGAGTCAGTAAACCTAAAAATTTCAGTCAATCAGGGCTTCTGTATTCCTTCTATGAGGAGTATCAAAGATAGTTCAGAAACATCAGTTCGCCAAAGATTATTCCTGTCAGCTATTGGATTTAGACATTTTTTTGCTGCACTTCCATAGATTCTTTTTTTGTTTGTTTAAATCAGTGAGAGGAGGGGAGGCAAAGACAGACTCCCGCATTTACCTGGACCGGTATCCATCAGGCAAACCTACTAGGGGGCGATGCTTTGCCCATCTGGAGCATTGCTCAGCAACCTAGCTCTTCTTAGCACCAGAGGTGGAGGCCATGGAGCTATCCTCAGTGCCTGGGGCCAACTCACTCCAATTAAGCCATGGCTAGAGGAGAGGAAGAGAGAGAGAGAAACAAGAGGGGGGAAGATTGGAGAAATAGGTGAGTTCTTCTCCTGTGTGCCTTGACTGGAAATCAAACACAGGACATCCACACATCAGGCTTTACCACTGAGCCAACTGGCCAGGGTCAACTTCCATAGATTCTTTAGAAAACTAAGCCCCTACCTGGCAGCCCAGTCAAAGATTTGCTGGGTTCGGCAAGTGCCCTGCTGCCAGTTACTCTGCCCATGAAGACATGCCATGGTCTCCCTCTGTGGCAATGCTCCAGTCTTGACTAGTCTGGAACTCTAGTAGTAATACAGTTCAAGAGAAAAAAGACATTTGTTTTTCAAATGTGTTTTGTTATCACCAGGAAGTCACACAAAATCATATTTACTAAATATTTTGGAACATTTAGTAGTAGGGGCTTAATAAATATTTGTTAAACTGGAAAATAACTAGTAAATATTTGTTAAATTAAAAGGTAACTACTAGAGCCTATCAGTAGGTGAGCTGCCAAGTAAATTTAGTAGGTAATTGGCTTTTTAAAAATTTTTAAAGAGAAACATCAAGTTGTTATTCCACTTAGTTATGCATTCATTGGTTGCTTCCCATATGTGCCCTGACCAGAGATCAAACCCATAACCTTGGCATATTGGGATGATGCTCTAACCAGTTGAGCTACCCAGCCAGTGTGGTAATTGGCTGTTTTCATTGACAGCTACAGAGGGTCTGCTCTTAAAAATGTTTGTTCATTGGCAAACTGGTCAGTCTCCTAACTTTGATCCTGTGTGAAAATTTGATTCTGGTGCTCCCTTCCGATAATTAGCTGATGCATCTTCATCCTGTGGACTTTCTGTTCTATCCCACAAAAACAGAGCAGGTCCCTTCAGGGCAGAGTAGTCACTGCTAACCCTCATTGCCTACCAGAGGCAAGGCACATCCCACATCAGTGTGCATCATATAGTGTTAGCTCCATTTATGGAGGAGAAAGCAATGTTAAGTGAATGGTCTTGGACACTGCGGTAATTACTGAACCTAGGATTAGCACTTGGTTCTGACTGATTCTATAGCCCACATTCAGTCTCCTTAAAGAAAAAAGAAAAGCTGGGAAAAGTTATTACCTGCTGCTTGGCAATCAAAACTAGAAAGTGGCTTGTGATATATTGCTTTTGGAAGCTATGCTTGGTCAGGATCAGAATATAATTGTTTTAAAGAAAATCAAAGAACACCCTCCACCTCCACTCTCCCCCAAAACACAAACCTGCACACACACGCACACACCATAGGTTCCGTGGCAAGCTGGGTTCCACTGATGGCTGTTTCTGGGAATGTGTCTCTACCCTTCCAGGGAAGACCGCTGTTAGGATTTTTTTATTTATTTATTTATTTATTTATTTTCATTTTTCTGAAGCTGGAAACAAGGAGAGACAGACATACTCCCGCATGCGCCCGACCGGGATCCACCCGGCACGCCCACCAGGGGCGATGCTCTGCCCACCAGGGGGCGATGCTCTGCCCATCCTGGGCGTCGCCATGTTGCGACCAGAGCCACTCTAGCGCCTGAGGCAGAGGCCACAGAGCCATCCCCAGCGCCCGGGCCATCTTTGCTCCAATGGAGCCTTGGCTGCGGGAGGGGAAGAGAGAGACAGAGAGGGAAAGCGCGGCGGAGGGGTGGAGAAGCAAATGGGTGCTTCTCCTGTGTGCCCTGGCCGGGAATCGAACCCGGGTCCTCCGCACGCTAGGCCGACGCTCTACTGCTGAGCCAACCGGCCAGGGCAGGATTTTTTTTTTAAGTGAATAGTAAGAGCTAATTAGCTCCCTAATTGGCTGCTTTTTACAAAAGTCCTCTCTCTTGAGCCAACCACCTCCCTTCCCTTCCTTCCAGTTGTTAAAACCTTTACTGGTGAATTGGGATGGTATTCTGGAGGAAGACATGGACTTGCAGTGTATCTGGCATTTGAGATTTAAAGAGGAGACAGCAGCTATAGAGCAATGAGGTTGGGTGGCTATTATTCAGTGCCATTGATGCCAACAGAAGGACAATGGACAGCTGGGGGGCAAGTCAGGCACCTGAAAGCCAGATGTGGAACCAGAGGGCCTTTTTGGTTGCATACAAAGAAGCTCTCCTCTCCAGCAGTGGGAAGGAAGAGAAAGCGAGGACCAAGCCCAGGACTTGATAGATTAGCAGAATTTCAGCTATAGTTAAATAACTAAACAAGGCAGGTGTGTCATGTAAAGTCAGAGCCCTGATTGGGAAAACCTGAAACATCAGATACAACATCTGGTTGGATCTCCCCACTCCCACTAAAAGATTTAGACTCCCTGTTCCCATTGCATCCATGATGGGAAACATTAAAGAAGCCTCTTGTGTATGACAGCATGTGTCCCAGTCAGAATCCTCCTAACTCAGCTGGGGACATACTGGACCTGCTAAGGAAGGTTAAGGACTCTACACTCAAGGAGCCTTAAGGTAACAGCATGTACTGATAGCAGCTGGAGGAGATCCTGAGGGTGCTTGAAGAAAGGGTCCAGATTACTAGATTGAATAGAGAGGAATATTTTGACTTGGAAGTGCTTCCCAAGATACAGAATTTAACTCTGTGTCTTGGATTCCAGGAGTTGGAGCAAACTTGCCACTAGCATGGCTCCTAGAAACATGGGAAAAGCGATGGCAGCAAATCAAGTTGTGCTTCTCAGCTTACACTAGTAGAAGAAATGATGGACAACCAGGAGGCTGGGGGCAGTTGCCCCAATAAAAAGTCACAATCCCTCTCCCAGTTTCCAAACTTGAGCCAGTTTTCAGACCCGGAACTATTGAAGAGAGATGTGGCGGGGGCCCTAGGAGGAAAATCACTGCAGTATCAGGACAAGTACACACAGGGATGATTCCCCTAGATCTTCCCCACGGGCACTTACGCTTATATACTTGGGTAGCTTCTGCACCTGGGAAAAGGAAATACCCAAATATTTTGAGGACTGTTGAACATGGGGCTTGAATTATTGATGTCCAGAGACTTGAATCATCTTTGCCCCATGTTATACACTGCTCACAAAAATTAGGGGATATTTCATCACTTCATATTCATTTTGAAATATCCCCTAATTTTTGTGAGCAGTATATTTGGGTCCTGTGGGAGCCAGATAATAAATGTCCTGACCAATGTCCAGTTTACAGAGACCCATAGTATCCATGGCCTTGGCCCAGTGGTCAGTTACCCATTCCTCACAAATATAAATGGGATGACGTATCTGGCAATTGGCCAAACCCCCACATTGCATCCTTAGCCTGAAAAATAAGAGCTACGTTGGGAGAGGCCAAGTGGAGGTCTCTAAATTACCCTTTCTTCTAGGCATAAATGGGGAGAGGAGAATAGAGATTATTGCCGCATTCTATCTATCCTCCTCTTCCTCTCTATCCTTATTTGTTTGACCAATCTGGTCCCTGGAGAAACCTGATGGATTAGGAAGAGTCACTGCAGGCCATCGCATGATCAAGTATCACCCAGTCTCGGGCACAGCACCAAATGTGGTGTCTTCATTAGAGCAGATCAATACCACCCCAAGTATACAGTATCTAGCTATTGATTTGGTGAAGGCATTCTTTTCCCTTCCAATCAGAATGGAGTTTCAGAAACAATTCACTTTTCCTTGGAAATGACAATATACATGAACAGTTTTGCTCCAAGGCTGTATTAAGTCCCAAGAGATCTGGACATCCACAGAACATCGCATTGACCCATTACATCAATTTTGTTATACTGATTGGATCAGATGAACAAGAGGTAGCTAGGACATTGGAGACTTTTATAAGACATGCGTTCCTAAGGATTGGATCCTCTTTCTGCCTTGCCATTACCTGCCTTCTCTGTGTCTCACATGACCTACTTCTGTGGATGCATCAAAAGACAATTTTTTTTTTTTTGAGAGAGAGTCAGGGACAGACAGACAGGAAGGGAGAGAGATGAGAAGCATCAATTTTTTGTTGTGGCACTTGAGTTGTTCATTGATTGCTTTCTCATATGTGCTTTGACCATGGGGCTACAGCAGACCGAGTAACCCCTTGCTCAAGCCAGTGACCTTTGGTCCAAGCTGGTGAGCTTTGCTCAAACCAGATGAACCCGCGCTCAAGCTGGTGACCTCAGGGTCTTGAACCTGGGTCCTCCACATCCCAGTCTGACACTCTATCCACTGCGCTACCGCCTGGCCAGGCTCAAAAGATAATTTTTAAAAGAGGGCATAATCATGGCTCTCATATAGCTACAAAATGAACACATTAGAGATTTTATTTGTCCATTAATTAATGAGAGAATCGGTAAAATGATACAACCTGTTCAAAAGAAAATCCAAAAACACACACATACATAAGACATGTGGAATGCTTTGGGAAAACTTATAAATAAAAGCAAAATCAAAACTGGTCAATATTTATGGGGTAGTTCCACCAAATACAATTGACAGTTCTATGGACAAAAATCATTTGAATTATTAATAGTTATTCTACAATTTATAGAGTTGTAAAATACTCAGATAAACTGGAAGGTGGCACTAGAGACAATACACCCAATAATCTTTCTGGTGCATATCCAAGTCTTACACATTTCCCCCCTACATTTTGATTCATGGCTAACTCTTCCACCCCATATGTACATTTATTTATCAGGCTACATAATTTTTAAAAACACAATGAAATGCTTTTCTTAATACCCTAGAGAAAAATCGTTTTCAGTTTTATCCAGTTAACTAGTGGCAGCAGCCTGGTTTAGGTCCTGGGGCAGGTGGAATCCACTCCAGTTCTTGCTACTTCTAAATCTTCACAGAAATAGCCCAACTGTTAGCAAGAGATGTTATTAGCAGTATCATTGTTAGCAAGAGAAAGGGTTTTTTTGGTTTTTTGTCTCAAAAGCTTCACACGGAAGAATTAGAAACATCTAACCCTCTTTTTGCTGACTGAAGGGATCTACTACCATGATTTTCACCGCTGCTGTCCCGATGGCAGAGAGGCAGTTCTGGGTGAGAAGCATCTTAGAGGGTAAAAAGCCATGAATCAGACAGGACCTTTCCGATGTGGCTGCTTATGAAAGGGTGACATGGAACCCAATGGGGCAGGACTGTTCACATATAAAATCAGAGCTCTAATGCTTGAAAACCCTCAGACAGTGGCACTGCAGAATGTTTTCTAAGAAATTGTGCAGAATCTGCCTGATTGGTGGTGGCACAGAGCGTTGACCCAGAACGCTGCGCTCTCTGGTTTAAAACCTGAAGTCACCAGCTTGAGCACATGGGATCGTCAGCTTGAGCACAGGATCATCGACATGATCCCAAGGTCGCTGGCTTGAGCCCAAAGGTCACTGCCTTGAATCTAAAGTCACTGGCTTGAAAAAGGGGTCACTTGTTCAGCTTGAGCCCCCTGGTCAAGGCACATATGAGAATCAATCAATGAACAACTAAGGTGCCACAACTATGAAACTATGAATTGATGCTTCTCATCTCTCTCCTCCTTCTCTCCGTTCCTTTCTCTTTCTCTCTCTCTCTCTCTCAAAAAAAAAAAAAAAAAAAAGGTATAGAGTCCACTTTGGCCTGATCCCTGAGCCCTGAGCCCACTGGCCTCCTGGGTACTCTAATTTCTCTGCTCTCAGCTCAATAAAGGAGCTGAGACCCTTCCTCAGTATGCTCTGAAAAGGGCCACTGTGTCACAGCTGCTTTACCATTAAACACATACTTCTGTACACAACCCTGGCTGGGCCCCAGAGGCTAGTTGGGGCAGCATCTTCCCAGGGAACACCCTGACCTCCCCCAGGTCCCGTCCACCCCTTTGCTTTCCACCATCGTGCTTTTTTTTTTTAATTTTATTTATTTATTTATTTTTTACAGAGACAGAGAGTGAATCAGAGAGAGGGATAGACAGGGACAGACAGGAATGGAACGGAGAGAGATGAGAAGCATCAATCATTAGTTTTCCATTGTGCATTGCAACACCTTAGTTGTTCATTGATTGCTTTCTCATATGTGCCTTGACCGCAGGCCTTCAGCAGACCGAGGAACCCCTTGCTGGAGCCAGCGACCTTGGGTTCAAGCTGGTGAGCTTTTGCTCAAACCAGATGAGCCCGCGCTCAAGCTGGCGAGCTCAGGGTCTCGAACCTGGGTCCTCTGCATCCCAGTCCGAGGCTCTATCCACTGCGCCACCGCCTGGTCAGTCTCCACCATCCTGCTTTTAAACTGGTTTTGGACCCAACCTCTTGAGTCAGTAGCTCCTTACCTTTTTATTACTGGTTGGTCCTTTATTACTTCCATGTACCCTAAGTTTGCGAGGATTTTGTCCAACAAACCAACCATATTTATTGCATAACAATCCTTGTCCCCATGACAAATGTTGTCAAACTGAATTGATACAATACCAGTTGAAAGCAAAGACACTTCTCATGGTAACTGTATAATTTCCACTAGACTTCTTTAAATATTATTGGAAATAGCTTATGCTCCCCCCACTCATTAGGTGTCTGGGGAGCCCACTTTGGGAAAGTTCTGTTCTAAGGGCTAATGTTGAGTGCCAACCAAGTATTTCTCATCCTCCCTTTTTACAGATGGGTAAACTGAGGTCCGTTTTAAGGTGAATCAGTTTAGTCAGATTGATAAAGAAGAGTGGAAACAGATTTTTAGAAATGTCTCCTTTTTTAGGCCTCATAGCACTAGACTTTCTAAAATAAAATAAAGCAAGGGTGGGCTGCCACTTGCCCCCAAGGGAGCCTTTTCTGCTTGCAGCCTGGCCCTTCCTGTGGCATCTTGGAATTTGCTTGGAGCTTGCTTCTCCCCACTGGGTTGAGAAACCTGGACTATCCCAGCAGGAACGACCCTGAGAGGTTAATAAGACCCGGTTGTCCCAAAGTGTATTCCAAAGGATGCTTATGGCTAGTCTGAGGTTAACCAGCTTCTGTGGTCAATTACTTTTGGGAAAGGCAGGGTTGAACAAAGGTAAACTGGGCTAGTTTGCTTTGTTTTCACTTCAGGACTTCCCTGGGCCTTTGAAATGCCCTTGTGCCTAAAGACCTGCCCAAACTTACTAGACACAAATTCTCTTTTTCATCGGAGACATATCGATACCCCATGGGATCCTGAGGTTCTGAGGAATTCAGTTTGGGACCTGTCAGTCCAGTGCACCGTTTCCAGGTGAGGAAACCGAACCCCACAGAGTAGCCAGCACTTGGTCCCACAAGTAGATGGAGCCTACCAGGAGCTGAATCCAAGCTGCCAAAGTCTCATCCTGGACTTTTCAAATTTGAGTCTTTTCTTCCATACTTCACCAGCCATGTATCTTAATTTAACCCAGGAGAAAACTTTCCAATGGGCCGCTTAAGGGGGCGAGGGGAGTGGATTCTGCTCAGAGAGAGGCTTCTGCTGGGGTTCATCTCTGTCCTCAGCAAAATCTCCCAGGCTGGTGGGGACAGGAGGGAAGAGAGAGACAGGAACCTCTCCCCACTCCCTCCACCCCCCAACACACACACACAGGTCAAGGCATTGCACAGCCTGGGGTTTAGAGAGGGCTTCCTCTTGGAGGCCCCGGAGAGCGGTAGGTCTGAGGAGCTAGTCTGCAGCTGGAAGGCTCTGAAGGCAGCTACCACATAGGCAAAGGCAGGCTCGCCTGGGCCTTGAAGCCTGGCTTCCCTGGCGGGTGCCCCTGTGAGCCCACACCTCATGGCCTGAGCCAGTTGGAGACATCCAGCCTGCAGCTGCTGGTGAGGGCTCCCAGGTGTCTGTCCCCACGGTGGCCAGGAAAGATATCCCCAGGCAAGATCGTGATTGCTCTCAGAGCTCCTGAGGCAGCATCCGCGCCCAGCAGTGAGGGGCCTGCAGGGCTCCGTGCTGACTTCCCCACTTGCTTGAGGCAGTGTGTTCAAGGGGCTGACGAGAGCAAGAGAAACAGGCCTTTGCGGAGCAGTCTCGGGCACTCAGTCCAGAGAAAGGACACAGGAAAGAGAACAGTGAGGGTCGAGGCTTTCCAGGGCGTCGGCCCTACTTTCCCGGCAGCCAAGGCAGCCGAGGTTACTCTTTCCCCTATGCCCACAGCAGCTCCTGAGACTGGGGAGGCCCGCCCCAACCCAGCGCTGAGCGGCTCTCCTTGGCCAGGTTAGCACTGCGCGGACACAGCCAGATCTTTTACCTGCCCGCCTGCCCACCACCCAAGTGGGGGAGGAGCAGAGCGTGCAGCTGTTCTCCAGGTCTGACTCTTCCCACCACCGGCTCTCCCAGGAGCAAGTTTTCTTTCCGTCTGAGCGTTAGTAGGCTGGGGGAGGCTCTGGCTTGAGAGGGAAGCAATCTTGAGGGCGCCTGGGAGCAGTGGTTTGGTGGTGCCACGTGTGGGGCTCTCTCTGGAAGGCTAGCCCCTGCCGCACCTCAGCCGGAAATGCGGTTGCCCCGTCTGGAGCAGGGCTGAGGGCCGCCTCACTCATCAGCTTTGTAGCTGTGGGCAGATTCCTAGGCCCCCGGGAGCCTTTGCTCCTTCCTCGGAAAATCTAACACGCAGGCTTTGTTGGGGGCTGTTCCAGAGTAGGAGCTGATGCCCCGGTGCACATGCTGGTAGCTGCCTCTCACAAAGGACAATGAGGCAGATGGCAGTGCTTAAGACCTGTCCCTGAGGATGTGGGAAGGCATGTTCACAGCCCAGGATTCCAGCGCATCAGCCCTCAGTGAAAATCTCCTCAGAGACTCTCTTCAACAAGTAAAATGCATTTCCACTGTCCTCATTTCCAGTATCTCACTTAATCAAGTTCATACCCAGACCTGAACTTGACCCTCAATGAAATTAAATGTGAGGGTTCTTTATAGTAAACAGTCTTATCATCTACAAAGTATAGTGAATTTATGTTCCTTTAAAATAATTATGCATTATAATTATAACTCATTTTTAATAATTATACATTTCAGGACTTACAGATCATTGTTAAATAAATATGGTTATGCCAAGCATTCTTGTTCAGTCGCTGATTTTGACCACCCTGGAGTTTCACCATTTTGTAATGTGTTGGCTGTTAGATATTATTTGAAAAGATATTTTTATTGTGTTAAGGAAGCCTCTACTTCTATGTGCATTGTTAAATGTTGCCAAACATTTTTTTAGCTTCCAGTGAAATAATTGTAATTTTTAATTGAACTCTTATTGTGAGGGCTATACTAATATATTTTATTCAGTTTCTCATACATCTTAAGCAAGTTATTAATATAGTACCAGGCACTTTGTTTTTTCTCAAGATCAAAAATTGTCACAAATGTGACTTTAGGGCTCAGTCATCCTCCAATATCTTTCTCCTTGAATCTGTTCTCATTTTGTAGATGAGAAAATTGACTTGGCCAAGATGACAATGATTATTGAGCGATGTCCTGGTAATGACGGCCTCCTGTGGAGCAGGAATGGTAGAGTAGGAGGGACAGTGTTAAAATATTTCCCTAATCTCAGTCATTTCCCTATGATTAGGATTATGAACTGAAAAGCTGCAGTTTGGACTGAGGCACAGGAACAGATGCCCAGCAGAGTCGGTGGATACCGGTGTGTGTGCATCAAAGGCAGTGAGTATGGAGACCATATCTCCAGGGAAGGGCTCCCTGTCTGCCAGCCCGAAGGACTGGTACCGTCTGACCCTGACTAGGTAAGAACCCCACTTCTGTTCTCCCTGGGACTCAGTCAATTCAGGCAGGAGAGGCGTAGGAGAGCATGGCATGTATGTCTTCACATATACATATGTACATGTGTGTTGGAGTATATAGAGAAGCATAACAAGGAAATGAGGTGGCTGCTCTCCTGAGGTTCCCTGTTGTCATGTTGCCTGACTGTACATGTCCCTGGGGTCCTCTCCCAGCCTGGTTTTGTGTGCTTCTCTCTCATTCTCTTCTCTCCCTGTGCTCATCCATTGCTTCTTCCAATAGGTATTTTATCTCCAAATTTCCAGGCTCAGTGGGAATTGAAGTAAAGGTCCACCCTGCTATCGGTGCTCAAGGACCATTTTGGGAAGAAGAGAGAGGGACCAGGGCAGGGAGGCCTGGCATTGGGTGTAAATAGGAGTCAGTCAGGAAGCCCAGGGGCTGTCCTGGCCCTGCCAGTGACTGACTTCTCACAGGCCCTGGGGCACGACCAGCCATATTGAGAAAATGAACCAAACCCTTTGGAAATGGCTTTGATCCTCTTAGCAAGCAGTGGCCTCTTGTCTCCTTTTAGGCATCCTAACCTGATAGGGATTATTTTTTCTTTCATTTAACAGTCTGGCACTTAGTCAATACCTTATGTGTGGCTGAGCACATGTTAGAGGCCAGGGACAAAGATATCGATCAGGAAGGGCTCTGTGAGGTATCGGATTTTGACAGCTCAGTGCTCTGGCAGGAGTGAGCCCGGGCGCTCTAACCCTGCTCAGGAGGACTGTGGAGAGGGTTGGGGAAGGCTTCCCTGAGGAGGAAACATTGGTAGGTGTGTGTGCAGAGCATTTCAGGCTGAAGGAAAGCCTGGACAAAGGCCAGGAGACATGAATCAGTGTGGCGGTCAAGGGAACTGGAAGCAATTCAATATGGCGGACATGCAGGACGGCTGTTGGGGGTGAGAACTGAGGCTGGAGGGACCGTGTGCCATACAGGATGTGTGCTTCTCAGAACTGACTGGGCCTCAGAATCACCTGAGCAGTTTATTAGAAAACAGATTCCTGGGCCTTACTCCAGCCTAAGGAATCAGAATTTCCGTGGCTGAGACTCAAAATCAGCTTACACGGGCGTCCTGGGAGAGTGTCTACCTACAAAGGCACAGGTCTGCCAGCCCTTGGGAAATAGTGGGGATTGGGGCTCTAAACAGGGGAGAGGCAGGTGCATAGGAGACAGCCCCAGTGCTTTCGGGCCAACGCTGCTGAAAAGAAATCCTGAGGCCTGAGTGAAGACCCTGGGGCAAAGTGTCCCCACCAGGTGCTCCTCAGGCCACATGCCCCATGGCCAGGACCAGAGCAACCAGAAATTTCAGGTTTCCTTCAGGCATATAGCAGAGGGATGACAGAGGGACTGTGTACCATACAACTCCCCCTATCACTGCCCCCCCACACCCATCTGGCTCTGACAGTGTGACATCAGACCTATGCCTTCATCCTAAGGGAAACCCAGTTTCCACATCTCCCATGGCTCCTAATTCAGACTGAGTGTTGGGAGCATGTGGAGGGAAGGAGTCAGGCTTGTGTTTTTATTCAGGCTGAGTGGAAGGAGGCTTCCTGGGATAGTGGGTTTCCCCAGTTGTTCAAATGGAGGAGGAGGGCTATGTGATTGATACTTACCATGTAATGGTGTTCTTCTTAGATCTCTCTCCAGAAGAAGGTAATGAATGACAGAGTCTGATGCATAAGGACATAAGGTAGTGCCCCAGCCTGGAAACGTGCCACACTAACGGGCTGGGGCCAGTGTGGACCACCTTTTAGGGATTCCCACTCCGCAGACTGGAGTGTCAATTCCTCACCCGGCCCAGAAGCCCTCAGCCAGGCCACAGCACCCCGCTCTGCAGCCTCAGCCCTCCCCTGGCCTTTCCCAGTTAAACGTTTACACTTAGTAATACTGAAACCAGGCAGTTTCACACCTCAATGCCTGTGTTTATGCTGATCTCTCTGTCTGAAATGCCTCCCCCCCCCCCACTGTCTGACTGATTCCTGCTGATTCTACAAGACCCAGATCTTTGTGATACCCCCTCCCACACAACACATAACCTCAGTCTGTTCCTATGACCCATCCACCACCACCACCCTATGCTAGCCTCGCACAGAAAGTTTATGTGCTTGCCCTTCCCCTGCCCCACTTGACCAGAAATTTCTCAAGGACAGGCTCTATGGTATTATATATTTTCTCTCCCCAATGCCTGGCACAGAGTAGGAGCTCAGCCTATTCTTGCTGAACCAAACAGACTCCAGATGAAATGAGTAGTGCCCTCAGACATGTAAATATCTTCATAACTTCATAGTATTCTGAGAATTTGCTTATTGGTGTTTTCAAACATATATTTTAAAGCCACTATACAGATGTGACATTCAGGTTCCCCTATATTAAGTAAAATAAATTCAATGAGTAAACTAAAGGTGATTATTTGCATCTCAGAAAGTTGGGGGCAGGAGGGGCGCGTTTCTTTTAAACATTAAGCCCTTGCTGGAACTTTCATAAATTTGCTTTACAGATCATTAACTTCCGGGGGAGGAGTCACAGAGAAGTTAAGTCTGAGAGTCTGCATTCTGAGGAGCCTCTGGAAGGAGGAAGCTGGGCAGAGGATCTTGGAGCCAGACAGGATAGACTCAGATTCTGCTCTGCTAGCTGTGTGGTCCCGAGCATGTCCCTTAATCTCTCTGTACCCTAACTTCCTTATTCCTGAAGTACGGAAACCCTATACCCATTTTGCTGGGTTGTTATAAAGATCTAAAAGATTCTATGTGGAGCACCTAAGCTCGTAAGAGGTTTCTGGTAATAACGATGGTATTGTTGTTGTTGGATTTGACATTGCATGTGGAGGAGAAGAGTGATTTTACCTTGAGTGGCAGGAATAAGGAAGGCAGGAATGACTTAGAGAAAGGGCCAGACCATCATGGCTGGGCTGCATGTTTTGACTATTAATTTTTTAAGCTAAAAAAGCTTTCCATGTTGAATGTGCAGAATATTGGCAACATGTGCAGTGTGATTGCTGTGAGGGTCTTGGGCTCCAGGAGGCCTGCCACTTACTAGCTCTGTGACCTTGGGCAGGTCACCTAACTCAGTTTCCTCATCTGTACAAAGATGGTAAACAGTACCAGGCTCTTAAGGTTGCCATGTAAGATAAGGAATGCAATGTGCTTAGCCCAGGAGGGTGCACAGTATGCCCTCATAAATGGCACGTTACTCTATTATGAAGTGATCATTACTGATGTGCAGCATGCCCTGTTGGAGAAACCACTTGACCTGGGAATATGCAGCGGGGATGGGATTAAACGCAAGAGCACTGGTCTCAAACTCTGGAGACCACCTGTCAGGAGAATGGTGGGACCTTGGGCCTGCTCTGTAACAGAGTCTTTGTCCTAGGTGATCTCTCAGCTTCCTAAATTAGCCCAAGGCCACCCTTCCACCGCTCCCCAAAAGGGGGCTCTCAGGCTTGAGTGCTTTGGCCTCGCCCACATGCCACCTTCTGCCCGGGGCCTTCTCAGCAAAGGTCCTTGGCCTCGCCCCCCCCCTTCCGCTCAGTGTATGTATGGTCCTGACAGTTGCTATGCCTGTTGTCTGGATGGGGACTGTAGTGCACAAGTGCCAACGGGAGAGCAGCCCATATTGAGAGAGAAGCTTGCTGGCTGCAGGACAGATGAATGAGCCTTTGCCCTTAGTAGAGATTTCTAGAATCTCCACGGTCCTAACTCTGTTTCCCATCCTTTGTGGGAAAATAGGTTTGGAAATAGGTGAGGCTCCCGCACCTCTCTCTGGGTGGAAAGAGAAAGAAAGCTCCTGTTGGTTTGGGCCACAGCTGCAGGTGAAGCCCTTTGCTATTTCCTACCAGGTAAAAAAGTGACAAGTTGTCTTCACCAGTCCCCAGAACTCTGACAGCCGTCCCTACCCCAGGCCGCTAGCAACGCAGGCAGCAGGCTCTACCCCTCCATAGGACAGGATGAGAGAACCCACTTCTATCCGGTTACCCTCGCGCCTCTGCAAAGCAGAAATGAATGACCTTGACCTGGGAGGAAACAGCGCTCTAGGCTGCTGGGGACTTCCCGTCGGAGAGGGCCCACGACGCCTTCGGAAAAGCTGTCTAAACAAAGGGCATTCCTTAGCTTCAACCCGGGTAGCCGAGCCTCACCCCCAAACCGAGGTGTAGAGTTACACGCATTCCCGCGATCGGGAAGAACGTGCTGTTGTTTCCTTAGCTCTCACTCCCGTGGAGCCGCATCCCACGGCTGCGCCGGCCGCAGACGCCCAGGGCCCGCCGGCGGCCGCAAGGGCTCAGCCCGGCCGGGCGCCCCGCGTCCGCGCGCAGGGCCCGGCCGGGCTCCCGGACTCAGCCCGGGCCTCGCCATCCTCCCGCCTCTCTGACGTGTGCGAGGCGCTGGCTCCCCGGTCCGCGCCGCTGGGGAAGCGGCTCCCAGGGGCTCGGGCGCCCGGGCCGGCGGCTGCCGCGGCGCCGAGGGGCGAGGCCGGGCGGGGCAGGCCCGCTGCTCCAGCCCCTTCCGCTCCCCTCCTGGCTGCGCTGCGCTCCGCTCGCGCTCGCCCCGTCCCGGCCCTGGAAGGCGCCAGGCTTGGCTCCTTTCCCCTTCGGGGCACAGCCACGAACTAGCAGCCGATGCTACTGCCTTCCTCGCCCGGCCCGCTCTCTTCCTCTGACCCGGAGGGAGGCCGCGCTCGGACCCCACCCGAGCCTGGGGCTGCCAGAAGAGCCGGGAGCGGAGTCCGGCCCTGGGGCCTGGGAAGGAGAGGGGGCCAGAGCAGGGCTCGCCGGTCCAGGGATGGAGGGGATGGAGGAGGCGGCCAAACCTGCCGGCGGCGGCCCTCAGTGAGTACAGAGGAGGCGAGGAGGCGAGGAGGCGAGGAGCCGGGCCGGCGGGGTGGCCGGGTGGCGGGGGCACGGAGCTGCAAGGGTCAGGGGAGGCCCGCCCTCCGTGTCCATCTTCATTTCAGCCTTTCTGAGTTTGAGCAGATACAGTACTTGGGCCAAAGAGTCAGGCGGCTCCATCCATCTCCCCAGGCGGCCCGCAGAGCCCCATTGGAAGGTTCTCCTCCCGAAGGTCTCCCCTGACCGATTAGCTCTGGAACACAGGTCTAGAGTTTATCCATCAGAAAGATTTTTGAATTTAACTGAAACCGCTCCCATTACATTCTCATGCCCTGTTCCCTGGATCGAACCTTAGAAGAGAGGAGTCAGTGACTTGACTGCAAAGAGAAAGTTCGTAAATTCTAAGATTAAATAATAGAGTGAATGACCTCGGCCTTCTCAAGAGTCCTTACACTTCACTGGCTTACAGCTCATGTGACATTTTGCAGTATGTGTGTGTGTTTTACTTTATGAAATATGTACATGCCTGAAGCATGCATAAATTGAATTATAATAAACTATAGAGGGACTTGCCATTTAAAATAATTCTATGGTGAATCCTTAGTCAATGTACGAAGTGAATAACTCCTAATTTGTGGTAGATGTAAATATGAATTTTTATACACACAGTTCAAGTGGGAGGTAGCTAGATAAATGGTACTGAGGGAGCATTTCCTCAGAGAACAGGGTGACTGTGGCCTCTGTGTGTGCACAGAACAAGGTAGTGAATAAAATCCCATGCTCACTTTCATCCCGTCAACCATGCCACTGAGGAGCTGTGTCATTCTGGAAAGTCACCAAACCTCTCTAGACCAGATTATTCTCATCACAGAATAAGGGGGTGGAGTTAAGTGACCACGGAGTGCTTTGGAAGAGCCCTGGCTTTGGGACAGGAAACATCATTGCCTTCCAACTGGTCTCCCTGTAGCACCTATGTGACATCATTTTGCTGGACCTCAGTTTCACCATTTGTAAAAGTGAGGATGATAATGCTGTTCCGGCTGAACTGTATGAGGGTTATTTGAGAGAGTATGTTTGAAAGCACTTGCAGATGCTGGTAGTAGAAGTTAGTGACTGATCATGGTCACCTTTTTTTTTTTTTGTAATGTTGATTTTATTGATTTCAGAGAGAGGAAGGGAGAGAGCAGGAGAGAGACAGGAACATCTGTTCCTGTATGTGCCCTAACTGGGGATCGAACCAGCAACCTCTGAGTTTCGGGACAATGCTCTAACCAATTGAGCTATATGGCCAGGAATGATCATGGTCACCCTTTGAGCACAGCACCAGGCTGTGGGCCTGTGGTTTGGAGGGTGTGAGTGTGGGGGAAGTTCATGGGGTACCTCCCACCCAAAGGTCAGATCCTAAGATCCTGTGAGATATCACATATTCACTGAGGTCACTTGTCAGGGAAGCAAGAGGCCAGGGATCAGGATATCTGACCTGGCTTTTCGCTCTGCTCCACATCTGGCATAGGATGAGTTGTTGTTTGATGTTTATGCCCTATCTGTAAAATGGGGATAGAAAACCTAGAAACACTACTGAGACCTGGAAGAAAAAGTTCAGTAATACCTTATTTGTATCATCCCATGATTTGTACTTTTACAAATCCCAGTATCTAGAGGGAATGCCATTACTCTCATCTGGACAGAGCTCAATATGAAGGCACTCTGTGGACCCAAGTGCTGGGTCTAAGGAGCTCTGTCTGTTTTCTCTCCCAGAGAGCCCAGAATAGGGAGCAGAACAGCCAGCTGCGTGGATGTGAGCCCAGCTGTGGAGGGAAGCGGCACTGAGCCCCAACCCAATAATGGATACTTCTCAAGGCCCTGGCCTTGCCCTCAGGAAGACAGAATGCCTAGCCCGATGGCTCCCCATCCTCTCAGGTCATGGGGACCCTCCGTGCTGGAGTCCAAGGTCAGGGCCTTGAAAGAAAATATGACAACAGGCAAACAGGGGGCCAGCCCCTGCCTCACCGCCCATGAGCGGCCATCCCCCAAGAAACCCAAGTGCCGACGAGTCAAGGTGGGTGGAGCCAAGACTCTCTTGCCAGATGCCATGGTGGTCCCCCATGCTCAGAACTGGACCGAAGGACAGCTAGACAACAGTGTCCATGAGGAGGAACCTGCTGGAAGTGCGGACCCTGGGTCATCCAGGTCGCCTACCCCTGGGCTTGAGTGCTGTAACGGGAGGAAATCGTGGATTCCAAAAACAGTCTGGGCACTGCCTGACCATGAGAGGGGTCTGCTACTGGGGCCCACCTCTTTGGAAGACAGCCCCACGCACAGAGTCACTCCAGGCCGACCAAGGGGCCCTAGACCTAGTAACAAATCCCCTCAGGTGCCCAGCCTGAGGAAAGGCACGTCGTACCCCCTTCAGGATGACCCAGGCACAGGGGGAGACCTGGACAGCTTGTCCCTGACCTCCGAGGAGGACTTTGTTCCCAGGCCTGCCCTGCCCAGAGGGCTCCGGAGAGCTGGAGACGTGGGGGCTCTGGGCCCTGCGGGCAGCGCCTTGCCTCTGTCTGAACGGGTGGAGAGGAACCGCCTTCTTCTGCAGGAGATGCTAATAGTTGGGGGACAAGCCTCCCCCAAGGTGAGAATCCCAGCCTGGACTCCATCCTGGGACAGAGCTGTACCAGGTAAGGCTCACTGTGCAGGCCTGGGTGGTAGAGGCAGCAGGAGGGGGTCCAGAAGGAGAAGGGGAGGGGGCTGCCATGCAGGGGGATGGGCAGGAGAGGGAGGAGAGTGCAGCTGCCTCGCCCCGAAATCATCAGCTGTCCTCATCTTGGCTTTGGCATAGACTCTTACCACCTCACAGCCCGCCCATCTGCTGAGTGCTCCCCGGGCCTGGGGGAGGCCGCCCTCTATGCCTGGGATTGGCAGCTACTATAGCTGCTCCCTCGTAGATTGTAGCCCTTTCTGGAGTGACTCTGCATCTCCCTCCAATGCCGCACCCTCACCCTCCCGTGGGCCCCTCCCCTCAAAGTGGTCGAGCATCTTATCAGGTGCGCTGAATGCAGGCAGTAGCACCTCTGGGATGTGCACGTGTTCACGTCTGAGAAGACACCTCTGTCCCTTCTTTCCTTCCCATTCCAGAAGCTCGTTCCTCACCCATTCCCGAGAGGACCCATGCAGGCCCCTTAGCCCGAGGCAAGACCCAGTACAGCCACTGTGCCAGGCTGTGGCTCCACCTCTCAGGCCAAGACACAGAGGCACAGACGTGTGGCGAGGGGGGGGGATTTATTTGGGAAGTAAATGGCTTCTGGAGAAACCTCCTTGTCATTTCTTAAATGACAGTGGAGAGCCCAGCTTCTGGCTCTGTGCTGATGTCTGCTTCTGTTCGGGGTCCTAGAGCGACCATCGGGGGACTTGGACTGGGACTCAGGCATCTCCCTGCAGGACTCAGAGCAGAACAGGTAAGAGCTCAGAGCGAACCTTTCTCCCTCTCCCTCCTCACCTTCCAGAAACTGTGGAAGGACCCCTCCAGCACTGCTGACAAACAGAGCTGCCCAGATTCAGGTGGTCCAGCTTCTGCTCGGTTACTGGCTTTCTCAGGGGCTTCGGCCAAGGACTGCGGGAGGGGCTGTCTGGTTCCTTCAGCCCTCATCATTTATGACTTGGAATCCTAGCTGCCTCCCTTCTGTCAGGGGTCTCTTCTCCAGCCTTCATTGCCACCATTTGTAGCCTCTCCTCACATCCCCACCCCACCCTGTCACAGTGTGGAAGAGTGTGACAGCAGAAAGGACTGTGGTCCTCACTGACACCCTTTCCCCTCCCTCCAGAGTCCAGAGGGGAACCCAGAGAGGAGCCGGGTTTGGGCAGATGCACCTTCCCGTGTCAGCGGAGACGGTGCCCCTTTCCCTGCAGCCGCTCCTTCCCGCCCCTGCCCTCACCCTTCCTCCTCTGGGTGCACCCCGCTGGGGGCTGTGTCCCCGGTCACTGGCAAAGGAGGAGCCTATGCTCCTGACTGGCATGCTGGGTAATAAGTAATAAAAACACCCTGTTAAAGGAGGAGAGCCTCTACCATGGGGTAGGGAGGGACTTCCCCAGGTCCTGCAAGGTGGCGGCATTTGTGTGGGATCCTCTGGGTGGGATTTCTGGATTACTGTTTAATCTGGTCAGCCAGCTGAGTGTGCATGTGTAGTATGTGTAGATGTGTATGTGAGTAGTATGATAATTGTATATGTGGTGTGTGTGTGTGTGTGTGTGTGTGTGTGTAGAGAGAGAGAGAGAGAGAGTGCCTTAGGGGGTCCTAGGGTTCTGCCCAGCATATATCCAGTTGTAGAGTTGTCATGGGGAAAGCTTTGTCCTCTGGCTGGTTTAGAAGTTGGCTCAGCATGCCCCACTGGCATCTTTTGGCAATCGACAGCCAGACCCCTGTGAGCAGATACCCAGGTCAGAGAGTCTGTCTAGTTCAAGGATGGGAGAAAGCTCAGCCATGTCTTCTGGCCCTCCTCGGACAGGACTACTCATTTGGCACTGTGCCTGAGTCTCCTGGGCAGGTATTAAAGTGGTCCTTAAGACATAGCAGGGCTCCACCTGTCACCTAAGGGGGATAGATTTATTGAGGCCACTTCTGTACAGCTGAACTTCTCAAGAGACCTTTGAAATAAGGCACGCTTCTGTTGGCTCTGTACCCCAGGAGTGCCACGTGGGATCAGGGTTCTGGGGCTTGGTGTCCACTCTGAGGGGCTTAGGACAGCAGTGTTCCGAGGCTGTGGCCATGCAGCATGCTGGCTATCCTGAAGGGCCCAGGACATGAGTCAGGATGTTCTCTGGCAGTGAGGCCCTCAGACTTGCTCAGGGTTTGAGGCATAAGAGGTCCAAGTTTAGCATCAGTGCCGTTAATGTTGAAATTAAGCGTTTGGACCGTGTTAACCCAGCATGTTTTTTGTTATGTCCACAATTGTTACTGCTCTGAAAGGTGATAAAACAAGGAGCTCGTGAATGACAATGACTACAGAGCTCAAGACTGGGGGTAAGGGCTAGTCACACAGCCTGAGCCATGGAGGCTAGACCACCGAGTTGCCAAGAAACACCAGAAATGCCCCAGGACCCTAACTGTGGAGGAGACTTCCCTCCCCCAACCCCAGGTGCTTGTTCTCTACTGAGGAGCAAGAGAAGGCTGTGTCCCAGAGGGCCAGCGCGTCCGGTGGCCAGTCCCTCCCTCCAGAAGACCGTGCCAGCCCTGCCACTTCAGGCACTGTGGCAGGCACTGTGCCCATATTTTTGTTTTATCTCGTGTATTATTCCTGTTTCACTGACAGAGAGACCCCCCGGGGAGAGGTCAGGTGGCTTGCCCAGGATAGTACTGCTGTTGGGGCGGAGCCAGGATTTGTACTCAGGGCTGCGTGGTGCCGAAGTCTATGCTCTGCGTATTTTCCCTCTGCCTGCTGCACCCTGTAAACTGGGAAGCGTCAGGCCACCTTACATTCCAAACGATTTCCCTGAATTATGTTCCTGGGATAGAAGGGTTAAACCCAGACTTGCTGGAGCTTATTGTTTTAATCCAGGATTATGATGGCTGAAGAAAGGCCACTCTGTTCCACTGATGTCCCTGGCTAGGAGAGCCTTGGTGGTTGTCCTGACCCGAGAGCTCAACCTGCCTGTGTCTCCACCAAGAAACTAGCTTCAGTGGGGAGACCAGAGGGGAGGGGGCTACCTGCTGCCCCTTGTCCTTGGGAAGCAGCTCAGGGCACAGCTCTGTCGTTGTGGGGGCAGAGAGAAGGGCCCGAATACTCCCGTGGAATTCCACTGGTCCCTAACGATCAGGCCTCTGTAGGTTTTGCAGCTCCTTGAGGGCCAAACATCTGCGGTGTGAACCCCGTGGGGAGAGGACGTTCAAGTCCCCCCCTCCACCTTGGGGTACAGCAGACTCCCTGGCCAAAGTCCCAGACTCGCAGGGTAGCATATCCTCTCCCTTATTCAACTCCTGCTGTTTACAGATGGGAAAACTGAGGCCCAGGGAGGAAAAGCGCTCAGCCACCTGATCCCTGGGCCTACCTGCTGAGCGAACGAGCCCCAGATATGCAGGCATTCCAAAAAGCGGCAAAAGCTGTCTATTCTTAGGTGGACTTCCTCTGCCTAGCCCAGCGGTTATACAAGACATTTTAAAATAAAATATGTATTTCCGATGGCTTTAGGCGACCCCTGTGTTTTGGTCGTTCGACCCCACCGGGGTCACGACCCATAGGTTGAGAACTGCTGGCCTAGCCCTACAGTAGCTGCCCGGCCCTTCCGGAAACCTCCTGAGGAACTGTGAGAGCCTGGAGTGTGGGTTATAGTCCGCGATGGCAAGGGTTTGGCTCCAGGGCTGTGTGCCCTTGACTGAGGCCAGGCTTTGATTGGACCAGAAAGGCTCCCTTAGCTGGGAGAGTCTGTACCCACCTGCCTCCTGGGGCTGGTGCCCCTTCGGGGGGGCCAGTGTGATGTTGGGCTGGGACAGGCTCAGCATGCGCAGCACCACTGCAGCTGACCCCCTGCCTCGGGAGAGAGACCTCTTCCCTCCCCAGGGCCAGTCAGCACCTGCCCGCTCCACTCTGGGTGCACCAGTAGAGGTTGCCCGCCTCCTGTGCTGACCTTGACTGCCATCTGTGAAGGTGACTGCCACTCTTCCTCTTTGCTTAGTTTGTTACTGCATGGATGCCTCCAGGCGCCCCAAAAGCCCTGCTTTTCTAATCAGTGGAGAAACCAGCTTTGTGTGCCAGGAACCAAAGCAGGGCAGCTGATGGAAAAAAAAAAAAAATCAACAGCTCCAATTTAAGGGAGAGAAAGGAAATAGCAGAGCTGGAAATGGTTTAGAAACCTGGGCAAGGCCGATCCTAGCAGCATCTGGCCAGCTGCCTGCGACCTCCTGCCTGCCCACCAGGTCTTGTGACAAATGCCCTCCGACAGCCTGGAACCACAGCTGTCACCGGAAGGCTCCGAGTGTGCAGGCTGGCAGCCAGAGGCCCGCAGCTGCAGGGGCGGCTCTCCGGGCTGGTAACCTCATTATCTGTGCTGTCGGAGCGGGAGCCCCAGGGAGCAGAGCTGCTCTCAGCAGCGTGGCAGCAGAGGGGCCGCCTGCTCAGGAAGCGTGCAGAGGGAGGCCTCTCCTGCCAAAGGAGGCTTTGCGGGGCCGTGGGCCTGGAGACGCGCTATCGCTTCACGCTAGTCATCCCTTCTGGTTCCAAACCGGCCCGGGCCCTGCCAGGGTTTGTGGGCACAGATGGCGCCTTTACTGAGCAGTGCCCTTTTCCTTGGGCCCCAAAGCTTGGGTATAAATTAATAAGAAAAAGACGGAAGGAAGGAAGGAGGGAGGGAAGGAGGGAGGGAGGGAAGAAGGAAGGAAATAATAAAGAAAAAAAGAAAAGAAAGAAAGAAAGAAAAGAAAGAAATGCTAGACTGCCCGAAGCTTATCTAAGGACATCCCAAGGAGGCCTCAGAGTTGTGCCATTCACATCTCTGTCTCCTGTCACCTAGGAAATGGTTTGGTACCTTTCCCCTCCCAGCACGAGGCCCCTTTCTCCAGGGTACGTATTGGGTGGGAAGGAAGGGGCGGCTGAGCTCCAGGCCCTGCTGAGCCTCTCCCTGCCTGAGCTGACTTCCTGCGGACCCTGCCAGGAGAGGACCGGGGCGGCCACGAGTGATGCTGAAGTCACTTCAAAGAGTGTGTCTGATTCTAGCCCCGAGCATCCTCAGCCTGCCCTGGGATCCTGGAAGGAGAGGGGACAGAGGATGTGGGAAGATGCTACAGGCATTAGGGCTGGCTGTTGTCTCCTCCGCTCTTGACTGATGTTTGACCTTGAGCAATGTGCGAGTGCGCCTCTCTGCTCCGGAGCACCCTCGTCTGTCACATGGAGAGAACACCTGCCCTCAGCCAGCCTGGCTGGGAGCACGAGCTCCGTGGAGAGAAATGTCTAATCTGTGGGAGGCTGTGGGGACGTGTCACCGCTGTGACACAGCACGGGCTGAGTGTCACTGTCTGGGAGACAGCGCTGGGAGGGGGCGGCTGTCACTTTCTGCAGCTCTGGGCTGGCTGGGGAGGCAGTCCCCGTGTAGGTGGGGAGGGCTGGTGAGGACCCTTATTATTATGAAAATCGGGCCATTTGCTGACTTGGTGTGAGTCCAGCTTATTTTCTCTCAGCCCTTAACGATGCCTGATGGGTCTGGATTGGGACCCAGGCAGGAAACACCAGGACTTACAAAAATGTCATTCCCCCAAGGAGCAGAGCTGCGATGGGCCTGGTCCTTGTGTCTGTGGGGGGTGCTGGGGGGGGGTGCTGGGTAGCTTGAAAGGGTATGTGTGGGTGCAGAGAGACAGAAGGAGAGAGGGAGGTGATGCGTGTAAAGACCATCTGGCTGGGCACAGGCCCAGCCCGACAACCCGGGCCCTGTGTGCCCCCTCCCTGCAGATAGCTCCTGCTGTCTGCCCGGTGAAGGGACAAAAGAATAATCTGGAGACACCCCTACCCTTTTGTAGATCCTCCTGGGGTCTCTGGCTCTGGCCCCTGAGCAGATGTCCAGGGTGGGCCAGCGCTGCAACCCTGTCCGGAGTAGCTCAGGGCCAGGCCCCAGGCTGGGTATCTGTGAGAGCTGGACCAGGAGGGCTGCACATGCAGGGTGCTTTCTGGAACAGCCGTGCTAGACATTGTTAAAGCCCTCCTAATCCGTGTTATTTCTTTCAAATCCCTTCCCCGCCCGCCCTGGTCTGCGCACCACCCTGCAGGACCTTTGGCCCCAAGCCGGAGCCTGTGCTGAGGAGCCCCAGGCATGAGGAAGCCAAGCACCTGCTGCAGCGTGCCCGCATGAAGGCCAGGACCCGGCCCCTCCGTGCCAGCCATGATATCATGCCCACCATTGACCAGGGCGGCCGGTGAGTGGGACCTGGGCCAGGCTGGCCGGGCAGAAGAGATGGGACCTAGCCAAAATGCCTCTGCTCACTCCTCCCCTTTGTGTGTGTGTGTGTGTGTGTGTGTGTGTGTGTGTACGTATGCACGCACACACGTGTGCCCCACATCAGGGCACTTGCTTTAATTCATTTAGTTGGTCAACATACCTTTATGAGGGGCCTACTGAGTGTCAGGCATTGAATATTTGAAGATGAATGAAACATAATCCACACCCCACGGGGGACAGAGTTCACTTTCTCCAAGGGGAAAGGCCAGCCAACGGATGGATACAATTCTTGGCTGTCATATAGGAGAGGAAAGACACACATATGGGCAGGACATCTGTAGCTCCACCTGGGAAGGACAGGGGAGGCTTGAGAGGAGGTGGCTTCTAAACTGGGGCTGGGAGGAGGATGTAGATATCACTGGCAGATGAGGGAGGCAGGGGTAAGCTTCCCAGGCCGGAAACCATGAGCAGAAGCACCGTGCTCAGGAGTTGGGCCAGGCTGGAGCCTGAGGACATGCTGGGTGCATGATGTGAAGGCCAGAGAACTTCGTGCAGGCCCGTCGTGGAGGCCTCCAGGCCTGCTGGACGTTCCGTGTTTCTCATAACAGTCGGGCGCCCAAAGGGTTTTAAGCAGGTGGGTAGCATGACCACATTTGCACGTCAGTAAAGCCATCCTGGCTACAAGGCTGTGTTGGATCTGGGTTCTGGGGGCAGTGAGGTCCTGCTCCCTGGTTCTGGTGGAATGTGACAGGGAGAAGGATTTGGAGACTGATGAGAGTCAGAATAAGCAGGTTTAATGAGGCCTCAGAGAAGAGGTTAAGAGACTCTAGAACCATACTACTGGGTTGAGTCCTGGCTCTGCCTCTTATTAACTTTGTGCCTTTGGGGAGGTCTCAGTACCTCCGTTTTCTCACCTAAAAGGGGAATTGTAATAGTCCCTGTCTTACAGAGTTGTTGTGAGGGTTATGAGTTAATAAATATATGTAAAGTGCTTAGAATAGCTCCTGGCACATAGTGAGTACTCTATGAGTGTTACCTCTTCAAAGTAATTTACTGTAGTCCCACCTTATTCACAGGGGTTGTGGTCCAAGACCCCCAGTGGATGCCAGAAACCACAGATAGTACCCAACCCTATATATCCTTATTTTTCCTATACATTCATACCTTCTCACTTGAAGGAAGCATCTAACATCTTCTCTTTGGTGTATCCGAATTGTCAACATCACTACTCTTAATCTTTGGGGCAATTATTATGTAAAACAAGGGTTGCTTGAACACAAGCACTGTGATACCACACAGTTGATCTGATCACAAAAACACTACTAAGTGACTGTGGGCGGGGAGCATATATGGTGTGGTGACACTCCTAGACAAAGGGCTGATTCATGTCCCCGGTGCGATGGAGTGGGACAGTGAGAAATATTATTATGTAACTTGGAATGGCCTGCAATTCAGAGTATGAATTTCTTATTTCTGGAATTTTCCATTTAATATTTTCAGACCGCTGTTGATTACAAGTGACTGAAAGCACAGAAAGCAATTCCACAGATAAAGGGGACACGCCCATGTGAGAAGGGAGGCATACCGGATGGAGTGCAGGATACTGACTGGGTGTCTGAAGGTTTGCTGGGGTCTTAGCCAAGGCATGAAGCCCAGGTGCAGGGTCAGGCTTTGGAGGGGGTTGCCCAAGGAACACCCACTGGAGACACTCATCAGGCAGCTGGATATGGGGTCTGTAGAGGAGGAGAGAGGGCAGAGCTGCACATTTGGGCATTGCCCTGCTTTCATGAGGCTGGAGCTGTGGGTGAGCGTGAGGGCATCAGGGAGGAAAAGGGGGAAGGAAGAAGTTCAAGGACATTCAGATCAGTGCTTCATACATGTGGCTGCTCCCTGAGTGACACCCTATCGCCATCGTTGTGATTGTTCCATGTACGGGGCACCGCAGGAACCACTTACAGCAGGAGTTCACACACCAGAGCTGGTGCACTCGGGCCTAAGATGAGACTGCCAGCCCATGTCAGACTCCACCAGGCTTGAGTAGGGCCCCCTGTGTGGCTGACAAGGCCTGTGGGTTCCTTGGCATTGTGGGCAGGCTGGGCCTGCCGGTTTTTATCACCACATGGCACTAGAGGGAACGAGGCTTCTCAGTGGAACTGGACCACGAGCTCTTTGATGGAGGAGGCTGAGCCTACTCGTGAAAGGCTGAGGACCTTCACAGCACCACTGAGATGACTCCAGCGTGAGCAGAGGGCTGTGGCCTGCTTCTGTGGTCAGTGTCGGTGTGACCTTAGGAGAGGGGCTCCAGAGACACTACACCCTGGCAACAGGTGCCAGACAGGCTACCCTTTTATTTCCACGTTTTGTGCCTTGTCTTCCTCTGGCTGGAGAACACTACTTATGAATGGGCATGGCTTCACTGAAGCAACCTAACTATTCTTCTCTGCATGTATATGGGGCCCAGAGCCTTGGACTTTCACGGAACCCTCCTGTTCCACTTTCCATATGTGTATAGGTTGGGATGGATAGTCTCAAAATAGGCAAGTCTATCTTCAAAACAGACTTCACTGTTTAAGTGTGCTCTTGGATGCTTCCTCTACCCTGAGTCACATCCGCAGCTCACAACAACCTCAGTCACTAACCTTAAAGTAGGCTTCCCTTTGCCAGGCCGTCCCCTGGCCGTAGAGATGCTATAGAAATGCAAGGTGACCCACTTTAGCAGCTGCTGTGTCCAGAAAAGAATTACTTTGACTTGGCAGCGCTGTTGAATCCTCAGAGGGTAGAGCTGAAAATCAATGCCAGATGGCTTGCTACAGATGCTTCTAAAGGTTACGCTTGTCAAGTCACCCTGGAGAGCCATGCTGAGTTAACATGAGATGCCACAAAGGCCTGGGCCTCAGTTAGATGCATGAGCCCCTCACACACACCCCCACCCCCAGCCCAGAGGCATCACTCCTTCCAAAGAGCAGTTTGGCAGAAAATGATGGAAGAGCAGGGGCAGCAGGGCCATCTCCAGAAGGCCTTCTTAATCCCAGGCCTGGCGCAGGCAGCCGGGGCGAGCCCAAGTAGACAGACGGGCTTTTCCAGGAGGTGAAGAGGTAGCGGTAGCTGCATTTTCTGGAAACAAATCAGCGGAGATATTGAGTGGCTCCTGGAAGCACATGCTCTTGCTGTTTTGGGGACAGGCACACCTAGATTATTGGTTCTAATCTCGGGAGGGCAGAACATATTAACAGGATACAGGGCCTGGCAGGTGACACCATAAGTGCCATTGTTTTGTGTCAGAGAGGGGCTGTGTTAAGACTGTAGAGCTAGGGTAGGGGGGAGGGGAGTAAAGAGGGACAACTTATATGGTGATGGAAAATGATTTGATGCCCTGGCCGGTTGGCTCAGCGGTAGAGCGTCAGCCTAGCATGCGGAGGACCCGGGTTCGATTCCCGGCCAGGGCACACAGGAGAAGCGCCCATTTGCTTCTCCACCCCTCCGCCGCACCTTCCTCTCTGTCTCTCTCTTCCCCTCCTGCAGCCAAGGCTCCATTGGAGCAAAGATGGCCCGGGCGCTGGGGATGGCTCTGTGGCCTCTGCCTCAGGCGCTAGAGTGGCTCTGGTCGCAACATGGCGACGCCCAGGATGGGCAGAGCATCGCCCCCTGGTGGGCAGAACGTCGCCCCTGGTGGGCGTGCCGGGTGGATCCCGGTCAGGCGCATGCGGGAGTCTGTCTGACTGTCTCTCCCTGTTTCCAGCTTCAGAAAAATGAAAGAAAAAAAAAAAAGAAAATGATTTGATTTTGGGTGATGGGCACACAAAGCAATCAACAGTTCAAATGCTAGAGAAGTTTACTTGAAACCCATGTAATCTTATTGATCAGCGTCACCTCATTAAATTGCATCGATGGGTTGCATTGATTGTGTGGCTAGGACAGCATTGTTGTAGGAAGTGGGCCTTCCCATCCTTCCCATGGGGCCCTTCAACCCAGGTTCTGAGCCAGACAGAGTCCTTGCCAGGACCGATGACTATGAAGGAAGCTGCTGGTGGTATCTCACCCTGAGAAGATTGGCAGGGTGGCATCTGCTCGCTGCCAGAGGCCTTGTTTGTTTCATCCTTGTCTCCCAGATCCTCACTGCACATTTACACACTGTCCCCAGCACCGCGGGGGAGGCCTCTGGGTTTTAGGACTTGAATTAAAGTTACCTTTGTGATGAAGCTCTCCTTCAGTTCTCCTTTTGGAACAAAAATGTTATTTCTACCTTTTTTTTTTTTTTGTATTTTTCTGAAGCTGGAAACGGGGAGAGACAGTCAGACAGACTCCCGCATGCGCCTGACTGGGATCCACCCGGCACGCCCACCAGGGGGCGATGCTCTGCCCCTCTGGGGCGTCGCTCTGCCGTGACCAGAGCCACTCTAGCGCCTGGGGCAGAGGCCAAGGAGCCATCCCCAGTGCCCGGGCCATCTTTGCTCCAATGGAGCCTTGGCTGCGGGAGGGGAAGAGAGAGACAGAGAGGAAGGAGGGGGGGTGGAGAAGCAAATGGGCGCTTCTCCTATGTGCCCTGGCCGGAAATCGAACCCAGGTCCCCCGCACGCCAGGCCGACGCTCTACTGCTGAGCCAACCGGCCAGGGCCTATTTCTACCTTTGACATGAATTCCAGGTTGGCTCAATTCACCGCCTTGCATGCAAAAGTTAAGATCAGCGTTGTGACTGACAAGACCCGGACTCCCTTCTGAGATGAGGGAAGTGCTGTCCCTAAAGCTGGGCTTTTCCTTTCCTCCCCAGAAAGTACAGCCCACATCCTGTCAGCAGAGCGGGACACACCTCCAGGGCCTGTGTAGGGGTCCTTGTGTCTGAGCCAGGGTCCCAAATCGCCCAGTGGCCGTCCTGCACTGGGTGGGCCTGCCAGCCATGGCATCCTGCCTACTGGGTGGGCTGTTCTGCTGTCTCAGGGAGTGAGCTGATGCTGTTTCTCTGTCTGAAGCCCCCCTTTCCTGGACATGAATGTTCTGGAGAGCTGACCCAGGAACCCCACATGGACAGTGATTGTCCGCCATCTTCCTCAGGTCCTGACAGGTATAGGCGGAGTCCTCAGGGAGGGAAAGTACAGTTCACACTCAGGTGGCCTCCAATAGAAAATGGCCTGTGGACCTGGGTCCATTTGCATGGTGGCCTAAAAGTCAGGTAACCTGGCTCCAGGGGGCCCTGGTGTGAGATGTGTGAGCAAGGGTTGATGACAAAAAGGGGAGACTTTTCCTCGCACAGCAGTTGTCACCGAGAGAATCAGGATAAGAGTGTGCGTGAGGGGCTGGGGAGGGGCAGGTACAAGGAAGGGTTGTGGGAACAGACAAGACGGAGCATCCGTATCACTGTGTTTACATTGTGTCTAAGCACAATGATTAGAAACCCAGAGCAAGAGCAAGAAACCCCAACTTCCAGTTTCTGCAGAGACTTAAAATGCACTCGGCCTATTGAACCCTTACAGCAAACCCAGTATTGCCACGGTTCATCACCACGAGATGCCGTGGAGGCCAGGCTTGTGTCTTGTTCCGCACACACGCGTGTGTGCGCGAAGACTTTGGTGTCATCTTTATGTACAATCCTGAGTTTAATAATGTTTTGTCTTAACTCAAGCTGAGCTGGCAACAGAGGATTTTTTAAACACTGTGTTCTCAGGATCAGAGTAGGCTTGGAAGCTACTCTAGTTTGCCACCTGACTCTCCAGGAACGTTATTTGGAGTAACTTTGGGGTTGTAGTTACCACAGAGTACCCCAGGGTACCTTCCTCCTCACTTTTGCCGGTTACCTCTCTCCTGTGTCCCCACCAGGGATGGCGGGAGAAGCCCAGCCCTGGACGGGAGGATGCCCTTTGCCTGCAGAGACAGCCTCCACAACGGGAGCACGAGCGACTCCTCCAGTGGGGAGTCCAGCAGCGGGCAGTGGCCAAAGCGGGGCCCCTCCCCGTCCCACGTCCGCTTTGAGGATGAGTCTGCCCACGACGCCGAGTCCCGCTACCTGGAACGGCTGCAGCAGCGCCAGCGCCAGGCGCAGAGCCCCGCACTGCAGATGGTAGACCAGGGTCCCCTGCTCTCCAAGCCTGAGCTCGCTGACTTCATCGCCGGAGGCTTCCAGTGCAGGGATGCCGGCAAAGGGGCTCTGCACAGGCTTGTGGGCCACTTGGACCGCAGGGCCCTCCCTGCGCCGCCGCCCACGCGGAGCAGCAAGAGGACCTGCAGGGCCTGCGGCAGCTGCATCGAGGACCCACGCCCTGCCCTGGGGAAGGCAACCCCAGACCCTCGGGACCTCCAGGAGTGCGAGGCTACCTCTGGGTTGGAGAGGGTGTTGGCAGAGCCCCTTAGTTCTCGGGGCCTGAGCACCCCCCTCCGGCTCTTCCCCGCAGAGCAGGGGCTCCGCACCGAACGGATCCGGGAAACACATATCGGAGACTCTGTGCGTCCCGAGGAGGTGGACTCGGCCCTGGACAGCACGGACACCTCAGACAGCTGCAGGACCGACAGTGAGGAGGCTGGAACCTCTCAGCCCAGCAGGGCCCGCGGCCCGGCCCGCGGCAGCAGCCCCCGTCTGCGGGGCTCCAGGCCTCGCGGAGGACACCGATGGTCTGGGAAGGCTGAAATGGAGTCACCCGGGAGCCCTGGGGCCCCACACTACCGGCCTGGGATTGATCTTGTAGAGGTTTCAGATGAGGTGAAAGAAGGCAGAGGACACATGCCTGAGGGCACTCTGTTTCCCAGGGGAGACCCTTGCTCCAAACCTCGTGTGCAAGAATCTGAGAGGGCCTGGCTGGGGACCCAAGGGCAGTCACAACCAGGACCAGGAAATCACCCGGCTCACCCTGTGGATTCCTGGGCTCTGTGCAGGACAGCCTGTACCATGGCCTCGTTCGAGAAGCCAGGCAGACAAGACCAGGTTATAGAAAGTCACGAGTCTCTGGAAACTGTCCACCTGCAACAGGACGATGCAGAAACCCCTGCCTCATACCAGGCCCAGCAACCAATGGCTTCCTTTCCCCCTGAAGTCTGGGTGCCAACTCCTCCTTCTTCCAGGAAAACCACCTCCCAGGAGTCTCACAGGAAGGTGCCCCGCAGGCCAAGTGAGCATGGAAAGCCTGTGGACACCCCTCTGCCTCCTTCAGGAAGTGTAGTTCCCAGGACCTATGAGCTCATGCCCCCACAGGCCCAGCCATGCAGCCCCCAAGTCAGTCACCCAGGGCGGGCCCTCTCCACCAGCAACTGCAACAACAGCATGCCTGGCCTGTGTCAGGAGCCCTGGGGTGGCACCATGCTCGAGGGCAGGGTGGAGAAGGGCACCAGCAGCCAGGAACCCAAGGCACCCCCAGAAAATGGCAGAGATGGTAAGGAATTGCCCCAGATCTGGGACAGTCCTAGAGCTGAGACCCCAGGCCCAGTCTGTGGCCTCATACACGCTTCTCTTACCGTTCGTCTTCATAGATGACATAGCCAGGCCCTGTTCCTAGGAGCCCCTTGGAGCCCCCAGGTGTCGGGGAAGCTGGCGGGGTCTGTGGATTGGGCTCGGGTTCAACATCAGCCTGGAGGTGGGTCAACCAGCTCCTCCTGGGGCAGAGCATGGGGAAGAGGTGGTGATGCCTGTGACTCTTGGGGAACCCTGAGGGGGATCCAGAAGCCCCCAGCTGTGTGGCTGCTGGAAGCTGGGGCTGCAAAGGAACTTGACCCCAGGCAGAGCAGGGAGAGGCAGCAGCTTCAGGATTCACTGTTTACTTAGAGTAGTAAGTGCCGAAACATCCCTTCCACATCTTCATTTCATTCACTCACTCACTCGTTCATTCGTGTCAATTGAGCACTTGTTACATGCCAGACACCATACTCTCGTATGCATAAGTGAATTAATTCAGCAGGAGTCCTGTCCTTGAGACCTTCAGTGGCCAGGCAGAGACATGCTGTCCAGAGGACACAGTGGCCAGCAGGCAAAGCTCTTATAAGGCCTGCGGGGATGGCTTTCTGGCACCCGAGCCCTCCCAGAGCACCAGCCCTGCTGGGCAGGCTGGCGTGTTTCAGCAGGCAAAGGATGTAGGATATTGCCTCTGCCCTTGGGAGGGGTCCTTCTATTACAGACAGATCCTGGGCATCAGCGGTCTTTACGCCAATCCCCCCACCCCATGCTATGAGCCTCATGAGGTGAGCAACTCAGCCATTCGCTTTTAGGAGGAAGAAACAGGCCCATCCCACATGGTCTGCTTTCTGTGCCCTCTGCTCTGGCAGCTCTGGGGCTGGGTGGCTCAGGAGGGGTCCAGAGCTTGGAGACAGTGGAGGAGGAAAGGGCAGACGGATGACAGGCATACTGACCTTACTGAGGATGTGAACGCCAAGACCTCCCCCTGCCCCCGTTGCTGGCCACCCTCCAGACAGACACATGCACTTTCCCTCTCCCTCCCTTGTTCTCCCGAACCTAGAGGAAGCAGGCCCCACCCTTTGGTCTCTCACCTGTGTTAAGGCGTGGTTTCCTTTCCTGGTGGGCTCTATGTGGTTGCCCCTAACCACTTCCTGTGGGGCTTCTATTCTGAGAGCTGCTGACCTTTCTGGGCAGCCCGGCTTTCACCTCCCTGGGGCCTGGAGAAAAGGCCTGGGTGAGGCTCCTCATTAGCTAAGAGGTCCTGGCCATGTCACTTAACCCTCCATACTCCAGGCTCCTCCACTGTAACCTGAGAGGAGTAACAGAAACTGTCCCCTAGGAACCCAAGAAAGAATCTCTGGGGAAGGTTTAACTCACTGCCTAGCATATCACAGATGTCCAGGAATACAACATTTTCCTCTGTTCCCAACTGTGTCTCTTGATATAGGAGGAACATGACATATTGCAAGCAGCCCCTTCATGTAACAGGCATGAATGATCTAACCGGGTGCTGTTCTAGGGGTAACAGCGGTAAATAAGACCCTGTCCCTGTTTCGTGGGTCTCACCTCTGCCTCCACTGTTCTCATGGGGCCTCTGGCTCTCCTGCCTCTGGGTTGGGACTATCCCCTCCCCTGTGGGATGCTGCAGTTGTTGCAGGAGGACTTCAGGAATTTCTCGCCCCCTCAGGTGTTGGCACCATCAGCTCCACAGGCGTCACCTTCTCCCTGGCCTTAGAGGAGCCAGAGTCCAGCCAGGAGCCAGAGGGAGGCCTGCAGAGAACGGAGTTGAGTTCCAAAGGGCACCTGTCATCCAGGTGAGTGACAGGAGTAAGAGTGAGCCCTGACCATAGAAGGTGGGAAACCGGGGGTGCTAAGTGAAGAAAGAGCCCCCCGCCCCCAGTGGTAGCATCACTGACTTCGCTGCTCCCATGTCCTTGGAGGGTTTCCACACGTCCGTCCAAGCGGGCACCCCAGTCTCCTCTCCCAGACATTGTCAGCCTGATGTATTTGACCAGTCATTCACGGAACATTCACTGGATGAGCTCAAGCTCTCAGGGTGCCCCAGGAGGGGCAGTCTGTCTGAGAGGACAGGCTCTTGGCTGGGCATGGCGACAACCAGATGCTGAGGAAACAGCCCAGTACTCCCAAATCCATTCCCTCTTTAGCGTGATGTCTGCATTTTTGCTGTGGGGCCTCACAACCTTGGCGAGCCCGTCCCCTACCCAGGGCCTTCTCTGCTGTGCACCGTTTCTGGTGACATGTGACCAAGGCTTCACGGGCCACTGAAAGTCACGTCTACATCTCCAGCCTGGGTGTTCCCAGAACTCCAGACCTGTGCAGGGAATTTCCCCAATGTGTCCACTAGGGTGCCTGAGAGCCTAACCTAATTCTCCATAGCTCTAACACAAACCACTCCCCCACATCCTCTCCCAGGGCCGACAACACGCCTCCTTACAGTGCTCACATCCCAGGTCTGGGCGTCAGCTGGCCACCTCCACATCCTCCTCTCTGACTCCAGCCCCCCCCCCCCCCCCCGGCAGTCCTGGGCAGCCCCAGACCCTCCCACATAGCGTCTCTCCTGGTCTGACCCGCCTTACTTCTCTCTCTACGCCTCTAACAGCCCTGCTTCTCTCTGCCTTCCCTTCTGCCCCCTCCAGTTCCTTCTCCACACAGTAGTAACAGGTATCTTTTGAAAACCTTAATTAAATGTCATTTTCCCCTACTTAAAACTCCTCGTGTTTTTTCCTTTCACCTAGAATAGAATTCAGACCTCTTAGTTTATGTGCTCAGTGCAATCGGCCCCAGCCTGCCTGTCCAGCCTCACCTGGCACCCCTCCCACCTTGTTCATGATGTCCGAGTCCTAATGGTCTGGCCCACTTCTTCCTGGAGAACACGGGACCTCTTCCCACCCTCGAGCTTGCTGCCATCTGTCTCCTCCCTGGAACTCCCACCTCTGGGCTTGGTGCGCTGACTTCTTGCCATTCAGCTCTCGGTTTAAACATCACCATCTCGGAGGGGCCTTCCCTGGCCACCCCCTGTCTCACCACACTCAGCAGTCACTGATGGCTCCTCTGTCTCCTGCTCTGCTGTTTGTAAGCTCCCAAGAGCGGGGACCTGCCTGTCTGTTCACATCTTACCCTGCTCGTTCGCCACTTGTGCCGGTGCCTCTGAGAGGCCTAGAAGAGGTTCTTAAGAAGTAGTGAATGAGCAAATGAAGGAGTGAATGACAGGGTGAATCCACAGTTGAGTGGGAAACCAGGGCTCTCGTCTGAGCTGATCTCTCTGAAGCCGCCCAAGCAGAGGGCCCTGCAGAAGCCCACTTGGCGTTCTCCCCGCAGCCCAGCTGGCACTTCCCCACAAGGCGTGGCAGCTGGCCCACGGGACACTGAGGTGCCGTCCGCCCCAGCCGCCCTGCCCACTCCCCTACTCCATGTCCACTTGCATTTCAGAGCGCTGCCGGGACTCGGTGCAGGACCTGGCCTGCCCTCGGCCGCCCCTTCTGACAGGAACAAGAAAACCAGCGGCAGCATCGCCACCCTGGGCCTGAAAAAGTTCCTCTTGGCCTTGGGCCAGGGCACGCGGCCCAAGTTGGGCAAGTCCCGCAGCTACAGTGTGGAGCAGCTGCAGCCCCCTGCGCCCGGCCTGGCGTCACACACCAGCACCCCCAAAGTGAAGAGAGCCCCATCGTTACAATCCCTGCGTCTGGTGAGTCCTAAGGGCCCAGCCAAGGGCTGTGTGGCTGAGGCCGGTGGTGGGGTAGCCACCACTGGAGTGAAAGGTGAAAGGAGAAATGAAGTGCTGAGGAGGCCGCCCAGTGAGGCCACCGTGGAGAAGGGGGGACTCTGGGCCTCCCCACGGTTGATCTCTGAGACATGGATCCCCAGGACCCAGCGGGGTCGCAGCATCCCACACTTGGTCTTCCCCCACAGCTGCCCCACGTGGGCTCATCCTAGAATCTTCTCTCTCCCGCTCCCTCACTCTACACCTCTGCCAGGGCCTGGAGTCTACTGCCTGGTTGTTCTAGAACCTTCCTCATGGCCATAGTGACTCTTAGTCTAGCACAAATCACTTCACACACCTGGATTACCCCAAGGACCTTCTGATTGGCATCCCTTCCGTGTCTTTTTCCACTGGCTTCCGGAGTGGTCTGTCTGATATGCAGATCTGGCCTTGCCACTCCCCTGTGTAACACAGGCCACTGGACCTTACCATCCTCAGGATAAAGTCCAGCTCGCTTGACGTTGCCAGAGGGTTTCTGGGACCTGACCACTTTCATCTTTCATCGCTCTTCTTCCAACACTTGAGCCCAGGCGTCCTTGACCTTGGAATTCTGTAACAGAGTCCACACACTGTCTGATTCTGAACCTTCATCTGAAATGTGTCTCCCACCTTCTCTACCTGCTAATGTCTGCCCATCCGTGGACACTTCAGCCATTTCCCCCTCCAGAAAGCCACTTCTTCCCCTTCCTTCGGCCCGAGCTGGTGGGGGGCTCTGCTCTGTTTTCCATCTCATCCTGGGCTTCCCGCCTTGGTGGAACGTGCACAGAGTATATTAAATGACTTTTGTCTGTCTCCCCTCACTGGCATGTGACTTCTTTGAGGGAACACCACTGGATTTGTATATTCGCAGGACTCAGTACAGTGGCGGGTGTAGTAGACCTATGCCCAGTGAGTGAGTGGACGCCAGGGCTCTCGCTCCCACAGGGCTGAGGGTAAGCCAGCACAGTTCGTTGACTCTGCACTCGGCCTCTGTTCTAGGTGTATCCAGTTATTATGTTTGTTCCTCTAGAACCTGCTCCCGTGTCTGGGCAGAAGGAAGCAGGGGACTAAGGTTTGGGGTGTGGGAGCTTTCCATTTTCAGGCTAAATAAAAATTGCACTTCAGCCTGACCTGTGGTGGCACAATGGGTAAAGCATTGAACTGGAACACTGAGGTCGCTGGTTCGAAACCCTGGGCTTGCCTGGTCAAGGCACATACAGGAAACAACTACTATGAATTGATGGTTCCTGCTTCTCCCTCCTTT
Source organism: Saccopteryx bilineata (assembly GCF_036850765.1). NCBI lineage: Eukaryota > Metazoa > Chordata > Mammalia > Chiroptera > Emballonuridae > Saccopteryx > Saccopteryx bilineata. Next base: position 289,435,324 of record NC_089491.1, read on the forward strand.
TTCTCTCTTTCTCTCTCTCCTCTCCCTGAAAATTAATTAATAGAAAATTTTTTAAAAAAAATTTGCATTTCAGTCTGGCACCAGGAACACAACGTGGCACATGGTTGCTAGCTGTGTCCCCCGTGCATGGGAGCCAGGGCAGCTGGGTGTGTTGTCCTCAGAGCTCCGGTCTCCATAAACCTCTCAGGGGAAATGACAACAACGTTAGTGTAGTGGAGGCATTGTCGGCAATGTAAGCCACGTGGGCACATCCTCAAGACTGGAAAAAGAAGATAAAAGAAGAATCTGTCTCACCCAGAAATATTCACGACATAGCTACGGGCGAGCGGCTTCCTGTCAGACTGCTGTGCCCCAAGCGTGTGGGGCGGGAGGCTGGGCAGACAGCACTGGCTTGGCTTTCATTTTGCTCCCACATCCTCCAGTGGCCGGGGCTCTTTGCCTTTGAACCTGCGTCCGGAAGGCTCTCCTCCCCGGGACCTCCTGCTTGTCCTTCAGGTCTGAGTTAAACGTGGCTTCTCCCAGGAACTTGGATACCAGTCAGCACCCTCCCCCCTTAAGTTTCTTGATAATATGCCTTATTTCTCCAGAGCGTGGATACCAAATGTAATAAAAGGTCTGTAATATATTTTTAAAAGTCTGCTCCTCCCTGCCTCTGTCTCCTCCATTTCCACCCCCACCTTCAGAATACCCTCATCATTGGGTCTTTCTAGAAGACAGATGAGATCTTGTAACTCTTCTGATGACCATCACTCAGGGGCTCCTTAAAAGGCCGTACAGGGTCCCCCTCGGGCTGGCCCCTTGCTCCAGCCTGTCTCCCATCACTGCTGCAGCCTCCCACCCAGGCCATGAGTATGATTCAGAACCTACCATCTTTCTCTCGTCCGTCCATGGCTTTGCATCCGCTGATCCTTCTGCCTGGAGCACCCTCTGTCTTCACCTCTAATGTCCCCAAACCTCCTAAGCCAAACGCAGTCTCTCTCTGTGCCCCTGCTTATCGTCCGCACTTCCAGCCAAGGACTTACACCTGCATTTAGGGCTTTTAACTTGCCTGTGCCTGCCCCACCCCTGTCACTGGGGAAACTGTTGTCTTTTTTATCTTTTTATTCTATTCATAATGGTTTAAGGTATACACTTAGATAAAAAAAAATTTTAATGTGACTAATCATAAAAAGGATATTAAAGAATCACAAAACAATATTTAAAAATTCTAAAATTTTGTTTATTCTATAATTAATTTGCTTTCACTTTTCTTAACAAGAATATTAGATTTTCTTAATAAATAAGATAATTAGTGTTGTACTATTAAGTTGTTATTTCAGCCAAAAACACCTTCAAAAAACAAGTTGAAGCTTTAGATCAGATCACCTGTGTAGGCCTATGCACTTGAGTGAATTATGGTCACTTCTGTTGAGTACTTTGAAATGATGACAAAAACTCCTATGTTACTTTGAGAAGGGGCTGTCAGGTTCCTGTTGTGGTCAATCAAGTCTGTCAACCCCCCTGACCAGGTGGCTTTTCTTACCGGCAATATTGGACCTTTACCACTAGGTGTCACCCCCTCACCAACATCGGAAAGCTGCGTCCTTTCAGAACCTCCATTCTCTGCTGAGTGGCAAGATGGACCGATCCAGCCTGTACCTAGTCGAGGAGCCAGGGGACCACAGGTAGGTAAGAGTGAGCAAGTGGGCAGGTGGTTTGGAGGACAGACTCAGAATGAACAGTGGAGCTATAAGTTTAACTCCTTCTTGCCTCAGCAGCATGGCCCTGGATGGGATCCCATTAAGAACAGGGGAGGCCAACCATCTGACCACAGGAGTCTTGGAGCCTGCCCCTCATTACTCACGTGCTGTGCGATTGAGCTCTGAGAAGGTGTGGGGTGCTGCAAGGGCTGGAGTCGGGAGGTTTGGTTCCTCCATCCCTCTGCTGTCTGATGACATCTTAAAATCAGAAGGTTCAGAGAGCTTCTTTAGCCCAGCTAAAGAGCCAATTAAAGATGCAGAGACAGAGGCCTCTTTTGGGGGCCTGTGACCTTGCCTGGAGAATTCTCACCCTCTGACGAGAGCCTCTACGTTAGCTGCTCCCACCTGGAGCTCCGTGGAGGAACTTCAGGGTGTCCAGTTACTGGAAATTTTATATAAAATTATAGCTTTTGTCAGGTTCTCAGAGAAGCCTCTGCACCTGGAAAGGTGAGAAACTGTTGCTCTTGAGCTGGGGGGCTGGTGGTTCAGCAGCAGGCTCTGCGGAGGTCAGGTGGCTGCCGGACAGCCAGTCTCAGCCCTGGCGGGCCCTTCACTCGCTGACACCCCCAGTCTCAGCCCTGGCGGGCACTTCACGCACCGACACCCCCCCTTCAGTGCCCCAGGGAGCAGCAACAGCTGTTATTTGTTTGTTTATGTAAATGTGTTATTATTGATTTTAGAGAGAGAGGAGAGGGGAGGGCTAGAGGTGAGGAGCAGGAATCATTAACTTGTAGTAGTTGCTTCCAGTATGTGCCTTGACCTGGCCAGCCCGGGGTTTCGAGTTGGCGACCTCTGCGTTCCAGGTTGATGCTTTATCTACTGCGCCACCACAGGCCAGACAGAAGCAACAGTCATCTTTAAGCCAAGAAGGCACGGAGCCCAGTGTCCACCCTCCTTGCCCTCACTCTTGTCTCTGGTCCCCTTGAAGGTTAGCCAAGGCCTTGCCCCGGCGGGCGCTCAGTGTGGAGGATGTGGGCGCCCCCAGCCTGGCTCGCACGGTGGGCCGTGTGGTGGAGGTGTTCCCGGATGGCACAAGCCAACTGCAGCTACAACGCTCCCCAGAGGGCACTTTTGGCTTCTGTGTGGCCTCAGGAAATGGGCGCCGGGACTCAGGTATGATTCTTCCGCTTTCTGGGTCCACAGCCCTGGGGCCTTAGCAAACCACACTGGTGCCTTTGGCTGTGGTCAGAGGCTTTGTCTGGTCTTTGGCTGAGCAGTGGCACTCTGGACTCAGAGAAGCTCTTGTGGAAAGGACTGAGTTCTCCCCACAGGGCTCTTTCTGAAGAGTCAAAGTACGGGGCTTCTGGAGGAGGGGCTATTGGCAGGCTTGACCCCACTGCCCCTCTGCTGTCTGCTGACACCCTCACAATCAGAATCTTGAAGGCCAGCTTTTTATTGGGGAGCCAGAGGGAGACTGTTTGCGCTTGCCAGTTCTCAGAGGCAGTCCCTTTGATGCAGCCGATGTGTTTAAACGGTTCCCTCCTCCCGCTGCTGAGTGAGTCTGGGCACAGGGAGGGTGCCTGCCTGTCTGTGCATCTGGGTCCCTCCTGCAGGGCTGGCCCCTCGGGGTTCCATTCATATGCATCCAGGCTCCCCCAACCCAGCAGAGTCAGAAGGAGCACTCAGTAACCTGCAGGGAAAAGTGCCTGCACTCTCCTTCCCTTTCCTCTTCAGAAAAGGAGTGTTTGGGGAGCAGTGCTCCAGATGGAGACGGACATGCTCTGCATCATCTGTCACTGTGAGATCATATACAACCGCACACATGTGCTCTGGCCCCATCCTCCCCAAAAGTCCCTTTAGGCCCCTTTGCAGCAGTGGGAGCCCCTCCCCCTTGCCTGTCATGGAGTTCTGATGGTCAGGGGTCTGTAATCACCAAGGGTTCCTTGGGGCTCTGCCCTGGCCTGCCCCCCCCCCCCCCCCCCCCGCCAGCTGCCCCTCACCTGGCTTGGTGAGAACTCTTCCCTGTGCTGCCCAGGTGGTGCCCCGCCCCGGCTGCTGCAGCTGGCCACTGGATGTCACAGAGATCCCCATGCACATGGAGCAGGGCTGGTGGTGCCTCCTTTGCCACAGGCTGTCCTTCGGCAGCCTGGAGTCCCTTTTCCTGGGCCTCAGGGGCTGTGAGCTGGGGTTGCTTCTCCTTCCTCCCTCAAACCTCAATATTCTCGTGTCCACTTGCTGGCTATCACATCTATTCGCTACAAGCAGGAAAGAACAGCAGGATGTGCTTCTGCTTCTAATACAACACAGAGATCCTACATCCTTAACAAAGGCCACATCTAGCAGATAATAACTGCCTACAATAGCAGTCTCTCTGTCATATTTTTGTCACGACTTACAGTTGTGAAACCTACCCCAGAGTCTCCCCCAAACGGCTGGCACAGCATTCGTGTCTGGTCTGGCTCTGGCTGCATCCTTTGGGGTTTTCCCAGCACCGCACGCCCCATCCTGCTGCACAGCAGCCATTCCTGCAGGCCCCGCCCACCCCACCCCACCTGCCCTTTCCCAGCACGCTGGCAGGCAGGCAGCGCAGACGGGCAGACAGGCAGACAGACAAGGCCAAAGGGAAGGCGTGGGCTGACAGAGAAGCCTGTGCAGTCCCGATGATGGCAGAGGGACGACATCGGGAGGGAGACAGCCTTGTGGGAAAGGTTCAGGGTGGCTGAGAAGCACTGAAAGGGAGTGCCTCAACCCAGACCAGGGACAGGAAACTTGTCAAAAGATTGAATTTGCTAAACGCAGAGCTGCAAACCTTCCGGTAACTTGGAAGAGATCTCCATGCACATTCACCCCACATCTCTGAGGGTGGGCTCCAAAAAGCTTGACTGTCGGGGCCAGAAGCTGGGCTGGGTGGACCAGAGAGATGGTCCACGACGTGTTCAATGGTTTCAAGTGAGGAACGGGACAGGCTGCCCTTTCGAGTCCCTTCTGAGGAAGCTGGTTGTAGGAAGAGGAGGTGGGGAGCGATGCGCCCGCAGCTGTGTAATGTGGGGGAGCCAGCCAACCGCGCCTGCACCGGCAGCAGGCAGGGCCTTGAGGCGGCGCTAAGCTGCCCGGTGAATTCAGCAGGTGTTGGCAGCCACACAGGGTCTGTCCCCTGCAGTCCTCCAGCGGCCTGGGCTGGTGCTCTCAGACACCCAGGCTCACCTGGCTCTCCGTGGAAGAGCTGCCCCTCCTCCGATCTCTCAGGTGGAGGCCGCTGAAGGGGTTTGAAAGGTTTTCAGCAGCAATTGCGGTGAGAGGGGCTTCCTCCGCCAGACTCCTGCACTGTGCTGTTGAGAAGCCAGGGACACCCGCCCAGCCAGCCCTGCAGTCCTCACAGAGCCTGTCCCACCAATGTGACTGAGTGCCCAGAGTTGGGCCCAGGAAAGGAGGAGAAGCGGGTTCCCAGGCTCACGCTGCACTTCAGAGCCCAGGGATGGCCATACTGGCCAGGCAGGGCATACTGGGGGCAGAGAGGGCAGTGTGTGTGTGAAGGGAACGTGAGCCCCCAGGGCTTTATGTACGAGGGTAGGATTTTTATGGTTCCGGCTCTCGCCCAGAGGCCTCCAAGTGGGGAAGCAGATCTGAGAAGGTGGTAGGCCAGGGCCGGCCCTAAGCAATACCATGAAGCAAACCAGGCTCTGACTGGACCTCGGCTGCGTCAGTGACCCCTCCCCCACCTCCAGCGACTTGAGGCCAGCAATGGTTCTTGTCTGTGAGTGCCACCTAGCACAGTTGTCATAGGTCTTTTTCTTAAGTTTTAATCATTATTTTCCTCCCTATTCTACAATCAAAGCTCATCTCAGAAAAAGCTAAGATTAGCTCATTCACACTGGGGTGCATATGAATAATCACAGCTGAAAGCATTATTTGCACTAGGGCTATTTCTAAAATGGAGATGGCAAAATGAAGTTATGCCATTGAGCACACTATAGCTATAAAGCCGGTTGTGGTTTTGAGTGGGAAGAATGCGCGCGCATGTGCAGAAGTGCCCGGTATGAGTACCTGCCCCCGCCCCTCCCATACAGCACCCACCTCGTCAGCATGCCAGAGATGCATGTCTTTAATGTCACTTGTTACATTCTCCTGTTCTCTTTTGCAGGTTTCTACGTGCAGGAGATGTCTGACGCGAGCACGGCCAAACTGTACTCGGGGCTGCTGGGGGTGGGGGATGAGATCCTGGAGGTGAACGGGGCCAAGGTGGCAGGGCTGGGATTGGCTCACATTAGGGAGCTCCTGGCCCATGCCGAAAGCTTGTCCCTCCGCGTGCTGAGGCAGAGGCCTGTCCCACGGTGACCCCGAGCCACCCCAGAGGGGTGACTGGGAATGCATTGCCCGAAACTGCTGGGAAGAGCAGAGTGACTTGGAAGGCCAGGTTTCTATGATTGACCACCCTAGGGAGAGGGAAGTAGCCTGTTTGTAACGCTTTGTTTAAGGATGTAATCCATGTAGAACAAGGGAAAGAAAATACAGGTGCCCATGCCGGAGGTGGTATCAACAGCTTCCTGCACCTTGTTGTCAGGGGAAGGAGAGAGATTCTTCGGGTCATTCATTTGGTCCCTGAGCATTGGCTCAGCTCACCTCCGGGGTCCATCCACTCCTTGTCAAGGGCTCCTGCAGCCTCTCACTCCAGAACCAAAGGACGTGCTGGGTCATCTTGGCCTGGAGCCTGCTCTTTTCAGTCTCATTTCTCCCAGCTCCCATTCCACACCTTCGCTCTTTCTTCAGAAAGGGGCAAAGTGTCCTAGTGGCCTTGCAGTCCCTGACCACATATTGCACATCAAAAATTGGAACATGTGGTCTAGGGTAAGAACTTTGGGGAGATGTTATCTGGTAACCAGAATATTAAGAATTTTTTGTGACATACAAGGTTGAAGGGGGAGAAAAATGAAACTGAGACCGATTCAGGGAGGTGTAGCTGTGGCCCGTGAGACTGCCAGACTGGCCCCGTCCCCACCACCCTGCCTCTGCCTCTGCTCCTGCCCAGAGCGAGGCTGGAGTGGCTGGAACCCGGCCACGAGGGCCTCTGTCTTCTTCTGTTGAGCTTGGAAACTAGGCTGTAGCTTGAGCCAGGCTGTCCTTGGCCACAAGCTCTCTGCCCAGATTCCCTGTTAGCAGCTGTGGATAAGCCGCGCAGCAGGGAAGCCGCAGAACGAAGGCGAGGGGGATGGGCTGTCCTACCTGGTTGCTTCCCCTGTCTGGGCCGAAACACTGCCCAAAGGGTTAGGACTGTGTGGGAGTGGACAGACATGTGTCAGTTTTAACTTATTAAAAAGCAAAGCTGAAGATTCTTCTATGCTGAGTCGCTATATTTTGGGCTGGATGCTTGCTCGCTCCCTTGACCTTCACTAGCCACAGTCAGGGGCCTGGGGTAGGGTAGGGGAGGAGGAAGGACAAGGCACAGTAGTGTTCTGTGTTGGGCATGCCAGAGGGGGCAGCTGGGGAGGCGCCCAGGGTTCGAGTGACAGAGTAGATGCAAAAGTCTGCAGAGACACTCCTTACACTGGGACAGGAGCCCCGGGCAAGGTGCGTTTATGACCAGGAGATGGAATGAAGCTAAGGGCCTTGAATTGGTGCAACTGGGGGGTGAAGTGGGCAGCTCAGGGCTGTTTTAGAACTCGGTTGGGTGCAAGCTGTGGTAAAAAAACAAACAGCCTTAAGCAGAATTGGGTTAAAATGAATGTCAAGCAGCTTTCAGGGAGCAAAGTCACTGAGGGCTGCGGAGGGAAATGTCATGATGGGAGGGGGCAGCAATCCTGTGGAATGTGAGTGTTCTCACATTCTAGTGTATTATCCAAAGGAGCCAGTTAAAAGCCCTCTCAACTACCCCTGGAGGCTAGGGCATGAGAGGGACTCCCAGAGCCCCAGAGCACAGCAGGATAGGGAGGCTGGGCAGGGCTGGGGTAGGAGATGGAGGAAGACTGGGAAGGCTCTAGCAGGCGAGCAGAGGGGCCAAGGGAACAAGTACTTGGGCCTTCTGGGTGTGAAGAGGGCCCTGGGACACCTCACAGATTATAGGAAATTACAGGCCTGAGGAAACCCTGCTGGCTCCTGTACCTCAATTTTTGGCCTTGAGATATTGACCCAAGAAAAAGTATACCTTTCAAGAAGGACTCCTTGTGGTTAGTTAACAGGGCCCAAATTCATAATCAGAGACTAGCAGCCACTGTTTATAGAGGCCTTTTATGTACACTGTGTATCAAGGAAATATACTACAGACTGAAGTGCTAAGCCTCCTGCATTGTGTTCTTGCAAGCTTAGCCAACCCTTATAAAGGAGTTCCTGGGATCCTATTTCAACCAACGAGCTGAGACCTGCCCTGTCCAATCAGAACTGCACAGCTATATACTGATTTGCATTGTTACTGACCAATCAGAGTAGCTACATAGTGGCCAATCAGAACACATAATTCTGACCAATTAGGACAGTGCTATTTGGACCAATCATGCTATGCAAACTTGGATTTCATATTTATGGCAGATCACATTTTTTGGTTTCTACCAGAGGTTGCCTTTCACTGGTTTTCAAATGGTTCACTCTTACGAAGTTTCTCATTCCTGGCACAGCCTGCATGCCTGTTGACCTTAGGTTGGTAGTAGCAAAATTTGTTGACAGAGGTCCTGAAACTTTGGGGAAATAATCTTGTTGAAAAAGCTTTTAGGGGCAGAAGAGACCACTGTTTTCTCTGAACGTGGAGACAACTTGCCTTTCCAGCCCCAGGTGGGAGGAATGGAAAGAGGGGGCCGATGCTGAGACAGGACATAGAAAGGTCTCTAAGGAGTTCTGAGCCTATGCATCTATCACCTCTCAGGTGCCAGGCCAGGCTCTTGTCACATCTTACGTAATCCTTAAAGAAGTCCCTCCAGGGTTGTCCTCCTGATTGTCTTCATTTGTACTAAGTTCCACAACAATAACAGGGCGTTCAGCCCTGACTCCTCTAACTCGGGGCTCACTCTTCCTACTAAAGCCCCTCCCCCAATGCCACAAAAAGCCTGTTAGAGAGCAAGGGGGGGGGGGGAGGTAAAGGGGAGGAAGAAGGGGAGGCACTCTGAGCTGTGTGAAGTATACCTGTCTTGCTCTCATTTGAAGGAGGCTGAAGGTGCTCTTTCCTGGGGTAAAGCGATGCCAGCGCCCTGTCTTGCCAAGGTGGGAGGGGATTTTGGTTCCTGCCCTTCTGACTTTACCCATCTCTGCTGCCTAGGGTCCAGCCCTGTATCACCCACAGGACCATCAGAACCCTTAGAACTAGGATCCAGGCCATGTGCCAGGCAGGAGCTCAGGTTGATGAGAAAGACAGGCTGTACCTTACATGGTCAGAATCTAGGAAAGAAGCTCAGCCGTTACCACAGGGACAGGTGTGCACAGCAAGAGAAGCTGGCACCTGGCACTTGCAGGGTAAGGAGTCTGGGAGTGGTCAGGGATCAGCTGGGGAGGGAGAAGCGCCCACGCAGGGCTTTGTGAAGTGGGTGGGAACTTATAGGAAAGGGAAGGGCAAGGATGTTCAGGCACAGAAAGTGAATGACATGTGCAAAGGTGTGACTGTTTTCTGCGTCTCACAGTATGCCCGCACCCCAACACCGTGGCAGTTTAATGTTACTGTGTATCCATACCTTGATTCACACAAGGCACGGAAGGTGGCACTGACTTTGGCCTCATGCAAGTCAATATCCTTAGGGTGACAGGCGTGGGGGCAAGTTCAGAAACCACTAGCAGAAGCCAGCGGACCTGGGCAGGCCGTGCCCCCACCGATGCCTGTTTTGACTTGTCTCCCCTCATCAGGCGCGGCCTGCGCCAGGTGCCCTGGGAGAGAGTACCAAGGTTTGGGGCCAGTGATTGTGCGCCCACCAGCCCTCGAGAGCAGACTTGGTTCCGGTGCAGGTGTCATCTGCAAGTCGGGACAGAGGCGGAGCGGTCCTGCGGGCCGGGGCCCTGTGCTGGCCGCACCATCCCAATCAGGCGGCCACCGGAGGTGCCGGCCTCGCTGGACTTAAGTCCTGGTCTTGGGTTCTTGGTAGTGTTGGTGGGGTTAAGGTTACATGGCTCCACCCCCGGCACGCCGTACACTTTGCAGGGCGCTGGAGGCTGGGATGAAGACACCTTGATTTTGCCCTTGGGGATCGCACGGGGGGGGGGGGGGGGAGGGCCGGGGAGCTGAGGGACAGACTCTGGGAACATAATGGTGACTGCGACTCGCTAAAAGGTGGTGGCGAAGCTCCGAGCGCGGCCAGGACACGAGTAGGGGCTGGTGCGAGGGGAAACGGGGAATCTGTCCGTCCGCCTGTCGCCTGTCGGGGGCGCAAGGATGGGGACTCTCGCGGTCTCAGGCATGATCCAAGAACTGCAGGCGTGGCTTATATTTGGGAAATTAAGGTTAACCTGGGAATTCAGGTACGTGCAATCGCTGAGCTGTCTGCTCCGTCTGCTCTGCAAATATTCCAGAGCTCTGTTGGCGACAGTAAGGACACAATCCTGAATCCTTATGGCAGTTTTGCGAGGGGGAGACCACTTATCTCCCAGTTACAAACTAGAAGCCAGAGACTCAGAGGTTAAGTTACTTATCCAAGGTCACACAGCAAATAACTAGCAGAGGCAGCACTTGAATCCGGCCCTTTAACTCCCAGCCTGCATCTGTCCACCCTCCTGAGACCCTGCTGGGTTCGCCACGCCCAGCCTAGGGGCTTTGCTTAGGTTTTCCTGCAGGGAAATGGGGTTAGCGTTCCGACCCGTCTGCCAGAGGAAGGAAGGAGGTTGGGCAGCTCCCTTTCCAGAGTGTTCTGAACTGTTGGCATCACCTGCTTGTGGGTTAGGAAAGCTATCTTGTGGGTGGAAACTAGAAAAAAAAAACAAATCAGTGTCTCCCATAGGGCAAGAGTAGGTTTTGTTTGCAAAATGCTTTTTTCAGGTGTGTGTCATGAGCTGTGATTTAGTATGTTGTAGTTTAGTGTTGTTCATGTCCCAACTCTGGAGTTAAGAACTTGCCCTAGGGGCTAAGGCTAGGTGTGTGAGGGGAGGGGAGGGAAAGGAAGGGGAAGGGAGGGGAGGGGAGGGGAGGGGAGGGGAGGGGAGGGGAGGGGAGGGGAGGGGAGGGGAGGGGAGGGGAGGGGAGGGGAGGGGAGGGGAGGCAGTCTGGCCCTCCATCCCGCCCCTTCACTCCACCAACCAACTTCCTAGGGTTGTTAGCAGCCTCCTGGGGGCTGCCCAACCCCTGCCTGGTGGCTGCTCAGTGTGCTTGGCCCTGGGAAAGAGACTTTTTTTTTAATTGATTGACTTTTTTTAGAGAGAGAAAGGGGGAGAGAGACATTCATTTCATTGTTTCACTCAGCTGTGCCTTCACTGGTTGCTTCTGCATGTGCCCTGATCAGGGATGGAACCCTCAGCCTTGGTGTTTCCAGACGACACTCCAGCCAGCTGAGCCAACTGGCCAGGGCTCATGAGACATCCTTGATTTTATATCACCATCTCTAAAAGGAGGCCCCTATCCTCGTGGTGCAGTGCAAAGTGATTGGACTCCCTGGTTCTCCCAACTGGTCTCCAGCAGCAGGATTCCTGGGGGCATTTATTTATTGGCAGGAGCTTGGATCATTGGTTCCCTGATCTGGGCATGCCTCAACTCCACCCAGTCATTCACCCGCCCTTTGCTTATTCGTTGTCTTTGCTGGAACATCCTTCTCCTTATTGGCCAGTGGACCCTCTGGCGGCCTTCAAGAACATCAGAGGAGCCTACCCTGAGAAGCATTCTCCCAACACCTCTGTGCTGACTTTGGCCCCTCCTCCTAGCTCCCATGCAATCTGGTACCAAGGGCTCTTTGTTTTGATTCTTTTAACATAATTGCTTGTTTTTTATCCTGTACCAAACTTACCTGGCAACAACTGGACCTCCCTGGTCCATCAGCCCAACTCGTTTTCCGCCCAAATCCCCACACTGGTTCTGGAGCTATTCAAAAGCCCTGCTGTCACTGGACTCCCCTCCTACAGCCCCTCCCCCCTTCTTGCAAAGTTTCCATCTTTCACCAGAGCGCCTGCTTAAAAATGGCAGCAGCCTTCCTTGGCAAGCTGTGCTCGGCTCTCTCAGGCTACGGGTTTGACCAGGTCGGAGTGCTGGGCCCCGAGGAGGGGGCTGCTAGGATTGGCTCCGATATCTGCCCATGGAGCCAGGCTGTAACAGCTGCCCTGCCAGGCCTGGAGGGTATCCGGGGCTCTCCTATGGAGGCCGGTCTGCCTGCTGAGCCTGCCTTTGTCTTGTCCTTCTGCAGTCTGGGCTCAGGCCCCAACTCACAGTGTGGAGCTGCCCTCAGGGGTCTGGCCGGGTGCCGGGCACTGGGGAGAGGCCCTTCCTGCCCTTAGGAAGCCCATATCCCCAGGTGGACACAACTACAGCTGTGGAAGGAGACAAACCAGTGTGTCAAAGGCTACAATGGAAGCCCCAGGCAGGAGGCCCCTCTCCACCTGGTGAGCAGAAAATCTTCCCAGAAGAGCCAGCCCCGGGCTCACCAGCCTGCATCCAACTCTGATGCTCTCTCAGGAAAGAGGAATGTTGGCAGGCATGGGAGCTCACAGCAGCGTGCAGATGCCACAACCTGATTCTCAGCCTGGCTCCTCACGCTTGCTCTCCAGGTTTTGCTAAGTTCATATAATGAGTTTCATTCACTTTTTGCACAAATTTCCAGCTTAATAAACAAAGCTCCAGAATACAGGGATGGACAAAAGTAGGTTTACAGTTGCATTGTGACATTCTTTTGAGTTAATGAAGCCATTTTAATAAGCTTAACTGTGTATCTTTTTCTGTACGAACAACTGTAAGCTTACTTTTCCCCATCGTGCATTTTATCATCAAGGCTGACCTGCCTGAGATCCTTGACCAGATTTCTTGAGCTCCACTGTGGCCTTACAGGGTTTGAGACATGGTCAAATCCATGGCACTGGTGTCCATTCTTTATCCCGGGCACGGCTAAGAGTTCTGCAGACTGTACCACAGCTCTTTTCATCTCTCTGCTTCTCCTTAGCTGCCTTCTACCATTTCTCTGGTTGGAAAGACAGCTTAATGAAACATCTGCTTGCTACCACTGAAATCTGAATGGTGTCTTTTAAGGGAGGCAGTGCAGTGATCCAAGCAGACCTGGGTTCCATTGCTACCACTTGCTAGTTGTATCTGTATGGCAGATTTCTAAATTGCTCCATGCTGCAATCTTCAGGTATAAGATGGGCCTCAATAGTATTTCCTCATGGGGTTGTGAGAATTAAACCCTGTGTTTAGCTCCCTTTCAGGTCCCTAGTACCTTGCTCAAAGACCTGCCTGACACATCAGATAAATGTTGGCCAGAAGTATTGGTATTTTGTAATGAGATACAGAATTTGAGCAATTTGCTCCTGAAAGAGTTGATGACCCCTTCCCAAAGCCTGGACAACGTTAATGTGAACATTTGTGGGAGGAGACAGAAAACATTTAATGGTGTGCATAGAGAGGGGCTTGGGAGGGAGGGTAGTAGGAAACACCGCCGCGGAGGGCAGGTTTGAGAGCACATGTCCAAATCCAGGGCGGCTTTTGGAGCCTGGCACCCCCGCTCTGAGAGCTGCATTGGTGGGGACTTTTTGCTTATGCTCTGCCTGCACCTGAACCAAACAGAAGCTACCACTAAGGTTCTGGGTATCAGCACCTTGGTAGAAGGGGCCCTGTTCTCAAACAAGTGACACCATGGAGGTGCCAAGGATCAAGGTTTCCTGATTTTACTTGTACAGTAAAAATGTCGCACTATAGGACGGGTCTTCCCTTCCTTCATGTCCCATTTTTGCCTCAGATCTTGCCTTTTAACATTTCCAACATGAGTTTTATGTAAGACTTGCAGCCAGTGGGGACCTTCTGATTGACAGCTGCACAGCAGAACCACCAATAGGTGGAACCAAAGCACCTGTAGATTCACTTTCTCCCCTTGTCCATAACACAGTTCTGCACCCTCTGGGGTGCAGGGAGGTGACCTACTTGGATTAGGTGACATGTATATCCATTTCCTCCTTCTCAATCTCTTCCTCCTCAAATATGAACCACAACTCTCAGAATAAGACTCATCCCTTTGGCAAGGCTGGTTGTTTATGTTGATTTGCCTCGTCCCCTCCTAAGCTGGTTATCATGATGTTAGGTGAAACCAAGCGATGGACTTGTTGAAGCATGGCCTGCCCACTTCTGTGTCAGACACATGTGGGGCATATTAAGTGTCTCTGCCTCGCACCAGCTGTGTGATCTTGGAAATTACTAGTGCCCCTGTTTCCTCATCTTCAAATTTGAGATATTAGATGAGGAAACATCCCAGTTTCATACAGCCATTTTAAGTATTCTATATGTTAATACAAAGCACTTAGAACAGTGTCTGGCAGGCACATCATAGAAGGTGCTCAATGAGCGAGGATGATAGCAAATGGACTGAAGGTCCCTGCCCTTAGGGAACTTATGTAGCCTCCTCACCTTATCCACCCAGAACTGAGGGCAGGCTCTTCCAACCACAGATTCAGATGGCCAGTATGTTTGCCAGTGCTCAGTGAGGGGGGGAATAAAGGAATCACTCCTTTTGTGTTCCAGTCTCTGTGCTACCCCCAGATTCCTCGTGTCAGCTGAAACTGTGCTGTACAGGGTTCTGAATACACAGTATGGTTATTTTGGGACTTAAGAATCCACCTATATAACTAGCTCAGCCAGAGAAAGCACGATTTAGCATTCAGATCTTCCAGCAGCCTCAGACTTTTCCTACCCTGTGCATATGCGCATATCTGGGTTTATTAGTAGGGGCAGAAAGAAGGGAGGAAGACATGTTTTGGTATGAAAACAATAATAATAAACTTTAAAAAAGGGCCAAAGTTCATGGTCTCTCTATTTCTCTTTAATTCCAAATAGTATTCTTTATACAGTTGTAACATGATTTCAACAGCAGAAGAAACATTACTGATAGACTTCAGGGTGCAAAAATATCACTTTAAAGGATGGCTAGTTGACGTTTTATTTTACACAAGTATTTAACAACTTTTTTCAAGTTTATAGTGTCTGCAGACTTTGTTTAATGTCAGGATTACAATCAAGGCTGTGGAAGATGTTTTATTTTGCAGGAATAGTTTACTGTAGCCTAAATTCCACAATGCAGTAGCAGCGGGTCTCAAGCTGGAGTGGGACTTAGAATCTCCCAGGGTGTGGGGCTTGCTAAACAGCCTGCAGGCCTGTGATTCGGCAAGTCAGGGCGGGGCCTGTGAATCTGCATTTCTAGCAAGTCCCCGGGGGATGCTGCCACCACCACCGTTGGTCGTTGGTCGCAAGCACACTTAGGGACCCCGGTGTAGAGAAGCAGGGTCAATGTACCTGCGGTGAGAGCTGTAAACTTGTGTCGCCAGGGCTCTGGCACTCTTTGGAGCCTGGGGGCCGGGGAAAGCACCACCTGGAAATCACCCAGGCACTTTCCATTCTAGCCCTTGGTCTCTTTAGTTTGTACCTTCTAGTTATTTAAAAATAAAATGCTATAAGGCTATTAATCCTCAGAAGGAAAATATGACGATTTAGTCCTGCTGAGTCCTGCCAAGTATTTTAAAATATTCTAGTTTTAAATTACACTACTTTCTAGTAACAAATGTGCCAGTGAAAGCATATTCCCACTTACAAAAAATGGACCGTAATCATTTACAGACTGTTTTCTCTGGCTCTTCCCTGGTTTCCCGGCTACCCCTCACGCTGTGTATTCTCCCAGCCGAGGTCAGGGCATAATCACATGGCATTCACAAGCAGTTCCAGTAACTTATTAGTGACACTTTACTAGGGATACCTGGCTGGCCTCTCCTTAGCCTGCACAGATGACCCAATATACTCTATCTTCCTGAGGACTATGGCATCTGCCTCTCCCAGAACAAACCTTAGTTGCAGGGTTGAAACTGCCATTCAGTAGTGGGTCTCAGCTAAACCTACTCTCTGCAGAGTTGGAAAGAACCACCTTGAACTTGGCCCCACTCCGGGACTGACAGAAGGCTTGGCTGGGGTGGAACTCTGGCTGCTGCCAGGGCCAGGAGAGCTTTGGTCCGAGAACAGTGGATCTGGGTGGTCTTATACCTCGCACCCCCTGAATAATCAAGTGGCTCCTGGGTTTGAAAACTTCAAAAAGAAATGATAAAATACACTTTCTCACCAGGGTCCGGATGCAGCAGGCAAGCCCCCTCCGTGAATGTCCATGTAAAGCCAAGCAGCAGGGCAGGACATGGCGCCCTCTAAGTGCCGCTCCCGGGCACAGCCTTGGGGAAGGGCAAAGGCCACGTCAGAAGGAAAACAGCACCAGCCTGTGAGCTTATGTCATAGGGAAACAACTTCTTTTTTCTTTTTCTTCGTCACCTTCCCAAACGTCCGTATTGGTAAAGAGACTGTAAGATAACAATGACAGCAATATGACCAAGGTGCCACTGTAACATTCATTGTTTTTGTTTGTTCAACAGCAAAAAACATCAAACAGCTGGGTGACCATGACAAGTTACAGCCGACCTTAAGTCATGTCACTGAGGTCAGCTTGTCCCAGAGTGTGAGGGCTCCTGGGCCACATCTAGGATGCAGTGCACCGAATGACTCCTGTGTCTGTTGGGGGAGCTGTAATTGTTTCATCTTTAAAAAAGGAGACTGAATCAAATAAGTCCCACTGAGTCTACTGTTAGAGACACTAACCCCAGAAGTTAGCTGGTTTGGAGTTTCAGCTCCAGCACCAGGCTTCAGTTTTAGAGGGTCAGAGTAGGGCTATTCTAGTCTGTTCCAGTCTGAAGGACTATTCTCTACTCTTGATTTCTGGACTCGACCCCAGACTGCAGTTTTCCAGTGAGCATTATCAAGTAAGCATGGTGACAATGACAGACGGAGGCTGGCCTTGCGAGAGTAGACAGGCTCTCCTTATTTTAAGCAGAAGCATTATGTTTTGTGGGAGCTGAGTCAGGGCAGCTGGCCATTACAGAAAGACCACCTGCTCTTATCATGCCAGCCAGGTGACTCCGCTGCCCTCACACAGAAGCAGAGGCCCAGGAAGATGGCCTCAGGGGACCTTTCAAACAGAGCAGTCCCTGAGAACTGACTTAGGTCAGGGAAGGCACGAGGAGGGGCTGGGGCTGAGTCTGCAAATCCTTTCGCTTCACCTTCTCTCTGCTCTTGATGGACAAAGAACATTCTTCAAGGTAAGAAAATTATTCTTAAAATATCTGGGAGGGGGGGGGAAGGCCAGCAAGAGAAAGACAAAGGGAGAATTAAAGGCAGTGTAGTTCATAATTAAACCTTGAGCTTCCCAGACGGTCCTGATTTTGTGTTGTTCACACATTTGCCCCGTACTGTACAGGGTAGAGCCAAACAGTCCGAAGTCCACGGAGCAGAAGAGCAACTCGTATCTATCATTCAGTTTTTAGGTCTTCCAATGCTGCGACTTCTCTGGGGAGGTACCAGTCTCGCTTTGCAGCCAGGAAAATTACCAAAAGAAAAATCCTGGCTCCGCCACCTTCACATACAGAAGGTGCAGCACTTAGCAGACAGATTTCTGTGGAGTTAGGCTGGATCTCTCTTCACAGCCCGTAATCTCACGAGGTGAGAAGGAGAAGCCGCCAAGGAGTTGGCTCCCACACCCATCAGTCTGTTTAGCTCTGGCTGAAAGCAGAGAATACTGGGCAAGTTGCCAAGTTTCTCCCCCTTGCGCTCTGGTGTGAAGATCCTCACGGAACACACAACTGTCACATCTCAGCAGCACACAGGGAGCCCTGGGATTGTTCTCAGTTCACGCACAGACCAGCTCGACAGTTAGGACCGAAAACAGGTGCCTTGGTTTTGCAGCTGGGTTCCCACTTTGGCGCTCTCTCAGCGGGTCACTCCCCACTCCACCCCCGAGTGTCAGCTCACCAGTGGAGTTCTTCCAGTAAACATCCATCGGGTTCTTTCTTGCTTATCTATCATGTTCTGTCCGTTCTTTAGATGATGAATGTGGGTCAAGGTGTGAATGCTGAAGGAGGAAAGAAGCCTAACTCTGCTACAGGATGTGATTCGAGCAGCCTAACCCCAACCTAACCTAAGCCCCTGCTAGTGCTCTGATCGCCAGTTTGGAGTCTGAGTGCTGTGTTTTCAAATGACCCCCCCGTCTGTAGTGGCTGCCCAGTCAAGGTACAACAGGCTCAGACCCAGGGTCAACACAGTGAGGCCAGAAGTGATGCGGGGTAGAGCCAGTACTGAGCACACATTAAGAGGCCAGCTGTCAAAGGACAGCTCCTTAGAATCCTGGCGAGCAAGGCTACAGGGAGAGCGCACATAGTGCTTGTATTTTCAGGAAGTGTTCTTGTTCTCAACCTTCCTCTATTCAGCTTCAGCCCCTGGGTCTGCTTTACAATAGCTGCTGTTTAGCTAACACCTGAAGTGGGTGAGGTCAGCATGCCAGTTCCAAATATATCCAAACATTGAGTAATTAGGCCTCAGGGTCACAAAACTTGGTCCCTGAAGTCAGGGGAATATGTTAGTCATTAATGATCAGGTGTGGTCCCAACAGGCCCTCCTGACACACATGACAGTTCAGCAGGGCAGTACATCTGGTAAGAGCAGGACAGTAGTGTGGCTCTTACACAGGGCAGGTGTGTGGTCCCAACACTGGCCGTCTTGTGTGACGTGGACAGCGTGGATGAGAGGACAGAGACAGGCCCACATCTTAACAAAGTTTTAACAAAGACTTGTATATTTGGATATAAATCTAAGGACCCTCTCTGTTCTAAGTTTATAGAAAACTATTTGAATAAGTCTCAAAATTTTGTAAAACAACCTAGTACCCTACATCTAAAGCCCCTTGTGATAATCACCCATTTTTTTTGCTAATTTGAAAAGAAATAACGTATTTATATATCAAAGAGTTGAGTGTAAACATGGATGGTGACCACCCTTCAGTTTTATAAATCTACTTTTAGCTTTCATCCACACTCAGATCACCTTACCTACCATCATCCTAAACATGAGAAAATACCCTTCTTTAAAAAATTGTTACAAATATTTATTAAAAAGTGCAATTCAAAAGTTAGCTGGGCAAGTACATCATCGCAAATCACAAAAAAACGGAGGGGAAGCCCAAAACAAAACAAACACCAAGAAATACAAACAAAACAAGAAAAAAGCTGCAGAAAGTAAGGAATGGCCCCCAAAAGAGGAGGAAGTGAGACATCAAAGCTAGAACCCTATCCGGATCTCGCTGCGCTTTCCACACACACAGAGGTGAAGACGTAGTCTCGGCACCGGGCTCTGACTCCGCTCGGCTGCTACTTCAGTCCTGGGTTATTCGTCAGGGAGGCTACAGAAATATCCTGTATACATGTGCACGTTGGAAGCATTTACAAGTCACCAGAAGCTTGAAGTTTAGTGTCTCAGCAACTAAAACTCAACGGAAGCATCTGTCATTTAAATTTGGATTGGCTCAGTGATTTGAATGGAAGATAAAAATCGAGTTGTTATCTTAGGGAAGTAAAAGTCTGCCTATCCCTTTTGCCATTATTCACAGGGCAAGAAAAGCCTGATCCAGAACTAGCCTTTTTTGTCATTACAGTTTCTGACTAAAAGTAATGAATGTGCCAACCGTTCCCAGCCCCACCCCGCCAGGTGGAGTGTCACAGGATCTAAATCCATTCAAGCCAGCCACTCAGCAGCTGCATGTTTAAGGGACATCCTACAGACAGGCTGCACCCCTGGGGATGAGGCTGCAGGATAGCCACCTGCATTTGGCCTGGCTGTGACCTCCCAGGACCTTACCACCCTCCCCTCAGCTGTGCACACTCAGGGTCCTGCTGCCCTTCCTCTTGTCAATTCAAGACACAAGTTGTTAGCACTCCAAAGCTTGGTGCTCTTCATTATTTTCCATTAGTTATTCTTACCCCAAAAAGACATGCCTGGAAAAGCAATTTTATCCCCGGACTTATCCCAGGGAAAAGAAGCCCTGCATTTGCCATCACAAACTGCTTCTGGGCCTTCTGACTCCATAATGACCAGCTCTCAGGCCAAAGAACACTCCCATGGGGCAGTGGAGAAGACCCTGGACCCTATTCCTGCCACCAGGGTCCTTCTGGACGGGACAGCAGCTGCCACTGAGCAGGGAGAGCGTCCGTGCAGGAGAAAGGGCCGCCGAAGACGGGTGGAATGAGCAAGAGCGGACACAGCTGAGTCTGCGAGTTTTCCTGGACTGCTCCGAGGCCCTCCACGGGGCGCGAGATCCAGGGAGGCAAGGCAGCGGTGAGCTGCCCCCAGGACAGGACAGGCAGTGCGGTCTTTATGTCCTCTTCCCACCGGCCCCTCCAGCGCTGGGGTGGAGGAGCTGCCTCAATGGTGGGGTCACGAAGGGGCAAGTCAGCGCAGACTCTGTCTTCAGGAGAGGAAGGTGAGCGCCGGCACAGCACGAGCTGCTTGTCCTCCCCAGGGGGCTCCTGTGCCGTCACAGCACCAAGAAGAGGAGCAGCACGACCAGCAGGACCACGAAGAGGATGGCGATGGCACACCACTGGCGCCGATCTGCAAGGCAGGACACGAGGGTTAGCTCTCAGGACTCGACGTTCCCCAAGATCCAGCCACATGAAACCTAGGGCCACACCTTGAAGCAGAAAAGTAACCAAATGTGCAAATGGTGGGGCAGAGGCTCTTGAACCTGCCCAAGCGCCTGGTCCCTAACACTGCTCTGCTGCTGGCCTACCCTGCACCTGCATTTGCAACTCAACCTGACCCAAGAGGTGCCCGTGTAAGTATGTGCTTTGTGTCTCAAGTCTTTAGTGGAACTGAAGGCTTGCGGCAGCCTTTTCCGGGCTGGCTCCGGAGCAGAGCAGGAGCCTGTGGGACTGAGCACAGGAGGTGCCTTCCCCATTACTCGTTAGGGGGACACTTCAAGCTTTTCCTTCTCAGGTGACCAAGTCTAGTGAAATTAAAACCTGTGGCTCTCAGTTTTCTGCTGGTGGTTACCACATCCCTGGAGAAGGTGTTGGCCCTGGTGTTATGATCAAAGCCCATCTGCTTTAATCTCCCACAGAAGTTAAATCTTTTAATTCAGCAATAATCCTGCCCTGTTCTCAAAGCACTGTGGGAGGGTGGAAAGCGGACAAAAGCTAGTGCTACTCACTTTGGGAAGCGCAGAGCTGAAAAAGCAAGCTTCAGGGATCACAAGCATGGTCCTCACACCACATGGACATGGTCCTCATTAAGTGAGAAGTAAGATCACTTAACCAGTGACGGCGTTAAAGTAACTTACATAGCTTCTCTGGAGATGAATTGAGCTGTCTTTTCTGAAACTTTCTGCCCCACCAACAATTTAGAAAAGGCACAGGAAACAAGGTGGCTAGAGCCCATCCAAATGGCTGAGAGCAAGGAGGCTCTGAGGGACAGAGGGGCCCACATAGGCCCTGTGGGAACCCCAGCTGGGCCCAAATCCTGACTGTGGCCCCCGTAACTCCACAACAGGGGCCTCACAGGGCTGCTGTGAGAGTCAAATAAGAATATCCTCACACACAACCTTAGGGCACATGGACACGGGACACTGTCCCTGTCAGGATAGACCCTTAACGTGGGGAGATGTAGAAAGAACAAGTGGTCTTTCCATTGATGAGTCCTGCAGTTTTCCAGAGGGTCAGACTGATAGAAAAGAATTTTACTATCTTATGGAAATGTACGTCAACTGCTACAAATAAGAGTTCCATTTCAATAGAACTATAAGCAAATATTGATACATCAGAAGTTCATTTGAAAGCCTGCAGATTTTAACACATCATGGCTATTGAGATTCATATTATAAAAAGGTCTGACTCTAGAAAAATAGATTGTAAAACCTTCTACAGTATAATGCTAAGTCCACAAAACATGAACAAATTATTTAAACTGGAGAGTAAAATCTTAAAAGCAGCCAACACAACTTCTACTAAACGATGTAAATGGAACAAATACCTTCTTAGTGACGGCCAGCTTGCTCTGCCTCGGACATGATAGAAACTGCCTTCGTATCTGTGATCAGGACAAAGACCCCCAAGTCTGCACATTCCTTTTCTGAAGCAGAGCTATTCCTAAGTATGCAGAGCTGGCCTACTCTACATAATGTTTTTATTTTATTTTTTATTTTTTTAAAGAAGTAAATTTTTATTTTATTTATTCACTTTTAGAGAGGAGAGAGGGGGGGGGAGAGAGAGAAGAGATAGAGGGAGAGAGAGAAGAGATAGAGAGAGCGAGAGAAGGGGGGAGGAGCTGGAAGCATCAACTCCCATATGTGCCTTGACCAGGCAAGCCCAGGGTTTCGAACTGGCGACCTCAGCATTCCAGGTCGACGCTTTATCCACTGCGCCACCACAGGTCAGGTCACACATACTGTTTTTAATCCGTTTAACTACAACTTAAATGGTCAAGAAAACTACAGTATTTTCCTTTCATCTACTTAAAAATGTTTACAATAATTTAAGACCATTGTCACTGAAAAGAGTCCATGTTCTTCCAGGACAAAACAGTGCAGATAATTACTTCCTAACCACCCTACCCCCATCTCACACCTAAGTCCTGTAATTAGCCCCCACTCCCAGACTTCCAACACTGAACCTGCTTTCCACTCTCTGGCTTTCCATCAGCCTCCACCAACCTCCTCCCCGCTCCAGCCACTTTCTCTTGTGCAACCACATTAAATAGTTTTCATCAAGAAGAACATCCATCACACAAGCTACCACAACCCAGAATGCTCTTTGAACATCATTTTCCTTTGAAGTGGTAAATTGCTTCTATGAAGCATGAACTAGGTAATTCCAGGGAGCTGCTACCCAAGCTGATTCACTGGAGAAGGGGCAGGGATTTAACCACAAGTGCTTCTGTGAAAAGTCCTAACTGGCTTTCTACAAGCACAAGACCCTCTTCAAAGAGCACAGGGGAACAAAGGGAATCCAGTGGTGGGTTTTTTTTCTCCTCTCAAAATACTATCCTTCCCTAAAGAGAAAAGATGAACAATAGAAACTTGGAAAGTAAGGGGAGGAAAACCTTGGTGTCTATTCCAAAGGATATACTTTAGGTAGGAGAATGACGAGATAGTATCTCTCCCCGGTCATTCACAAAAGAAGTGTAGCGTTGTGGCTGATTTCTGCCCACAAAGTAGCAGGCCATGGGAGAGCAGGTGTCCTGCCGCTCAAGGATAATAGCACGTGTGTTCAGATACTGCCTAATCGCACTTCAGTGTGTCTCGATTTACTTTATGTACGAACAGGTTGGATTAAAAAGCAGTGGCATTCCTGAAAGTTATGGGGGACAGAGACAAATACAAATTGCTGTGTCCACAAACTGCAGCAGAGACCACCAAGCAGGAGGCCTTGCCCCGTCTTTCTTGGGGAGCCAGCAAAGATGAAAATGAAAACCATAGGCAAGCTGTCCAAACTGAAGGACCTCTCGGGCCAAATGCTCTGTTTCCTGGCTCTCTTTCCTAGACAAATATAACTAGAGTTCTTACTTTGCTCCCCAAACCTTTCTTTCAGGAGAAAATAGAATAAAGGATAAGGAAGTTTCGGTGCTATTTATATACACTGGACAGCTTATCACAATGCAAGTACTTTTCTAAATTATTCATTCCCGGAATGCTGGGAAGCAAAGACACAGTGCATCTTTGTTCACTTGCTCTTCCCCCAAACAAAACTGGTGCTGAAGTAGCTACTTGACTTTGCGACTAATACATATACTAGTGAGAGGCCTGGTGTTTAAACTGGTTATATAATACTCCATTAAAGCTTTGGGTTTTTTTGTAAAGCAGAGGGGTGGGGGTGGAAGAGGAGGGAATGGAAGGAATCAGAAAGACGACTTCAAAAACCTTTCTTGCAAAATGTCAAAGGTGAAGTAAGCCAGTGCTGCTTTAGGCAGTGGTGAGCCTGCTAGAAGCATAAATATACATACATACATACATACATATATATATTTGCTCCTGGAAAGAAAGGAAGTCTAGCTACATGCTTCTCTTTGTTTTGGATATAACAGGTCACTACCCCTTAGGGCCATCTTCTGCCTGAATTAATGATTTTTTTTAACACAAACATTTAATGGGTACTAATACATGGGAGACACAAACATTTGTACATTAATTATTACTATTTCATTTAATCCTCACAGTGACCTTGAGAGGCAGGCATCACCCTTTTTTTTTTTTAATAAACTGAGCCCCAGAGAACTGTTAATGTAACTTGATTATGAGTTAAACTGCTAAAAAGCAAATGTACATATGTATTTAAGTCTTGCTTCAAAAGGCTAAACTATTGGACTCTATAATGTGTACCTCACAGGGAATGAGGTATCAAGAAACAGGAAATTCTCCTGGGGGAGGGAGTACTGTGGTTTAAGGACACTTAAATTACCTCAGGGCGGATCTCAGTTCATTTCCCCAAGTTACCCCCACCAAGGCAAGTAAAGAAAGAAATACTGGCTTGACCTGTGGTGGTGCAATGGATAAAGCATTGAACTGAAAATACCGGATTTTCTTTGATTTAAAATATATTATTTCTCATGAAATAGGGGAGATAGGTTGTAGTAATAAAAAAACAGAGTCACTAAAACACACATCTTCCTGTATTGTAACCAATTTGAAAAATGTTACTTCTTCATCCCCATCCTGGTGCAAATTTGCTAGACTATTTCACTATGGATTTAAATATAAACAATTTAGGCTCTGCCCGGTGGCTCAGTGGTAGAGCATTGGCTTGGCATATGGACGTCCTGGGTTCGATTCCCTGTCAGGCCACACAGGAGAAGCAACCATTTTCTTCTTTCCCCCTTCTCTCTCTTCCCCTCCTATAGCCAGTGGCCTGATTGGCTCGAGTGTTGGCCATTTGCCCTGGGTGCTGAGGATAGCTTGGTTAGTCTGTGCACATCAGCCTTAAGCACTAAAAACAGCTCAGTTGATTTGAGCATTGGCCCCAGATGGGTTGCTGGGTGAATTCTGGTTGAGACACATGCGGGAGTCTCACTATCTCCCCTCCCTTACTTAAAAAAAAAGGGGGGGGGTGTTAATGTATCTACAAAATGGGATACCATAGATCTGGGAAAAAATAAAATAAAATAAATAAATATAAACTATTTAGATGTGCAAGAGCATCTTATTCTGAAATGGAAGGGGTTTTTCTTTCAATGAAATCAGTCTAGGAGAAAGAGTAACTGGCTTCTTAATATTTTAAAATATGTTCCCTATTTGGGCAAGGAAATAGGGGGAAAAAATGATTTTGTAATTGCAGAGAAAGTTGCTCCACCAGGAGAAAAGCCACCAACCACCAACCACTTACAGAAAAATGTGCCACAGAGAAGGGATCTGAATGGGCACACCGTGTGAAACCCCCCAGGGACTGTATCCAGAATTAAGTAAAAATTCTTATGCTTTAAACACCATACATACCACTGGTCATGTGAGATACTTTTGCAAGTTTCTTCATTACATTGTCCAGCCGAGACTGAGTGCTCTCCAGCTCATGCGAGAAATCATCCAGCATGCTAGAAAGAGAAGCAGATGTAGACGGTCGCCGGGCAACACAAAGCCTCGGCAGTGCGTGGCTCGTGGGGTTAAAGTAGGAGCTCGGCTTTAGTTTTGGCAAACATGACAGGCAACACTTAGATTCACGCCCCCAGTCTATTACCTGAAATCCTTGAGACAGATATGTTTTTTAACTCGTAATTTTTGGACTTTTAAAAAAATAGTAAGTCTTATATGCCACATATTTGCCAAGATCCTCGGCAGGACCTGGGGCAGTCCCCCTAATAAAACGTGACTATTTCTGCAGAGAAAACTATGAGCTTGGGTTAAGTTAGGGCTCTCAAGGCATCACACGCTTCCCTATCACAGCAGTCCTCCCTTTGTCACTACTTAGTGACTTACATTTGTTTATTTCATGTTCAGTCTACTCAGTCAATGGTAAACTCTGATGGCAGAGACACTGACTATTCCATTCGCTCCTCTGCTGACACCCAGGCCTCCCAGAACAGGTGCCCGAGGATGTGTAATAAATGTATAACACTGAACACAAAATTGAGAGAGGAGACTTCTGATATATCCTAGTGGACTACTTTTTTTTTCCCCAGGAAAAAAACATATTATAAAATGGTAAAGGTATTATGTAGTAGTATCATTTAAGAAGACTGACTTTGGTATCACACTTCAGAACTTAAAAAGATTGTGCTTAAGGAAAAACAAACCCAGCTATGTTTCCTTTGTGTGTTTTTACTTTTGATTTTTGAAGATAAAGATTTTTTTATTAATTGAAGTTACATTTTTAAGTTTTTCTCATGAGATTGAAATTTAGGATGCAAAGCTAAACACTTTGTTCCGTGTGGTGGAAGAGTCATGGGATGACAAAGTTAGCCCATGTCCTATCTGTGGGACGCAAATCTCCACAGAGGTTACCCAGCCAGCTGTTACACTCTCATTCATAACAAAACTACAAGTCCCTGCTCAGAGGAACCCGTATCTATTTTTGCTGGTGTTAATAATCATCGTCACTTTGCCTAAACCCTGTTGAGTATTTTAACTGATAATTCGCTTCTTTTGGAAAGGCTAGTCTGTAAAACAGAATAAAAATGTAGCTGTAAATACAAGTTTTTGGTTTCACTGGTCGTGTAACTATCAGGCTTGTTAGGGGCCCGTGAGATGACCCTTGCCCTCAATGTCCCGGCCGCCGGCGCTGTGCTCACACTGCCTGCTCCTCCAGCTCCCCTCCAATGCGTTGCGACATGTTCTTCAGCACCCCAATGCTGCCAGAGACCAGCTCCAACTGCTCGTCCTGCTGCCCCACGATCAGCTGGTGCCAGAGAAATGGGAAATCAGCAATTAAAATCCATCTTACCTGGTTCCAAGCCCAGCACTCTAGCAGCTGCTAGTTTCTCTGCCAACTTGGGACAATTCGCATTCAGAAGCAAAGCCCAGAATCAAAGGACCAGACCGTAGCCTCCAAGAACACACTGCTCAAAAGGCTGAACTGTCAAGCTACTGATCTCTCCTGCTGATCCGACTTGTGAACAGTCAGCAGGTCTTAAAACCACCCAGAGAGACTTAACTCTGGTTGGCTGGACTCCAATAAGGGAACAGACAATGGCCAAAAGCACCTGTGCGGTGACCACTGAGCCATGAGGATGCTGGGAAGAGGAAGCCCACTGCCAGGGTCAAGGTCTCACTCCACAATAGACCTAAACACAAGAGAGTCAAGAGAGTCTGGCAAACCCCTGGATGTGGGAAAACTCCACACACGGAGTCTTTTCCTCCCTTCTCAAGGACACACCAGAGGAGGCCCTGTGGCAGTCAATTACTTCAAGGACAACTGCTGAGTGATAAATATTTAATTTAATTGTGTGGTGGCCTCCTCACTTTTCATAAAAAAAAAAGCTTGCTTGGTTAATAGCAATTAACGCAGATAACTGGTTAAGCAAACATGCTTTAAAGGGCATATAACCTATATAAAAATACATATATAAAACATAACTTTTAGGAACCAGTAGCTTTAATGGGTAGATAATCTTCAAATCCTTAGATATATCATTAGCTTCCTTTTATTACTACAACTACACATCAGAAGCAACAACACAAATATAAGCAACTTCCCTTTCCTTCTGTCCTTCACCTTCACCAAAGCAAATTTTCTATGTAATGGAACCAACGATAATTTTCAATGAAAACACCAGGACTCAATTTTTCCAAAAGTGTGCCTTTGTTGAACAAAAACTGAGTATACAAGTGGAGGCTGGGAAGACGGGTTCTCTTGTTTGTTCTGTTTTTAAATCAGTGGCCTTGTCTGTCAGTTTTGGCGGTCTGGTCTGCTTTTCCTAAGAGACTTAATCAAGCTTGGTTCTCTTGAAACAGTTGTGCTTTAGAGGCAGTTTAAAAAACCCTTTATATATGCAGTCATTACATATGTAGACGCAGGCAGCCGTGGGGCGAGCTCTGGTCCAAGCTGCCTGTCATTTGCTCCAAAGCCAGGAGAAGGGAGGTGCCTGCCTCTACATCTCTGTCCTCGGCCGGCGGTTCTGGGTACCTGTTGTTGTGCTTGCTGCTCCTCGATGAAATGGGAGTTGGCTAATTGGAGCTCATGGTCAAGGCGCCCGTATTTGTCTGGGGTGCTGGTGCTCCAGTTCTGGCCGCCACTGTCTCCCAGCAGTGCCTATGAGAGTGGGGCCGGGGACAGCAGTAAGGACACAAACAGTTACATGTCTGCAGTCCTCCATCACAGCGACACAGAGTTCTATACTGCTCATGATCTATTTCCCTCGCCCGCCTTTTACATCGTGGTGTAGGCTGGTGCCCGTGTAGTCCGATTTAAGGAATGCCGGAAAGAAAACTCTGTCTCTATGCTCTCCCAATGGGACTCACAAATCAGCTTTGCCCCATTAAAATGCAAATAAATGTCAACTTGAAATCAACAAATGCCCATCTGTATACAGCTTTATAGTCTAAAAGCTCTGCCTAGCACCCTTAGAAATTCACCGAAGACCACGGGTTCTAGTCTGGTTCCAGAGATCTGGAGTCCTGTGACCCAAGACTTTTTTTTAGAAGGGGGAGGGGTTCCTAGAATGACAAGAAGCTAAGTCATAGTCTCACATACAGACAGCACAAGAACCATTAATGTCGGTTCAATCTAACCCGTGAATAAATCCCAGTGCCCATCAACTGAAGTAAAAGTCTACAGCAGCGGTTCTCAACCTGTGTATTTTCCGATGGCTTTAGGTGACCCGTGTTTTGGTTGTTTGACCCCCGCTGGGGTCGCGACCCACAGGTTGAGAACCGCTGGTCTACAGGCTTCACAGATGGGAACTGGGGGTTGCTGCATGAGGCAGGTACGGCTACCCTGAGTGCTAACCCTAATAACCTGGGCAGTGCTAGCTGTAAAGTTAGTATCACCACCAGGGCCCCCAGATGCCAGGATCAGGCTCCCCAGTAGGAATGTGAGGAAGCTTGTAGCCAGAAAAGAGGATGTTTGGGAATGTCTCCCACACACGAGGAGGCCAGCTAGGAATGTGAGCGCTCAGCTGCAGCAGGTGGCTGACCAGAGACCTGCAGGCCTTTCTGCCGGGTTGGTCCAACGAGCAGCTCACACCAGCCTCATACAGAGAACCAGCAGCTGCTGGTGACTAAGGCTCTTTTTCCTTACAGAGTCACCAAATCTGACCAGCCACTTTTTATCTCTGGAACTGCTGAAAGCCTGATTACTTGGTTCTGTCTGAAAAGCCCTCCAACAGCCCCTCATTGCTCCACTGACCTCCTCACTTGACTTGCCAAGGAAATTCGTCTGAGGTGACGGCCACACTTCAGGGGCTGGGCTCAGGGAAGCTCGGGTACAGAGCAGAGCTCTGAGGCAGTTATGACAAGCGGATCAGGACATCTGACAGCTTCCAGCAGACCGGGGCCTGAGCCTAGTCAAGAGGCCGGGTGGCAGCTGTCTCAGGTATAAAGCAGATCAAGGCTTCGGGGGATGGCTCTTCCCGACCTGGTCACAGGGCTGTCAAGATCTGAAACATCTGCTGGTTCAAGGACTCTAAGGACCTCTGTGGAGGACACTGGGGCCCAGTGATAAGTTTTTCAAGATCAGAAAAAGGCTATAGGCCCTGGCTAGATAGCTCGATTGGTTGGAGCTTGTCTTGATATGCAGAGGTTGCAAGTTCAATCCCTGGTCAGGGCACATATAGGAGCAGATAGATGTTTCTGTCTCCTTCTCGCTCTTCCCTCTCTCTCTAAAAATCCATAAATAAAAACTCTAAAAAAAGAAAAAGGCTATAGAGTGCATCATTAGGCTATGGACAGAGAACTAGGGCTCCTCCGGGGGCCAGAATCACAGCTGTTTTTCTAGCTTACCCATGGTCTAACTAAGGTGGAGATATGACATGCTGTTAAGAGTTGTCAGGGCGACTTCTCTGGCCCCTGTCTTGCGGAAAAGAGAACATCGTCCGGGAAACGCTATACTAAATAAAGCTTTTACTATTCCATAAAAAAAAAAGTTGTCAGTACTTTATTGTGAAGTAGCTTAGATTTCAAAAGTCTGTTCTAATGGGAAAGAAGATGGAAGGAAGACTCAGAGCTCTGGAAGATCAGCCTCTGTGTAGGTGCCAAAGCAGAGGTACTGGCTAGGCAGGAACAAGCCCAGCACCAGGTACTGGCATTGGGCAGCAAGGGGTCTCTGCCCATGGAGTGCTTAGAGAACCCTGGCCCGGCTCTTCCTTGATAATCTGTGACTCTAGACATTTCACTCACCACCCAAAACAAAATTTTGAGCCATACTGGAAAGGCAATGCATAAGTGCACATTTTACTTGTTAGTTCAACTATACTATCTAGAGATTAGTAGTAACTGAGGATATGTTACCTATGTCACTGCCACAAGGCAGGGAGACAGAAAAAAAACAACAACAATGACTTAAAAAATGAAATACAAGAAAAGGAAACAGGAAAATTGAAGTAATATTTGGAGAGCCCCCTCTCCTTCTTTGGGCTTTTATATTTATTTTCAAAATTAAGTGGGTCAACAAACCCACAGGTGTACAGTAGGGATTTAAATTATGAACTACTGATTCATAGGTAAAAATGGTGAGCTGATTTCTTTTTTTTTTTTTTTTTTACACATAGGCAGAGATAGACAGGGACAGACAGACAGGAACAGAGAGAGATGAGAAGCATCAATCATCAGTTTCTCGTTGCGCGTTGCGACTTCTTAGTTGTTCATTGATTGCTTTCTCACATGTGCCTTGACCGCGGGCCTGCAGCAGACCGAGCAACCCCCTGCAGGAGCCAGCGACCTTGGGTCCAAGCTGGTGAGCTCTTTGCTCAAGCCAGATGAGCCCGCGCTCAAGCTGGCGACCTCGGGGTCTCGAACCTGAGTCCTTCTGCATCCCAGTCCGATGCTCTATCCACTGCGCCACCACCTGGTCAGGCTGATTTCTTGAGTTGAAAGTCTACTAAGTGGACTATTCTTTATGGAGTCTGAATAAAATCTAAATCTAGTCTAGACTTTAGGTGACTGTTGTATATTTTTTATTATCAGTTGGAAAGAAATTTCTATGATACGCCAAAGTGTCTAATTTAAAAAATATGTCAAAAATTCAAGAACTGGTCTCTGGTAGTTTTCATTTTTAGATATGTCAATATCTTGTGCTTTGGTTTCTGAAATTTATTAGGTTTCATAATTTATTTGTAATAACTAATACAAATTGGACCTCATCTAAAAAATAAAGATACTTAAAATGATGAAATATTTGGCCCTGGCTGGATGGCACAGTGGACAGAGTATCATCCCAACACACCAAGATCATGGGTTCAATCTCTGGTCAGGGCACATATGAGAAGCAACCAATGATTATACAACTAAATGGAACAACTAAGTGGAACAACAAATTGATGCTCCCCCCTCTCTCTCTGTCTCCCCCCACCTCCCTCGCCCTTCCCTCCCCTTCCTCTCTCTCTCTCTCATATCAATGGAAAAAATATTTTTAACTTAAAATTTTATTTTAAATGATGAAATATTTAACACATTAAATTCACACATATTTAAGATTCCTCAAATGTCTTTCATTTTATTTTAAATATCATAAGATTTCCATCACTGAATATCTAGTGAGTTCGACAGGGTACACAATATAACAACAGATAGAAATTAAAAAAAATAAAAAAGACCATGACATATCCTTCCTTACTCTCAGGGAGCCTGGGATCCAGCAGAGAGAAAGACAAGTAACTAAGCAATTACAGCCCTTAACAGAACCTGGCACACAGAATGCGCCCAGCAGGTGCAGAATAAATGGCCGGCGGTAAGGGCTGGAAGAATAAGCACAGGACACTGCGACCCCAGAGGAGAGAAGCAGAGGGTGGGAGGGACAGAGGGCAGGGCTGGCGGGACAGCTGACCGTGGTGCTGGGGCAGGCTGGTGACTGGCCTTTCACAAAACCTGCCAGCCGCCCTCCGACTCTGCACACACAGGGCTTCTGCTCGATCACTCGACACACAGATGTCAGTATTTTAAAATTCTAGTAGCTAACCATGTATTTTCTTTGATGCTATATATTCAGATGTTTACTTACCTGTCTGTTTTTTCTTTCAGCTAATGCCTGCACAGATGAGGTTGACATCTGATCCTTCATGTCCTAATGAGGTAAGGAGAAGACCAAAAAACAAATGAATATCCTCAGAGAAAACAAGTCATGGTTAACATTTTGTATGCTAGCAAAATACACATAATTTTTTTTTTTTAACAGGGACAGAGAGAGTCAGAGAGAGGGATAGACAGGGACAGACAGGAATGGAGAGAAATGAGAAGCATCAATCATCAGTTTTTCGTTGAGACACCTTAGTTGTTCATTGATTGCTTTCTCATATGTGCCTTGACCGCGGGCCTTCAGCAGACCGAGCAACCCCCTGCAGGAGCCAGCGACCTTGGGTCCAAGCTGGTGAGCTTTGCTCAAACCAGATGAGCCCGCGCTCAAGCTGGCGACCTCGGGGTCTCGAACCTGGGTCCTCTGCATCCCAGTCCGACGCTCTATTCACTGCACCACCACCTGGTCAGGCCAAAATACACATAATTTATCCATTTTTTAAAACAAAAAAGCATTTTTGGCCTTTTTTTCAGTTTCAAAAATAAAGGAAATAAAGGAGAACAATGTACTCTTAAAAAAGAGGTAACCTGGGTATTAAATTTAATTCAGAGAAAAGAGGAAAGGAATTTGTCTTTCCTGGACCCTACCATGAGCCAGAAATACGGTTAAATGATTATGTGTATTTTCATGAGGACACTGTGAAGCTGGTATTATCCCTAACTTACAGTTGAAGAGACTGAGATTGGGAAAGGGTTCAAGTGCTTTCTCAGGGTCATAGTCAGAAAATGGCAACCTTGGGCCTCAAACACAAATGCCTGTGCAAGCATCTTCACGTATAACACATGTAAATAAAACCATGCACTTTAGGAAAATTGCCACTAAATACTGAGAAAACTTTCAAATCGTGATACAACAAATAGATCACTTATTTTATTTTTAAGTTGGATTCATGTGAAGTATAGACTATTATTTCTAACACCAGAATGAATTTCCAGAATGGCATCAGAAATAATTTTGTATGGAAAGAAATATGAATGAACCCATTACTTACAATGAAGAAAAAACACTTTGTTAAATATGAGCCATTTTGCTTGTTATCTGTAAGCACAATCCAATATATTTTAAAATGACTTGAACTGAGTACATAATACAACTTTTCTTAAAGACTGCCTAAATACTTTATAGTTTTCTGTTGGCCTGTAGACTACTTTATAGATGCAAATGTTGAGGAATTAGGCTTTCAGAAACTTCTTCCAAGACCTATGACAAGGGAACAGTAGACCAGACAGTGCCGCAACCTTCCTAACTGCTACTGTGGGCAGTCTGAGCAGCAACCGCGTGGCTTCAACCTTCAGAGTGCCCATGGCTTCCTTCTCTTCTACAGGATTTCAGTTAGACTTTATTTAAATTAAAACAAGAATGATTAAAAACCCCAGTGTATTCAGTTGGATAATAGTAGCCGAGTATGATTTAGATCTTGGATTATTTACCTTACTAAAAAATGTATCACCAAACAACAGGGCTTCCTAATCAGAATAGCTTTATGAACTGGCTAGAAATTAGGATTTTGTAATCCAAACGCTCATTATGTAGATGGGAGAAGTAGAGGTCCAAAAAGGTTACTGTCCCATTAAAATCTTTATTTGTTTATAAGTAGTTTACAGTGTGTGTGTGTGTGTGTGTGTGTGTGTGTGGCAACTAATGAATAAAACAAGGAACAAGAATATTTAAAGTTCAGTGATGATCTACCATTTGAAATAATTTCAGAAGGAAATCATATGACATAAAGTCTTTGGCAAACATACACCAAGGTTCCTGCCTATGATGACTCTTAAAAAGCCATATGTTAGCACTGATATAATCCCAAGTTTTTTTTATTCAAGGAAGCTGCTTTCTCGTACATATGTTAAAGACAGCTGGTTCTGTTACATCTAGTTATGCTAATCAAATGGCTTAGCCATACAGTTTCGAAATGCAAACATATCAATGATATAAGATTTTACTTAAATGATATTTTTCTCTTAGGTTCTTAAACAATAGGTTATTTTCTAAATAGTTTGAGACTAAATACTTGTTCATTTATATTGGTGTTTGCACTCTGACAGATGCCTGCTTGTTCTGGATAACTCCCGCAAGCCTGTCAAGCAGTTGTATATGGAAATGTCAGTAATGTGGGCAAGACTTCCAGAAGCTGAAATTCAGATGGCGAGAGGCTGCCATCCAAACCCAGAAGAGTCACTCTTCACAATGCAAAGTGATTACCAATCCATCAAGAAACCAAATGGTTTCTACAATAGTAATTCTTCCTTTGGCCCAGAAACACAGTACAGTGAGAAATAAAGAGGAAAAAGACAAAACTGGTTTGGAGGAAAAAGAAGTATGGACAAGTAGATACCGCTGAAATAACTTCCCCAAATCAGCAATTGGCTCTCTCTGCTCAAAGAAATACTCCTGACAATACTAAAGACAGATTTCCTTTTTCAACTAGAGAACTTCTATGTGGGAAATTGACATTTAATCCATATGAAAAAGTTGTTTCAGAGATGATGTATTAGTTTACAATTAAGGAAAAGAGTTTTGAGAAGTTTGGCTATTTCTTACACAACTGATAAGATCATATCTCTTACCCTGACAACTTGCCGGGTACTTGTGATGAAGGCTTTTCTTATACTCAATTCGGTTGCATCGAGATTGAATTTTCTAGGATTTGCTTCAACTATGCGTGGGTCAAAAAGTCAAGGTAAAGCCATGTCATTATCAGAAACATAACAAACCACATCATACTAAACCACAGAATCTTTCCCAGGCAAGCAATAAAGTCTGGCCCAACATTTCTGAAAAGATAGTCAGTTTGACACTAATCATCCTCAAACTTTCTCTGCCCACAGCTATAGAAGGATCCTTGTGCCCCAGGGCACCTGTCAGGTAAAAACCACAGACCTGAGTCCACTCTAAACCCATGGTTGGCTGACCACAGCTGGCTGGGCTCTTTCAGATGCCTGCCAGCACTTTTTATCTATTCTTTTTTGACCCTAGATCATCTTTCCCATGACAACTTCTGCAAGCCTTTTTCATTAGCCATTCCAAACTCTTCCACTTATGTCAAGCTAACCCTGCTTCTTAATCCAGAGAAATGGAGGCCTCTTCCCTGATCTCCTCACTCCCAGCCTGGTACTGCCGCCCCACATCAGACACTCGCGTGGCTCTCTGGGCTTTCCTCTCTCAGTCTGCAGTAGACATCTGTGCTATAATCTAATGTCTGTACCCGCGAATCTCTCTCCACCCCTCCCTGTAAATTCCATAGGGCCGGTGCATTGTTTTGCTTACCAGTCCAATCTCGGTAACTAATGAAATGTCCAGCACATGGTACACTCAAAAAACAGTTTGCTGGTAGATAGATATCCTCTGTCCTCTTTCTCTCATAATTCCTTATCTCCCCCAATCCTTTTTCTTCCCTCCTGTCTCAAGGGAAGACGTACCTTCCTATAACTGCTTTTGATCCCACCCCTCACATATTGTGTCACTCATTTTAGAGAACAAATTTGTCTTTTGGTCATATAAAAGGTGCCAGGGTCATTAGGACTGGTAGAAATGATGCATTTCAAACATCAACTGCAGATGCACTATGCTGCCTATGGACTGACCCTGACAGAGTCTCGTTTCCTTGATGTTTTATCACACTTAAAAAGCAAGCCAAAGAGAGCACAAATATGCAACTGGCATGTCTTGAATCTCAAGTTTTGATTGAATGGGATTTCTCCTGTGGAAAAGGCTTCATCATCTCAGCTTTTTCAGTTCTCTGGTTTGTCAGTCAGATCAGTGGGCTTATTTAACAGCAATAGCATCACTTAGCATAATAGATCTGTTTTTACTGAAAGCTGTTTCATGAAAAAAGATGCCTCTCACTGGACACTGGCACTGTTACCTTACATCCTGAACAGGAAAAAGCCAGTCTACAAAAGGATTTTCTTTTGCTCTTGAACTACTCACATGTAACATCGTCTGTGTGTCTCTTTCTGTGTCTCTCTGATGATACTAACACTTGTACAGAAGTTCATGGTGTGTTGGGCACCATTCTAAGCTCTTCACCTGTTCAACTTGCAACAACCCTATGGACTAGGTACTATCATTATCCTAACTTTCTACTGGAAAGGAAACTAAAGCAGAAAGCAATGTGCCCAAAGTCACACAGTAAGTGGAGGAGCCAGGACTTGGAACATGCAGTCTGACTCCAGGGTCCAAGTGCATAACCACTGAGCTATGCTGCTCCATGTTGAAGGATTTGCCATGTACTCTAAAGAATTTGGCTACTGTACCTTAGCTTACTGAGCAATTATTTTAAGTGTGTCATGGTCCAAATAAGAACATCAATCAATTATAAACAGAAATGCCTAAGCTATGTGCTTCAGACATCTGAATAAAACGCTGTCTGTCTGTTTGCCCCAAATGGTGCAGACAGCACCGAAAAGGATATTGATGGTTTCATCAAGGTCCTCTAGGTCCCACTCGATGCTCCGGAGGTTGTTTCTCAGCTCGTTGGTGGTCCAGTCGATTTCCTCCCTCGTGGCGGCAGAGGGGTCCTGGAGGAGCTCCGTCCATCTCTGGAACAACCCCTGGGCAGTGTTGACGGCTTTCTGGACCTCTCTGTAATCAAGGTAGGGGCAGGAGAGGAGTCACAGACGACACGTTTCTGCGTAACTGAAGTTAACATTTCTCGTCACACGCCATCTTTAGCAGCTACCACCATTCCCAAAAGTGTATTAAAATCTTTACAGAAGGCTCTTCATAGGCAAATGTCAAAGTTCAAAACTTTAAAGTAACAGTAAGTATTATGTTCTCAGCTGGGGTCCAGAATAAAATAGCCATTATTTAAGCAGCTCTAAAATCAAGTTTGATTGAGAACAAAAATTTAATTACGCTCTGAACAGACTATGCTTCAAGCAGTATTAGAAGCAATCGTACAAATTAAAGGGCCATTTACATTCCCACATGCTGCCATTTGCTGGGATAATCATTCATCTTTGACGGAAAAGTCCTAATACAGCTTTTCTTTTCCAGGGTGGATGGGGGAGGTAACAAAGGGCAGAGAAAGCGTTACTCTTATAAAGCTAAAGTTTTAGTGGATAAGTACCATATTTCCCCATGTATAAGATGCTCCCATGTATAAGACGCACCTTAATTTGGAGGCTCAAAATTTGAAAATAATGTACTACATAACATTATTGAACTCAAGTTTTATTCATCATAAAATTCATACAACTCCTTATCACTGTCAAAACTCCCATCCGCCTGACCAGGCGGTGGCGCAGCCGATAGTGTCGGACTGGGATGCAGAGGACCCAGGTTCGAGACCCCAAGGTCACCAGCTTGAGCGTGGCTCATCTGGCTTGAGCAAAAAGCTCACCAGCTTGAACCCAAGGTCGCTGGCTCGAGCAAGGAGTCACTCGGTCTGCTGAAGGCCCACGGTCAAGGCACATATGAGAAAGCAATCAATGAACAACTAAGGTGTCTCAACGAAAAACTGATGATTGATGCTTCTCATCTCTCTCCATTCCTGTCTGTCTGTCCCTATCTGTCCCTCTCTCTGACTCTCTGTCTCTGTTTCTTAAAAAAGAAACACAAAAAAACCCTCCCATCCATTAGCTTGTCCTCATCTGTGTCTGATAAAAAAATCACTGTCTTCAACAATGAGCCCAAAAACAAGTGCAGAAAAAGCAGGAAATGCAAGTAAAAAAATCTACAACCACTGTATGAGACGCACTGTTTTTAGACCTCAAGTTTTTTTATTCATGGGGAGATATGGGTATTTTTATTTGAGACATTTTAAAACCCCAAATCTCATTAGAAAAATTCCCAACGTTATTAGCTTTAAATATATCCACTTTCCTGGACTAAGCAATGCTGTCAAGCAGATTGGTGTGTTTCTTGGTTAGAGAGGGACTAGGCCGTAAGTGCTAGTCTCCCCCACTACTGGGCCAATGTTCACCATGTAAATGTTCTAGTCTAACACTACACCACATATAAAAGCCAAAAAAGGAGTCATTTTATAATCAGATGGTCTCTTGTGTACAAAGATAACTTTACTGCTCCCAAACTAAGAGATCTGTTTTGATTCTTGTATGATTCCTTAACCAGTTCTTCCATGTGTTAAAAAGGGTGTTTGTTGTCTGTAGCTTTAAAACAGAATTTGCATGCTTCCCATTTCTGCTGACATTTCAAGTACCAGAAGAGAAAACACTAACAGAAATGAAGAAGAGTGTCTAACTATACTTCGTCTGTGGAATACTGATGAGAGCGAAAAGGCTGAGCGTTAAATACAGAATTTGTATAGCCATTGCACCCAGGTTGAATAAGTCACTGAGCTCCATGGCCCGCAATGCGCCTACCAAGGTGACATTCATATCCAGTTTAAGTGTTGGGCAAGTCCTCTCCCTGTTCCTCTCCCATCGGCTTTTCCTTTCAGTGCTAATGAGGAGCTCTAATTGAGACAGACATGGGAAGGCCTGAGCAAGTGTGATGTAAATCCACTGTCTTGACTCCTTATTGAAGTTTCTGGCTGATTTGGTAAAAAAAGGAGTACACATCTTCCCGTAACATGAGGCACTTGGTTTATTTCTAAGTGTGAAATATTGTCGATGATAGTAGATGACAGTTAAAAGGGAATCTATAACAATACCTCATTTTAAAGAATATAAAAGTTATCAATTATTTTTTTTTAATTTATTCATTTTAGAGAGAGACAGAGAGAGAAGGAGGGAAGGGCAGGAAACATCAACTCCCATATATGCCTTGACTAGGCAAGCCCAGGGTTTTGAACCGGCAACCTCAGTGTTCCAGGCTGACATTTATCAATTCTTTAAGTAAATATAAATTCCTTTTTGAGAACTAGGAACTTCAAACCTAAGAAGCCCCGGGCTAGGGCATATCACGTCCTCCACCACCAGTACACAACTATATAGAGTGCTGGAATCTGACTTTCTCTTCTTTTTTCTTTTGAAATTGAATTTAATGGGATGACATTCATCAACAAGAGTTCACAGGGTTTCGGTGAACATCTCTAAGCTTTAAGCTGCTGACTGCACTGCGCACCCACTACCCAAAGCTAAATCATTTTCTGTCACAGTATATCTGTCCCTGGAATCAGACTTTCTTAGGTAGCAATCTATATTTTTTCTTTCTTTTGTTTTTTGGTCTCAAGACTTCTTTGTACTCTTCAAAATTATTGAAGACTCTGAAGAACTTAAATCGATATAGAAATCCAAACAGATATGTAAAAAATATTTATCCATTAATTTAAAATTACAATGAACCTACGTGTTAATACATTTTCATAAAAATTAACTTCTAGCCCTGGCCGGTTGGCTCAGCGGTAGAGCGTCGGCCTAGCGTGCGGAGGACCCGGGTTCGATTCCCGGCCAGGGCACACAGGAGAAGCGCCCATTTGCTTCTCCACCCCTCCGCCGCGCTTTCCTCTCTGTCTCTCTCTTCCCCTCCCGCAGCCAAGGCTCCATTGGAGCAAAGATGGCCCGGGCACTGGGGATGGCTCTGTGGCCTCTGCCTCAGGCGCTAGAGTGGCTCTGGTCGCAACATGGCAACGCCCAGGATGGGCAGAGCATCGCCCCCTGGTGGGCAGAGCGTCGCCCCTGGTGGGCGTGCCGGGTAGATCCTGGTCGGGCGCATGCGGGAGTCTGTCTGACTGTCTCTCCCTGTTTCCAGCTTCAGAAAAATGAAAAAAAAAAAAAAAAAAAAAAAAAATTAACTTCTAAAAATTAGTGGGAAGAATGACAGACATCTGATTAATTACATATGTAGAATATATTTTAAAAACTCTCAAAAGTTAACAAGAAAACAAACTCAATTTAAAAAGGGCAAAAGGCCCTGGCCAGTTGGCTCAGCTGTAGAGCATCGGCCTGGCGTGTGGAAGTCCCAGGTTCAATTCCCGACCAGGGCACACAGGAGAAGCGCCCATCTGCTTCTCCACCCCTCCCCCTCTCCTTCCTCTCTGTCTCTCTCTTCCCCTCCCACAGCCGAGGCTCCATTGGAGCAGAGTTGGCCCAGGCACTGAGGATGGTTCCATGGCCTCTGCCTCAGGCACTAGAATGGCTCTGGCCACAACAGAGCAACGCCCCAGATGGGCAGAGCATCGCCCCTTAGTGGGCATGCCGGGTGGATCCCAATCAGGCACATGTGGGAGTCTGTCTCTCTGCCTCCCTGCTACTAACTTCGGAAAAAAACGGAAAAGGGGGGGGCAAAAGATTTGAACGGTTACTTCACCACTGAAGACAGAGACAATAACTCAGCACATAAAAAGATGATCAGTGTCATTAGTTCTCAGGAAAATGCAAATTAAATCCACCAGGAGCTACCACTACACACTTAGAATGGCTTTAAAAAGACAACAAAAACAATGCCAAGTGCTGCCCTGGTGGTGGTGAACCGGGCACTCTCATGTGTTACTGGTGAGAATGCAAAATGGTATGGGCTACTTTGGAAACAGTTTGGCTGTTTCTTAAAATTAAGCATACATTTACCACATGACCCAACAATCCCACCCCCAGGTGGGTAAATATGTAGTAATTTCGTAATTACTCTTGTGGGTTAAATAAAAGGTTGCCTTTACTTAGTTACCTACTGTTATACAACTTATTTTTTTAAAGAGACAGAGAGATAGAGAGAGGGATAGACAGGGACAGACAGACAGGAACAGAGAGATGAGAAGCATCAATCATTAGTTTTTCGTTGTGCGTTGCAACACTTTAGTTGTTCATTGATTGCTTTCTCATATATGCCTTGACCGTGGGCCTTCAGCAGACCGAGTAACCCCTTGCTCAGACCAGTGACCTGGGCTCAAGCTGGTGACCTCGGGATCTCGAACCTGAGTCTTCCGCATCCCAGTCCGCCACTCTATCCACTGCGCCACCGCCTGGTCAGGCCTGTTATACAATTTTGATCTCAACCAGCTGCTGCTTCCACAACACCCCTGGGATGGTAGTACTGGCACCGATGACTGCAAGTTAAAGTCGTGAGTGCCTTGAACTCATCCTCATTGTTACTGTACTTGATATGACAACCTTCGTATCTATTTTCTTGAAATTCTCCCTTCCTCTGGTTTTGTGACATTGTGCTCTTCTAATTCCTACCAATTTTCTCTTTGCTCTTCCCCACTTGGTCCCCATGCTTCTTCCTCAGCAGTCTTTACAGCTTCTGGGTACTCATCAACACTCACAGGCTCAATGGATCCCTTTAAGCTGTTGACTCCCCAACTGCATTTCCAACCCTAACCACTCACCCAGAATTAACTCCTATATTTTTAGCTGCCTATAAGATCATTCCACTTGCCTAAAACCAAACAAATCATGTCCTCTCTGCAAAAAAGGCAAATTTTCAAACAAACAAAAATTAAAAGGGGTTAAAAATCTGCTTCTTTCTCTAACTTCCTCATTTTAGTAAACAGTGCTACTATTTTCCAAGATTCAAAACTTGTCTAGACAAGTGTCAGCTTTGACTGTTCCTCTTACTTCTCACCTTGCACAACCTCTACTTAAGCCCAATCACTGGATTTTAGATCTGGAAGGAGTTTCAAGATAACTAGTCTGCACTCATTGAGCAAATAAAGAGAACTAGGGCTCAGCCCTTGGCCGCCTGCCTCAAGTCCTCTGGCTCTGAGTACGAGGCACCTTTCACTACTCAGACCTACTCAATTCCATCTTTGCTATGCCTCCAGACAAATGGATTATCTTTGTGGACTCCGAAAACCTGGGTTTGAGCCCTGAAAAGCTGTTTGGCCACAGGGAAGTGAATAGTAACTGCTAGTGAAAACTGTCTCCTGATTAAGAATTTATGGTAGGAAACAGATTAAATTAAACTCCTCAGCTGGGTATTCCATGCCTTTTCTTCCCCTAAACTGGTCAACTTTAATATCCAACCTGATTTCTCACTAAAACAAATTCAGTTCCAGCTGGCAGGCCGTCTCCCCACCCTCCATGTTCTCAAAGACTTTTGCGCACATTTCCAAGCCCGGGAGAGTCCTTACACCTCAGCAAACGAAAAGCAGACACTTCCTTTGAGGCCCAGATTGAGACCTGCTTGCATTACTAAAGTGTCCTTGACCAACATGGCCACTCAGGGTCTTTCCTTTTTTCAGTCCCCACAGCATTTCAACTGTAATCCAAGATCTTACACACAATGCACATTGTCTTTCCCCACTCTCTGCACTCTGCACAGTGTCCTCCAAACCAGACAGTTTCAGGAGCCAAACATAGTATTAGACATTCAAAATATTTATAACCAATGTTTGCAAAACTGTTTTTACAATGAAACATCTGATTCTGATTTTTAAAAAGTAGGAAACGAGATTTGACTTATATTCAATTGTACTGGACGAAAGTTCTTCTGCAAAGAATAATTAATTTTTTCCCAGTGATGACACCAATAACATTTTCTCAGCACTGAACAGGATGGCGATGCTGCCTTTAAGCAGCTCATTCTCTAAAAGGTTCTGTATGCAGGTAAGAGATAGCGAGAGGATAATACAACAAAGCACACCATCTTGCTCATCAGCTTACTTATGCCATTATTTCAACACTGATCCACAGCCAAGACCCAGAAAGAAAACTGGAGTGGGAGAGGGCATGGGCATGAATGAGAGAAGATTCTAGAGATATCCTAGCGATGGCATCAATAGGACATGACGTCCAAGTAGACACAGGACTGCAGGAGAGTGCAGTCAGGAGCGAAGAGGGCTGAAAGGAGGACAGGCAGGGGAAGGAGAAGGAAAAGAGAAGGTGTCTAACCCCATTGCATGGTGGGTATTGAGTAATTAGTAGAAAACAGAAAAGCATTTAGGAGGGAGTTGTGCCAGAGTGACTGGGGTGTGGGGAGCACCTGAGGCAATGGAACAATGAAGGTCACCCAGTGAGAACACACAAAAGGATCACCAGAGAGGCCACACTGAAGGGACGGGTGGGTGAGAGGACACAGGCCTGCCGTCAGAGGGGCTCAACACAGCCGGAGACTCAGGCATGGAGTGTGAGTTATACCACAATGTGTACTCCACAGTGTCTGCACCAGGTAGGGTCCCACTTGCCCTAAGAGTCACCCCTCACTTCCCCACCCACGTGTGGGATTTTCTCCTCTGTGCTCTGGACAAGACTTTGACAGTGTCAAAAATAAGCTTCAAGTTCCCAGGCATTCATCATTGCATATTTAAGAAGCTTTCTAACTAGTCTCCTTTTTAATCTTTCCTCATACTGATATCATTACCAAATCAACATTCCTAAAACCCTAATTTCATGTCATTTCTCTGCTTTAAAATTTTCCAGTGGCCTCAAGATGAGATTCTCCTTAACCCTATCCTACCTTGTACTGTGAAGTGTTAACAGGATGAAAAGAATTATTTGGAATCCTGGATCTACCACTTATTAGCTCTGAAACCCTGGCCAAGTAACATAACCCCTCTGTGCTCCCTCAGCTCCGCATCTCTGAAATGTGGCCAATACCCACATCACAGAG
The DNA here is from genome assembly GCF_036850765.1 of Saccopteryx bilineata. Taxonomy (NCBI): domain Eukaryota; kingdom Metazoa; phylum Chordata; class Mammalia; order Chiroptera; family Emballonuridae; genus Saccopteryx; species Saccopteryx bilineata. The sequence continues at coordinate 289,478,601 of NC_089491.1, forward strand.
CTGTTCTTATAAAGTGCTTACTTAGCACACCATGCCTGACATAGGAGTTGCATCCTTTAAATGTTAGCCATTATTATTATTACTTCCCAAAATAAACTTCCTACTCTACCTGGGATGTTTGTCTTGATGACATCTAAACAAACAATACTCATCTCAGGGCCTTTGCTGCTGGCGTCCCACCCATGAGCTGCCACCATCGCCGCCGCCACCACCAAACAGTATTCATTTGACATTTATGCTACTTATCCAAGGGGCTGGGCTGGAAATACAGGAAAATAAACAGTCCCAACCCTCAGAGCTCATAATCTAATAACGAAAGACAGAGGAAGAGGTGCAATACTGTGTTACAGGTGCCAAGGGAAGTACTTCCTGGCAGTGGAGATGCTGACACCGGATCTTAAAGCAAGTGGGTAAATCAGGCAGCCCGGGCCCATGTGGAGTAGGAGTATCCTGTACTGCGGTCACAGTGAGTGTACTGGGTCAGGTGTGGCTGGTACTCTTGAGGGGAGGGCAGGCAGAGTGAGAGGAGGGTACAGGAGGGCTGGATCGTCAAGGGCAGGAAGTGTTTGGGCTTTATTCTGCAGAGAACAGGCAGCACTAAGTGATATTAAATAGGAAACCTCTGCTGGGTTCATTTGACTATTGAATGCTTGAAATGTGCTAGTATGACTGAGGAACTAAAATCTTAATTCAAATTAATTTAAATTGAGAAACTAATATGTAATTCAGTTACTGGAAAAATTTTTAAGTATGCTTGGAAGAATTTGGGTATGTGAATCTGATTTCTCAACTCTAAGTTTAATAAACTCTAAACACAGATAAGTATGTCTGATGAAAATTTAGCATCCAAACTGATATGTGCTATAAGTATAAAATGCACACCAGAATTTGAAGACTTAGTACAAAAAAAAATCTCATTAATAATCTATTTTGGTCAATCACATATTGAAATATTTTGAACCAATTACATTGAAGATGATATTAAAATTAATGCTGCCTGTTTATTTTCACTTTCCAATGTGGCTACGAGGACATGTGAAATGCATCTATGGCTCAGAGTCTATTTTGGATAGCCCTGATCCACTACAACCCAGGGTGGATGAAAGAGAGATTGGGAACAGGACAACCAATTAGACTCTTTGATGAGAGTCCAGATGAGACAGGCCTGAATTATCTAAATTCTACCCATCTTCAAAACCTAACTCAAGACTTAATTCTACCTCTGAAAGCTTTCCAGTCATAACCATCCCTCATGAGTCATGTTTCTCCAAACTCCTGGGGCACTTGTCTTCTGTAGCATTCACTTTAGCACTTAATCATTTACCACCTGTCATTTCTACTTACCTTGTTTCTCAGATCAGACTCAGTTTCTAGGGTAAGGGCTACAATTTAGGCGTCTTTAATATTTCCACCCTGTGTGATGCATTTTCTTTAATGGGATGACATTGATCAGTAAGAGTATATAGGTTTGGTGTGTGATACATTTTCAACACTTTTAATAAACAGAAGTATATGGCCTCCCAAATACTCTGTTACATACACAGCCTGGAGACACTCATGTGACTAACTACCTTTGCAGAGCAGAAGATATTGAGAGTCTCATTTCCTTCAGATGCATTAAGGACAATAAAATGATGTCAAAATCAAGCAAGACTCTAGGTCAGTGTTCCAGTAAAGGAGTGAGTGATATCTAATCAGTGAGCAAGCATCAGGAGACTGTACTGGATACTCTCAGGGAAAAAAAGTCAAGATGGCAGAGCAATTTAATGTTTTCACAAATTCCATTTAAAAATCAAACAAAAATTTTTGATTCTTTCTGGTCTCTACTGACAGAGATAACCTTTGCAACCTAAGCATTAAGAACCTTCATTCTGGGGGGTGGGGGTGGGGGTGGGTGGGTGGGGGCACAGCTTTAACATTTAAAAACTGATCCCTAAATCAATCCTTCTAATAAATAAAACATTTCCAGGTAGAGAGCCACATACTACTAAAAAGGAAAAAAAATCTATAACTTAAACATTTTCCCATCTAAATTAAAGTAAGGTGAAGAAAAACCTTTTTAGGGTAATGTTAAGAAGTATATTAGATATATTCTGCTGTATCATGGATAATAAAGTATTTCACCTAAAGTACCATTTAAATCTTCTAAGAACCCTTAAAATAAAATTAAACACCCAGGCACCAGGGCAACTTTCACCACCACAGAAATAGGAAGCTATTAGCAACTAATTGAAAGCAAATGGTTATTAGTATTGATCTTCTGGGAACTTGGTAGTTCTCTCTTTAAATGTTGACATTTAGAACATAAAGTTAACAAGTTGTAACAGCATTAGAATCCATTTTTCCTGCATTTGTTTAATGGCTACACAGTGCAATTCAAGTTTCTATCTCCAAACAATCCAGCAATCAAAGATGGAGTCAGAAGAGCTCAAAGGGAAAAACAAGTGGGAAAACCTGTCAAATAGCCTGGGTGAAAACAGGGTGTTGAAAAGAAAGCGCTCATTTCCTTTAGCACTGTGGGAAAATCCCGGTGCTAATAGAAAGCCGAGAAAAGTTTAGTTTGGCTGATTTCATTCTGTTTTCCTTCCAACATCATCACTGAGCATGAACGACTGCTTTCCTCCCGTCCCATTACTCAGTAAAAACTCCCCCACTGAATTGAGCTGCCTTCCGGAGCCCTGCTCCCCAGCCTCCCAGATCCACACCGCCCCCGCCTCCCAGCCTGCAACCGTGCTAGGACGGCTAGTGGCTGGTTGTGGTCCCACCAGTCCGCGGGCCAGCGCTCGGAACTCAATGGACAATGGGAGCTCACCCCCGTCAAAGCCAACTACAAAGCTCAGGAGAACCATTTCCCTTTTCCTGCCCAGATGCTGTTTTCCCTCCTTCGAAGTAGGGCCGGGTGCTCCACTAGAGACCCAGTTTGGGCAGGGACGCGTGTCTCCCTCCCCACCGGCAGAGCTGCTGAACTCCTCGACCCCCACATAAGTTCGACAGCAGCGCACAGGCCAAAGGGGTCCCCTAGCCCAGGGGCTTGATTGGGGGCACGGATTTCACAGTCCAGGTAGGTCAGGGAGGGGGGTCTCCGGACGCTTGGTCTTGGCCCTGAAGGCTAAGCCGTGCTTATTGTCCCCTCCCCAGCCTCAACTTGTCTCCCCTCCCCCTCCATCAAGGAGAGAGGGGAGGTGCGGGCAGGAAACACTGCCACCTCCTCCTCCCGTGGAGCCCTCGGCGACACTCACCCTTTCACCACAAAGAAAGGGTCCTCCATGGACATGGCGTCCCGGCCCCCGGCCGCCTCCCTCCGATCTTCCCCCTATCCGCCTCCCGCAGCCGCCGGCACCTCGGCCTGGGATGACCCAGAGCAGCGGGCGCGCGCAGGCCGGGGTACACGGGACCGTCGCTGGTCCAGCACTCCGTGGGACCTCAGATCGAAGCCCAGACTCTGGTACCGGCCCCCGCCGCTGCCTCCTCCCACGGCTCCTCCAGGCGGGTCCCGCGGACCTGACCCCGCCCCCGGACCCACGGCCGGGGCCAATCGCCAACGCGGTCCGCTGCACCACTTCCGCACCCGCGCTCAGGTGACCAAATATTGCTCCGCCCCTCGTGGGCGGGGCCTGATCACGCGTCACTCAATACTGGAGGCGGGGCTCGGGGGGGGCCTATGGAAAAGGGCGGGTCTTCTCTCGACTGGTCTCTCAGTATTCAGGGGGAGGAGCCGCTTGTTCTTAAGACAGGTAGGTTTTCAGGATATGTGGTAGTACCTGATTTGCACAATCCTATTACCTTTCCTCTATGTACTTTTAATACCTGATTTTGATAACGCGATTTATAAATTTATCTCGTCCTTGACTTACAGTAAAGCATGCTCATATAATATATAAATACATCTTCTAACTCCTTTAGGACTTACTCTGTGTCAGGATGTGTACTAAAAGCTATTTATGTATTAGCTCAATATTGGTTTGGGGGAGGGTATTATTATCCCCATTTGGTAGATGAGAAAAGTCAAAGAGCTTTCAAAATTAACTGTCGTCATACAGGCTGGACAGGGCAGAGTCACAGATTCTGTGCACTTACCACCAGACTGGGGTGTGTTTCCTTTTGCTGAGCATTCTGCAAGTAACCAGTAAGGTAAATTTTTCATACAATGGTATATATGGTGAGTCCCGAGAGAGAACACCTTTGAGGGACAAAGAAGGGGCCAGGTTTGGCAACTTCCTCTAAGTGAAGGTTCAACAGTTCCTCCAGAAAGTATTTTGGTCAGAACACTAAGCCAACTCATTTGATAGATAGGCTTTGGAGGTTGTGAACTTTAATCACTGATAATCATTGAGCAACTACTATTTCAAGCACTGTGTTGTTATCTCAGTTGCTTTCCCATGGTAATTACTGTCATTGTCCCCACTTTATGAATGAGAAATCTTAGTTTCTTGGAGGTTAAGTGACTTGCTGAAGGTCACCAGGTTTTTTTGTTGTTTTTTTTGAAATCAAAGAGGCCCTGGAGCCAAACAAACCCTGTTTGAACCTGGGTTCTATTATTCAGTTTCTCATCTCTAAAAGGTGAGCTCATGGGATATTGGGAAATGTTAAATAAAAATGAACATAAACCCCAAGGTCCCAATGAAGTGAGGTAGTGAAGTCAGGGAACCAGTCAGGAAGCTGCTGTGGTCATCTGGCCTGAAAGAATGAGGACCAGACAGGTGAATCTGATAGGTGTTTCCAAGGAAAAACAAAACAAAACTGGATATGATGAGAGATTGAATGGGTTTAGGGAGGAGAAAGTAGGAAGTCAGAGCCTAAAGGCTTCTCTGGAGAGAGTGGAGATCACATGTGGAGATAAAGAAGCTATTGGGAGAGAACTATTTATTTGGTTATGGACATATTAAGATGAGGAGGTGGAAAGAGATCATCTTTTATTCATTCATCAAACACATGTAAATTGAAGGGCATATGAGAACAGTGATTAAAAGCCATACATGGAACTGGATTGCCTGAGTTCAAATCCCAATTCCATTACTTTCTGTTGGGTATTGGGCCAACTGATTAATCTCTCACTGTCCCCAACTGTGAAATGGACACTATAAGAACACCTTCCTCATAGAATGTCATGAGAGTTAAATGCATTGATGTGTGAAAGTGCTTAGAACAGTGAGTGCTCAGCATGTGTTCTGCTCTCACTATGTGTGAGGCACTGAGGAGACAGAGGAGAACAGTCTTGGTCCTTGCCTTCAAGGGACTCTCAGATCAGTGGGAGAGACAAGTAGTTACACAATAAGAAAAGGGCACAAGTTGCCAAAGAAACAGAGACAAGATACCAGTTGGTGTGTGTGTGTGTGTGTGTGTGTGTGTGTGTGTGTAGGTTGTTTCTAAAGAGTGACTAGACACAGCCAGGAGATAGCATGGCAGCCTGTGGGGAGCCACGGCAGAGGGTGTTGCAGGAGTGAAAGGAATGGATGGTGGCAGGAGGACCAAGGCATGCAGATTGACGGGGTCAGATCATCAGAGCCCTTGACTGTGACGTTAAGAGCTGTGGACACTCTCCTATAGATCATGGCAGTTGGGTTCGACAAGGTCAGACTGGCATTTGAAACAGATACTGTGGTGGCTGGAAGGTCATGGTCCACAGGAGGGGTGAAGATGTCCTGAGGTAAGGTCATGGCAAATAGAATGGAGAGTAGGGATATATTTGAGAAATGCTTTAGAGGCAACATCAGTGGACTTGGTGACAGACTGGCTCAGGGTGTCGGGGGCTTGGGGAAAGCAGGGGTAGGTAAGAAAGCTTGTGGAGTTCTGGAGTTGGAGGTGGGGAACTGTTAGTTCCAATCACCAGCAAAGAGAACAGAGGAGGATTAGATGTAGCCTATTGGTTTGCCCCACTAAACAGTAAACTCCTGGAGGGAGACGAGACTGTGTTAATGTTATTGTCACCTCAAAGACTAGCATAGCCTATTATTATCTATTCCATGAATTTATTAATTAAACCACAAATGAGAGGTCAGAAACATAGAAGACAGAGAACAGAGGCTTGGAGATTCCTATAATTAGAGGTTTGGGAAAAAGTATCAACAATGGAGAGAGTAGAGGGTTGAAATATGAAATCCATGTGTGGGCAGTATAGGGTGTCCCTTTTTGAATGTGTCATCCTCCTCCACCTTCTCTCAAACCAGGCAAGACTATGGCCTCCATTGCCCTGGGTGAAGGGAAGCTATGATTAAAATGCAAGCATCTTTCATATGTTTATTAACATTTGCATATTTTCTGTAGAGAAATGTTTATTCAAGTTTTTTGCTCATTTTTTTTTTTTTGTATTTTCTGAAGTTGGAAACGGGGAGGCAGTCAGACAGACTCCCGTATGCGCCCGACCAGGATCCACCCAGCACGCCCACCAGGGGGCGATGCTCTGCCCATCTAGGGCATTGCTCTGCCGCAATCAGAGCCATTCTAGCACCTGAGGCAGAAGCCATGGAGCCATCCTCAGCACCTGGGCCAACTTTGCTCCAATAGAGTCTTGGCTGCGGGAGGGGAAGAGAGAGACAGAGAGGAAGGAGAGGGGGAGGGGTGGAGAAGCAGATGGGCACTTCCCCTGTGTGCCCTGGATGGGAATCGAACCCGGGACTCCCACATGCCAGGCCGACGCTCTACCACTGAGCCAACCGGCCAAGGCCTTTTGCTCATTTTTTAGTTGTGCTGTTTGTTTGTTGCTGAATTTACCCTAAATCTTTTTTTTTAATTTTAGAATTTTATTTAGACAATTAATTTTAACTGGGTGACATTGGTCAACTAGAACAGTGGTCCCCAACCTTTTTTGGGCCACAGACCAGTTTAATGTCAGAAAATATTTTCACAGACTGGCCTTTAGGGTGGGACAGATAAATGTATCACGTGACTGAGACAAGCGTCAAGAGTGAGTCTTAGACGAATGTAACAGAGGGAATCTGGTCTTTTTTTTTTTTTAAATTGGAATAATTTATTCTAACTTTTAAAAGTACAAAGTGTGAAAACTTAGTGTGATTGAATCATTTGAGAGAGTAGAGAAAGTTTCACACTAGCAGATTTGAGCTTTTAGCACCTTTGAGCAGAAATCGAGTTAAGACAAGTGGCGGCCCAGGCTTCTACTGCCTGTGGTGAACGACTCCTCTGACGAGGTGTGCCGACTGCAGAACAGTGCGGTCGTTTGGTGTTTTCTCTACATTTTGAGAGTGCCACAAAAAAACAAAGAATGGGGAAGGTGCTCACTGAATTCACAGCTGGTGGCTAGCAGATGGAGGAGAGGGTGACAGAGGAGGAGAGCGCGGGCGACGACGAGGTCAGATGGACAGCCCGAAGGTGCTGACGATGCATCTCCCACCCCACGGTGCAGCTCCCGTCAGTAGAGCTGTCCCAGAAGCAAGAACTCGTCGAGTGCAATCCTGCTCCGTTCTTCTGCATAATTACACCGGTCACAATGTATTTAAATGGTTTTTCCAGCTTGCTGAGTTGGCTTAGAGTTTGTTCCACTACGTTGTTGGTCCACTGGTTGACCTTGCTGTGCTGATAGGCGCTGCCTCCGATGGCACTTTCCACGGCCTCTTTTACAATGTTGCTCACTTCATCAACAACAAAAGTCGTCTCTTCGGAACCCTGAAAGTCTTCCATCTTCCCTCCAACGCGTCGCCGCCGCCTCCCGGAGAGGAGCGCAGTGCACTGGCGCACTTAGGCCCCGCCCCGCCTGACGGGGAATCTGGTCATTTAAAAAAAATAAAACATCATTTCAGACTTAAATATAATAAAACGGAAATAATGTAAGTTATTTATTCTTTCTCTGCGGACCAGTACCAAAAGGCCCATGGACTGGTCCGCGGCCCGGGGGTTGGAGACCACTGAACTAGAGCAAATAGATTTAGAGAAAACATCTCCAGATCATTTTGACATTCGATTATGTTGCATACCCATCACCCAAAGTCAAGTCATCTTCCATCACTTTTTTTTGGTTTTCTTTACGCCCCCTCCCTTCTACCACCCCCTCCCTCTCCTCCCTTCTCCTCCTCCTGGTAACCACTGCACTCTTATCTATATCCATGAGTCTCAATTTTGTGTCCCACCTATGTATGAAATCATACAGTTCTTATTTTTTCTGATGTACTTATTTCACTCAGTATAATGTTATCAAGATCCATCCAGGTTGTCGTAAATGATCCTATGTCATCATTTCTTATGGCTGAGTAGTATTCCATATGTACCACATCTTCTTTATCCAATCTTCTATTGAAGGGCTTTTTGGTTGTTTCCATGTCTTGGCCACCGTGAACAATGCTTCAGTGAACATGGGGTTGCATATGTCTTTACGTACCAATGTTTTTGAGCTTTGGGGGTATATACCCAGTAGAGGGATTGCTGGGTCATATGGTAGCTCTATTCTTAATTTTTTGAGGAACCACCATACTTTCTTCCATAATGGTTGTATTACTTTACAATCCCACCAACAGTGAATGAGGGTTCCTTTTTCTCCACAGCCTCCCCAACATTTGTTATTACCTGTCTTGTTGATACAAGCTAATCTAACAGGTGGGAGGTGGCCTAAATCTTTTTTGAAACAACACTGTGTAAGGGAGACAGTGTTCCATAGATGTTAGGTATCATACCCTTCATCATTATCCTAATTATTTTTTTTAAGTATTCAAGTTTTTTTTAAGACTTTATTCATTGTAGAGAGAGAGCAAGAGAGAGAGAGAGAGAGAAGGGGGAGGAGCAAGAAGCATCAACTCCTGTATGTGCCTTGACTGGGCAAGCCCAGCGTTTCAAACTGGCGACCTCAGCATTCCAGGTTGATGTTTTGTCCACTGTGCCGCCACAGATCAGGCAACCTTTTAAAAACCCTGATACGCACAGACATGCTCTGGAACACGCCAGAGCATGTTCCAGAAACACGTTGGCTTTCACTGGTCCAGCCACAGCTGTCTGCATTTCCCCACCCCAATGACAGGAAATATTCACACACTGGTTATGTTTCCTTCTCATCCTTGGTTGTTGCCAACACCTGCACCCTTACTCTCTACACACTGGTATAAAATAAACAAGGAAGAATTCTCGTCAACTCATATATCCAACACTTGAAAATGATTACGAATTTATGAAATACCCACTTGATAGTCATTGGAAATGTTGTTTAATAGTGTGTAATGATATGTATAGAAATAGTAAGACACAGTTGTATATATGATATGATTTCAACTATGTTTATTTTTACATATTGAAACATTTTCATACATAGTAAAAAGGAAATGTAGCTTGACCAGGTGGTGGCGCAGTGGAAAGAGCGTTGGACTGGGATGCAGAGGACCCAGGTTCGAGACCCCGAGGTTGCCAGCTTGAGCATGGGCTCATCTGGTTTGAGCAAAAAGTCCACCAGCTTGGACCCAAGGTCGCTGGCTCCAACAAGGGGCTACTCGGTCTGCTGAAGGCCCACAGTCAAGGCACATATGAGAAAGCAATCAATGAACAACTAAGGTGTTGCAACACACAATGAAAAACTAATGATTGATGCTTCTCATCTCTCTCCGTTCCTGTCTGTCTGTCCCTGTCTATCCCTCTCTCTGACTCACTCTCTGTCTCTGTAAAAAAAAAAAAAAAAGGAAATGTATGTGATGTTTGGCACTATGAAATGTTTACTTGGATAATCAGAAATACAAATACCATTTAAATTTTTTTTCGAAAGAGAAGTGAGAAAGCCAAGTAACCACATATGCAAAGTACATCAAAATGTATAGTTTTAAATGTTTTTGAGAGTAAGGCAAGTCAGGAATGTCTGAATGAATGCATTGTTGCAAGTATTAAAAGTTAAAAATACATTACTAGAATTCAGAGAGTTTCTTGACAAAACAGTGAATTTGAACCATTGTAGGAGAGCAGGTATGATCTTTACCTTCTCTAGAAATCTCTTGGTACTCAGGTAAGGAGAAACCACAATTTCTCATGGTAAACTAGTGAGTAACAATATAGTAATAATGATTGCTAACATTTACTTACGATTTAGCAGACATTGTGCTAAGTGATATACCTGCATAATTTTCAGAAGTAGCTCCAAAATTTATACATAAGGCAGGTTTTAGGATGTAACTTAAAAGTTTGAATGGCAGGACTAGGAAGCTTGAACTGACATTATATGGCAGACCTGTCTTTTCTTTTATTTCTTTATTTTTTATTTAAAGATTTTATTTATTGGTTTTAGAGAGAGGAGAAAGAAAAGTAGTGGGGGTTGAGGGGGAGCAGGAAGCATCAACTCATAGTTGCTTCTCATAAGTGCCTTGACCAGACAAGCCTGGGGTTTCAAACCCAGGGTTTTGAACCAGCAATCTCAGCATTCCATGTCAACACTTTTATCCACTGTGCTACCACAGGTTGAGGTCTTTTTTTTTTTTTTTTTTTTTTTTTTTGTATTTTTCTGAAGCTGGAAACGGGGAGAGACAGTCAGACAGACTCCCGCATGTGCCCAACCGGGATCCACCCGGCACGCCCACCAGGGGCTACGCTCTGCCCACCAGGGGGCGATGCTCTGCCCCTCCAGGGCGTCGCTCTGCCGCGACCAGAGCCACTCTAGCGCCTGGGGCAGAGGCCAAGGAGCCATCCTCAGCGCCCGGGCCATCTTTGCTCCAATGGAGCCTTGGCTGTGGGAGGGGAAGAGAGAGACAGAGAGGAAGGAGGGGGGGGGTGGAGAAGCAAGTGGGCGCTTCTTCTATGTGCCCTGGCCGGAATCGAACCCAGGTCTCCCGCACGCCAGGCCGACGCTCTACCGCTGAGCCAACCAGCCAGGGCCGAGGTCTTTTCTTAAATTAGAAGTTTATTTGGCATGGCTCAAGAGAGCTGGTAGTGATTGTGTGTGTGTGAGACTCTAAAGTCCCAATAAGTCTCCTGACCAGGCAGTGCACAGTGGATAGAGCGTCGGACTGGGATGCAGAGGACCCAGGTTCGAAACCCCGAGGTCTCCAGTTTGAGCACGGGGCTCATCTGGTTTGAGCAAAGCTCACCAGCTTGGACCCAAGGTCACTGGCTTGAGCAAGGGTTACTTCGTCTGCTGAAGGCCCACAGTCAAGACACATATGAGAAAGCAATCAATGAACAACTAAGGTGTCGCAACGAAAAACTGATGATTGATGCTTCTCATCTCTCTCTGTTCCTGTCTGTCTGCCCCTATCTATCCCTCTCTCTGACTCTGTCTCTGAAAAAAAAAAAAAAGAAACCCTAAAGTCCTAATAAGTCTCCTACTAATGTTATTACAAATTATCACAAATTCAGTAGCCTAAACACAAGTTTATTTTCTTACAGTTCTAGAGTTCAGAAGTCTGAAAGTGAGTCTCATGGACTAAGATCAAAGTGTTTACAGGGTTCCATTCTTTCTGGAGGCTCCAGGGGAGGATCTGTTTCCTCTTCCACCAGTTCTAGAAGCTATCTGCATTGCTTGGCTCATGTCTCATTCCCTTCCATTTTGCTTATGCTATCACATCTTCTCCAACTCTGACCCTTTTGCCTCTTTCTTTCTTTTTTTTAAATTAATTAATTAATTAATTTATTCATTTTTAGAGAGGGGGGAGAGAGAGAGAGAGAGAGAGAGAGGAGAGAGAGGAGAGAGAGACAGAGAGAAGGGGGGAGGAGCTGGAAGCATCAACTCCCATATGTGCCTTGACCAGGCAAGCCCAGGGTTTCGAACCGGCGACCTCAGCATTTCCAGGTCGACGCTTTATCCACTGCGCCACCACAGGTCAGGCTTGCCTCTTTCTTATAATGACCCTTGTGATTACATTGGGCACACCAGATAATCCAGGCTAATCTGCCCTTAAGAATTTTAAGATTCTTAATTTAATCATGTGGACTAATTCCCTTTTGGCACATGAGGTAACAGTCACAGATTCTGGAGATTAAGATGTAGATATCTTTAAGGTGTGTGTGTGGGGAGGCATTACTCACCTACTACAAAAGGAAATCACTTATACAGTTCTGCTACCTACCAGTTTCATTATAAACAGAACCTCATCTTCTACTTCAACAACTTTATGAAATATATGCCAGGGTTTGCTTCTAAAGTTGAAGAAATTGAACCTCAGCTCAATTTGGGAATCTGCCCAAGGTCAAATAGCTGGAATGCACACCCTGGTCCCTCATGGCCTTGCCTCCACTCATCTCTCCCAGGCTCCTCTGCTTCCTCTTTGTTGTCGGGGTCTGTCCCTCAGCTCCCTGGACATGCTTGAACTGCTTGTCATGCTCTCCTGATGACAAGGTAGTCACAGCTTAACCCTGGGGATTGCAAATCAAGCAAGCCAAGTGGCTGCCCCTCACAATCTACTTTTAGGTCTTTTCTTGCTCTCTATTCAACAAGCTTCCTCTTTTTTCCTTCCTTCCTTCCTTCCTTCCTTCCTTCCTTCCTTCCTTCCTTCCCTTCCCTTCCCTTCCTTCCTTCCCTCCCTCCCTCCCTCCCTCCCTCCCTCCCTCCCTCCCTCCCTCCCTTCCTTCCTTCCTTCCTTCCTTCCTTCCTTCCTCCCTCCCTCCCTCCCTCCCTTCCTTCCTTCCTTTTTCCTTCCTTCCTTCCTTTCTTCCTCCCTTCCTCCCTGCCTTCCTTTCCTTCCTTCCTCCCTTCCTTCCTTCCCTTCCCTTCATTTTCTTTCTTCCTTTTTCTTTTTCTTTTAAATTTATTGTCCTGGGTGCTAGAGCATAAGGGAAGATAGACCTAAGCTAAAAATGCTAAGACAGCTTAAGTGCCTTATCAGCCATATGGACTATAGCATATGAAGCCTGAGCAGGGAATTCCAGGACCTGGGAACCTCGTGTGGCTATCATCCACCCGGGATGAAATCTATGCTCCAGGGAAGAAGCAAAGGCTTCTTTTCTTTTCTGTTTCCTGAGGGACTAGGAATGATTCATCTTTGCATTCCCTGTGCCTTGCACATAGCTGTGCTTCATAAATATTTAAAAGTTGGAAACAGGGCCACCTGAAACTAATATAATATTCGTTTGCCAACTGTAATTGAAAAATAATTTAATAATGATAATAGTTTCAAAGATTGGGAAAAGGTTCCAGACAGGCATACCAAAAGGATCAAGCAGTGCTTGAAACCAACCAAGGGTTAAAAGTGACCCGGAAAGGCGCTTTCATTCCCTCTATTCTACCTAGCAGCTGATGACACACTGCACACCACCCGTTTTTATTGGGAGAAGCCACTGAGCGGCGCGCAGTTGCTTCAAACACGGAAGAGTGGGTGGAGTTTAGGTTCCTGAGGGATCCGCTAGGACCTGTCGGTGTTTTGGTTGAAAGAATCTGAGAGAAAGGATTTGAGAAGGGCTGATGGTGCTCCTGTTACCCCTCCTTATTGTATTTACGGTGAAGCACTGCGTCGCCCGTGAGTATCCCAAGTTCTCTTGGCTCCGAACTCCAAAGTTGAGGCAGCTTAGGGGGCACAGCTCGTCTTCCTAAAACTTGCGGTGAATTGTAGAAGAAGCCCGGAGGAAAAGCGCCTTTATTAAACCAGGACTCATAGGAGCGTACTAAACCCGGGACTTGTGGGAGTGGTGGACTAACGGAACAGTTTTCTAGTCACGTGTGTAGGATTTTGGTGTCGCCCTTCCTACAGAGTGGGAGCCATTCTGGTTTTTTGTTTTGTTTGTTTGTTTGTTTGTTTTTTTACAGAGGTAGAGATAGACAGGGACAGACAGACAGGAACGGAGAGAGATGAGAAGCATCAATCATCAGTTTCTTGTTGCGCGTTGCGACTTCTTAGTTGTTTCATTGATTGCTTTCTCACATGTGCCTTGACCATGGGCCTTCAGCAGACCGAGTAACCCCTTGCAGGAGCCAGCGACCTTGGGTCTAAGCTGGTGAGCTCTTTGCTCAAGCCAGATGAGCCCGCGCTCAAGCTGGCGACCTCGGGGTCTCAAACCTGGGTCCTTCCGCATCCCAGTCCCATGCTCTATCCACTGCGCCACCACTTGGTCAGGCATGGGAGCCATTCTGGAAAGACCCTCCTGGGAACTTCCTCACTTTCCTTCTGAGCATTGCGCCACCTCTTTTCTGCTCAGATCCTTTCTTTTGCTTCTGTTTCTCCTCTTTGCTAGTTTAGCGAGTCTCGTGATCATTATTCAGGTTTATTTATGTTTTTCTTCCTTGCCACACGCTCCACCTATAACAGAAGATTCCAGAAAAACAAAACCATGGCTCTAGACTTGGATAATGCGTATAAAGCAGGGGTAGTCAACCTTTTTATACCTACCGCCCACTTTTGTATCTCCGTTAGTAGTAAAATTTTCTAACTGCCCACCGGTTCCACAGTAATGGTGATTTATAAAGTAGGGAAGTTACTTTACTTTATAAAATGTATAAAGCAGAGTTACAGCAAGTTAAAGCATATAATAATTATTATTATACTTACCAACTACTTTATGTCAGATTTTTGCTAAGTTTGGCAGAATAAAGCTTTATAAAACAACTTACTATAGTTAAATCTATCTTTTTATTTATACTTTGGTTGCTCCACTACTACCCACCATGAAAGCTGGAACGCCCACTAGTGGGCGGTAGGGACCAGGTTGACTACCACTAGAAAACATTATCACCTGGGCAGAGGAGTTTTTTGTGCTTTAGGGGCCCATGTCACTGAGGAAGCAGATACCTACAGTTGCCCCAAATACAATACATTAGAAGGGCCATGAGCTGGAAGCACCAGGCTTCTCTGCTCTAAGCAACTTCTCTTCCAGCTAGGGCAGCGGTTCTCATCCTGTGGGTCGCAACCCACAGGATGAGAACCGCTGAGCTAGGGGCTGGCACTCCCTGGTGGGCAGACAGTGTCTGGACCTCTGTTTCAGTGACCACCTGAGGCGGTGACTCATGAGATGATGGGAAGGAGCTCTTTCAGATCACTTGTGTATTTGCACAAACGCTGGTTGATGGCTTACCGCATGCCAGGACGGGAACATGACTGAACAAGACAGACGTGGGTCCTTCTCCTACAGAAATTTAATCCAGAAAAATCTCACCCTTTAAATCAGAAATGGGAAAGATTGGGGTGAGGGTCAGCAGCAGATGATGGAAAGAGAAAGGGAGGAAAGGATGGTATTTCTAGAAGGTAAAAAGCTTATATATACTACCTTCATTTGATCCTTAAAGAGTTCTTCATTATGACCACAGTATCCCCTAAAGAATCTTTTATGTGATGGTCTCACTAATCTTGTGGCAGAAAACCCAGCCCAGAGAGGTTGTCTTAGCTCATATAATGAACAGTCTGAAATATATACAGGTCTCTTAAGGCCCACAGTCCAAGGCTTCTTGACACAGCGCTTCTGGATGTAGACACTTTGCATCCAGAAATGCGAAATAAAACCAGTCATCTATAAAGAGTAGGGAGGGTCACTTTGTGCTGGTTATTTTCCTTTTGACTTCTGGATGTCATCCTTCTCTGTCCTGTCGTGTGCCCTGGGGGATGACTTCCACAGACTTCATCACCCAGTCTCTCTTGCAGGCTGATTTCCAGCCAACAGAGACACTGGAAGGAGAGAGATCAGAGAGCAAGAAGGGAAGTGGGGTTGGGGTATTTTGTCTTCCCCTGTTTCTGTAGTGTCTCTGGTGGTAGCTGTGTTCCTCTGCAATGTAATTTTCCTGGAATAGCCCCTTCTTCACGTAGCTCCAGCTCCCACTGGGCTTTGGTAACACAATTTGCTCCTCTTATCTCTGCAGCCCTAGGGGGTGGTAACGGCTTCCCATCATTGCTAGCTCCTGGGCCTCAGTGTCCCTCAGTGTTTCCTTCCGCTTGCCCCCACCTCTACCAGGAGTCTCTTCTTTAAGTTCTCTTCAGGAGACTCATCTGGAGTAAAGGCTGTTTCCTGCCAGGACCCGATGGACTGAGAATTCTCGAGCACTGAGGGTTGCTGACAGGGAAGGGAGCCAGGGTTATTACAAGAGACTTGGTCTACTTAATATAGGTGCCCAATGCTGGCCCCATGTAGGACCTTCTAAACATGGGAAAGCAGGCAGTGTTTGGGGGCACAACTCCAGGAAGTGTCAAGATAATTCCACTGTCACTTCCGGTGTGTTGCTTTCATTGACTCCATAGCCTGCAGTAGACCGCTCCTTCCTGTGTATACCCATAGCTCCTGTTCACAGTTTTTAAATTTCCTTTTATAAAAATCTTTCCTTCAAGGCTCTCCTTAAAGCTAGGGAGAGCTCTTCAATTTTTCTCTCCTTTATTTCCTCAGCACTACCTAGTGACCTAGAGGCACTTAATAAACGCCTCCTGAGTGAATTTATGTTCAAAGGTAATGTCCCTAAGAAATTGAAGTTATCTGACTGTGTGAGCCATAGAGAACTTGGGCAGCAATACTGACTGCAAATTTGCCACTGTGGTTTACTGTACTTGCAGAGTTTGTATGAAAAAATAGTGTTTTATGCTTTACGACTCATCCTGTCCTTTATTTCAACCTGTGTGAGACTGTGACCTGGTGATATGGGTGGGTGCAGTTAGCCAAGGGCAGGCATAGGATCTCTCTTGCATAGCCATATGTGGTTTGTGAGTTTAATATTGAAATAACCAAGGTCAGTTTCTTGATATTATTCATAATTCCATGGATGTATGGATGTATGAATCTGATACATCTATTTGTTTCATGAATGATGGTATCCTTCATACATAAAAACTGATGTTGGATAAGCCCCTTAAATTGACAACTGAGCCAGTGTAAAAACACGGACTTACAGATTATCTGTTTAGCAATGACCTTGAGTGCAAACAGTTAACATGAGAAAATATGGGCAGACTTTATTAGACTTTAGTCTGTTTCCATAGAGCTGTTGCTAAGGTACATGCAGTAGAAATTCTTCCAAGACATCATTTTACTCCCCCAAGGTCCTCTTCTTCTTGGTTGACATGGAGTCTATCTAAACCTGAGAAATTCAAGTAATTCTTAGATTTTTCCCCCTGACTGGTTGGAATATCTATTTTCACTAAAATCCATTGACCTCAACCATCTCCTTACCCCAGAGGAGTGCCAAGAGCTGGAGGGAGGGCACCAAGTTTAAAGATCAGATGTGTGGCTCTTTAAACACTTGATCTATGAAACCCAAATTGAGACAGATGACAAAGGACATTCCTTCTGACATCCAAATTTATACTTATTATGGGAAACCTTTCAAGAATATACGTATCAGATCACATTTTGTTACAACCTCAGCGAATCATTTAAAAAGAAGAAAACTCACACAACTGGAATTCTTGTGGGAAATACGAGGCATATGGTGATTACTGTATACAGAGTACTGAGGAAAACAACCCACAGAGCTCATTCATTCACTTCTTCTCTGATGCTCTAGATCAGGGGTCCCCAAACTACAGCCGGTGGGCCACGTGCGGCCCCCTGAGGCCATTTATCCGGCCCCCGCCGCACTTCCGGAAGGGGCACCTCTTTCATTGGTGGTCAGTGAGAGGAGCCTAGTTCCCATGGAAATACTGGTCAGTTTGTTGATTTAAATTTACTTGTTCTTTATTTTAAATATTGTATTTGTTCCCATTTTGTTTTTTTACTTTAAAATAAGATATGTGCAGTGTGCATAGGGATTTGTTCATAGTTTTTTTTTTATAGTCCGGCCCTCCAATGGTCTGAGGGACAGTGCACTGGCTCCCTGTGTAAAAAGTTTGGGGACCCCTGCTCTAGATGGTCCCACAGTGGTGTCCTCACTGTTCCTCAAACACACCTCCTTGAGGAGTTGGGATGGGTCTTCCGTCTGGAAGGTTCTTCTCCCATGGCTCACTCCCTCACTTCATTCCCATCTCTGCTCAGAGAGGACTTTCTGATCCTAGTATCTAAAAGATCAGCCCTCTTCCCACTGTATCTTTTTCTCTGCTTTATTTTTCTTCACAATTTTCATCTCTGCCTTCTAGAAATTGGTCCAGAGGCTGGGACTTTGATGTGTTCGTTGCTGCATCCCTAGCACTAGGACTGTGCCCACTGGAAATTCAGAAAAGAATAAAACTTAGACAAAAGGGGACATTGGTGACCTCCAAAAGGGTAGCCTCAAAAAAGCAGCTAAAAACTCAAACTGTCACGTTCAGCACTTTCAGGCCCTCAGTAAGTTCCTGTAATTAGAAGAGTTCTTGCTGCCTGTAGAACCATCCACCTCTCTGTATGCTTTGAGAAGTGTCCAGGGGTCCTCTTAACTAAAAATACCACCATCCACTTCTCCCCTCATTCCTGTGATGCCTGAAATTCCAAAGAGTAGTTCCCAGAAGTCATAATCATTCTGACTGTATTAAAGCACCAGGCTACTTGGGAGGGCCAACAAATAATAGGGACTTTGTTGACCGGGTTAACCAATCAGGGCCCACAGCCACTTGTAGGAAGGTCTAGAGCCTGAGCCGCCACCCACTGAGGGAATCAGTGACAGTGGGTCATCCTTGACACAAGGGGGCAGGAGAGAGCAATGGTGATGTAGTGGGGAGCCTGAAACAGCCTGGGCTGGGGAAGTTGGGTGTCTAAGGCAGAGGGGCTTCCAGTCTGAGAGGTCAGAGAGTGACTCCTGGCTCCTCCACGTATGGATTCTAAGGATGATCTTGGGCAGTTTTCTTCTTCTCACTGCACCTATTGAAATGGGAATTTGAAAAACCTACCTCAAGGGTTGCTGTGAGGAGTACATGAAGTTCATGTTTATCAAGGGCTGCACTGGGTCCCTAGCCATGGTATGTGCTTAATAAATAAGTGCGGTTCTCATGGTTTTGGTTCAGGTGTTGCTGCCCTCTGTAGCTCATTGAGGGCCCAACTTTGTGGAAGGATTGTCACCTCCTCCTTGGAGCATTTCCAGATTGCTTCACATGAGAGCAGGCTCGGTGTTCACTGGTGGCACTTCCCCGTTTCTCTGTGTTTATTTATGTTAATGCTTTAGTTCTGTGATTCTGTAAGTTCCTGGAGGAAAGAACTGGTGTCTGATTTGTTTTGCTCCTCCTGACATTGCCTCACCCTTCCTTGTATGTGGTAGATACCCAGTAAGTAGAAATTGCTCACATGGGTGAATACCTGAAAACACCATCAATTATTTTACAACCAGTAATTCCCACAGCCTTTTGCCAAAAAGGCTTAATTTGTTCATGTGCAAGTTACAGGGAACATGACTGAGGACACTAAGGCACGCTGCATCCGGGCTGAGCACTGTTTGGTCATGTTGCTCGGGCTTTCCAGCAGTTCCCAGCAGAGCCCTTTGAGGAGTAGCTTGACTGGCTGGACAGAAGCCAAATTCTTTTTGTTTTTTTCTTTTCTTTTTTCTTATTCAGTGAGAGGAGGGGAGGCAGAGACAGACTTCTGCATGCACCCCAACGGACGGGGATCCACCTGGCAAGCCCCCTAGGGGGTGATGCTCTGCCCATCTGGGGTGTTGCTCCATTGCTCAGCAACCGAGCTCTTCTTAGCATCTGAGGTGGAGACCATGGAGCCATCTTCTTCCAATTGAGCCATAGCTGCAGGAGGGAGGGAGGGAGAGAGAGAGAGAGAGAGATATGAGAGTAGGGAGGGATAGAGAAGCAGATGGGCACTTCTCCTGTGTGCCCTGACTAGGAATTGAACCCAAGACTTCCACATGCCAGGCCAATGCTCTACCACTGAGCCAATTGGCCAGGGCCAGAAGACCAAATTCTATATTGTAGATTCCAGTTTACTAAGTGAGTTAACACTGATAGTCTGTTCATGGAAAGGAAGAGAGAAACCTAGTTTCATAACTAGTGGAACAAGAAGAAAGAATTGGAAGATTCTTAGATTGAATCATATGAAATTACCATTTTAGTAGATCAAAAATGATCAAATATAGGGATCTTTTTAAGTGATTCAACCTTCATAGTTATACCAGAAATCTGATCATCCAGGTAATATATCCATTGGATACTAGTTATCACAAGGTCTAACGTACCCTGAGAGAAAGGGGACTGTAGGCTTTCCCCTGCCTCCTCTATTTATCATCTGTCCACCAACCTCCCATCACAGCTGAGGTTGCATTTTGGAAGCCCAGCTAAGGAGCAAACCTCGTACCTGTGGACACACCAGATGGGTAACTGGGTCCATGGCAAAGGAAGGGGAGAGGGCTGTGATGTCCTGGAGAGGGGCCAGGCGCAGCTGCCAGAGGTGGGGACAGGCAGATGACCGACAGATGGAGACCAGCCTTGAGGGGCAGAGCAGCCTTTGAAGTCAGGGCTGGCAGGCGGAACACTGCTCTGACACCAGGAATTAGACTGAGTCTGAGGTTGGAGGGAAGGACACACCGGATTCGGACAATATTGTCAACAGATCCTGTTTCTCTCTGCTCACCTCTTCTAAACTCTAGATAATGCTGTTTTTTATGAAGTGATATTTTTTAAATAAAAAAGCGAAATTACAAGAATTGTATGTACTGTGTGTGACAATGATATCAGTGATCCTCATTTAGAAAAAATTCTCTCGTTGAGCAGTAATGCCCCTAGATGTTAATACCTTTTTATCTCCACTTGTTGGCATCTACTGGGCGCGCAGTCCCCAGATGTCATAAAAGGAATCCCAGATTCCAAGGGAAGTTCTATACTAGCCCAACTTAGCTCCATAACACCATCTCTCTTCAAATTCCTTCTTCCTTCTCCTCTTCCATTCTGTGCCACGAATTTTATTTCTGTCAGGTGTTTTCTTTTGAATAACGGTGGAAGCAATTCCTACTGATTTCTTCCCCCCTCAGTGCCTCAGCTACCACCACAGGCCTTCTTGCTGTTCTTGGGACATGCCAGGCAGCTCCTTTCCTCAGACCTTTGCACAGTTCCCGCAGCCTGGACTGCTGTCCCCAGATATCTGTCTGGCTCCCCTCACTCCCTGCTCCCTGCAGAGACACCTTTCTTCTTTTTCTTTTAGAGGGAGAGACAGACAGGAAAGGAGAGAGACGAAAAGCATCAACTCATAGTTGTGGCACCTTAGTTGTTCATTGATCACTTCTCATACATGCCTTGTCTAGGGGCTCCAGCCAAGCCAGTGACCCCTTGTTCAAGCCAGTGACCTTGGAATCATGTCTATGATCCCACACTCTGCGACCCTGCACTCAAGTTGGTGAGTGTGTGCTCAAGCCGGCGACCTTAGGGTTTTGAACCTGGGACCTCAGCATCCCAGGTGGCTGCTCTATCCACTGCACCACCACCAGTTAAGGCAGTGACACCTTCTTGAGGAGGCCTTCCCTAACCATTGCTGTTTAAAATTATATTGCTTAGTTCTCCTTGCAGCTCTATTTTTCTCTATTGTACTCTTTAAAAGACATGTTATATTTATATATTTCATTTATTTTGTTTTGTCTGTCTGCCTTCCTTTTCCCCATTAGGGTGTCAGCTCCATAAGGGCAGACACTTGTATCTGTTTTGTCTATTGGTGCTCAGGGCCTAGCCCAGAGCCTGGAACAGACAAGGCGCTCACATGTTTGTTAAATACACATACGGATATCAGGAAGGTGTGAGAACTAATAATGTTCGACACTTGTTCTTCCCTTTGTCTCCATCTTTAAACAGTTACAGGTCTGCAGAGCCACAAGACCTTTCCAGATGTGGAGAAATAGAACTGTTTCAAAGTCAGTTACAGTGCTCGCTTCGGCAGCACATATACAAAGTCAGTTACAGCCTGACCTGTGGTGGTGCAGTGGATAAAGCATTGACCTGGAATGCTGAGGTCACCGGTTCAAAAACCCTGGGCTTGCCTGGGCTTGTCAAGGCACATATGGGAGTTGATGCTTCTTGCTCCTCCCCCTTTCTCTCTCTCTCTCTCTCTCTCTCACTCTTACTCTCCTCTCTAAAATGAATAAATAAATAAATAAATAAATAAAAGATTTTCTCTAAAAAAAATCAGTTTCAAAGTCAGGCATGTATACCTCTCTTAGACTCTAGAATGCATGTAAATTAGATTTCTGCTCTGCTCCCCATTCACTAGCCTGCCCTTTAAGAAAACTATGTTTTAGCCCTGTCCAGATAGCTTACTTAATTGGTTAGAGTTGTCCCCATACACAAAAGTTTTGGGTTCAATCCCTGGTCAGGGTACAATACAGGAACAGATCGATGTTTCTGTCTGTCTGTCTCCCTTCTTCTCTCTCTAAAATCAATAAATAACATTTTTTGAAAAGAAAAATATGTTTTAAAGTGTAAGTTCCAGGTTAAAATGGATCCATATTTATTTCCGCATATTTCATTATTTCAGAACAGAGAAAATGTCTTGCCAACAACTTAGTTCACAAATACTTATAAAGCTTCTACCATGTGCCAAGCCTTGCAGGAAATCCAAAGGAAAAAGGCTAAGTCCCAGTTCTTAAGCGACTTAGGATCGAGCAGTGGGTAGAAGGTAAGCAAAGAAAATAAAGTAGAAAGCAGAATACAGTAATATTGGTTTTGGGTAATCTGTACTTCTGCTTCAATCCCTGCTCTTGTCAAAAGAACCAACACCTTTATGATGAGCTGCCCAACTCAGAGGCTCCCACTGTGTTGCCTGTCACTCTTGCCCCCAACACCTACAAGAAGGGAAAGGGGGAGGTAAAGGGTCAAAGCAATGCAGAGAGGCCTCGGGGGCCTTAATGCTCCCACCAGGCCTGGAGAAGACCAGCCTCCATCTTGCTCAGAGCTGCAGCTGACAGGATAGCACCTCTGGGAAGGGCTCAGGGACTGGGGTGCCCACTGTCCACCCTGCCAAGGCTGTGTATCGAAGTGGAAGCATAAAATGTATTTAACAGTTTGTTGGCTTGATTTTTTCCTAAGTATTTGAATGTCGCCTATGTGCACCTCCTTTGTCCTCTTCTTTATTTATTTATTTATTTATTTATTATTATTTTTTTTACAGAGGCAGAGATAGGGACAGACAGACAGGAATGGAGAGAGATGAGAAGCATCGATCATCAGTTTCTCGTTGCGCGTTGCGACTTCTTAGTTGTTCATTGATTGCTTTCTCACATGTGCCTTGACCACGGGCCTTCAGCAGACCGAGTAACCCCCTGCTGGAGCTAGCGACCTTGGGTCTAAGCTGGTGAGCTCTTTGCTCAAGCCAGATGAGCCCGTGCTCAAGCTGGCGACCTCGGGGTCTCGAACCTGGGTCCTTCCGCATCCCAGTCCGATGCTCTATCCACTGTGCCACCACCTGGTCAGGCTCCTTTGTCCTCTTGACTTGGCTGTACAAATGTCAGAGCTATCCCTGAGCGTGTCTTTGGAGGTAGGCTTTGAGGATCGGGAAGGTTTTAGAAGGATCAGATGGCAGGAGGCACAAGCTGAGCTGGGCATTTTTGGAGAGCACTGAGCAGGTAGGAGAGAAAGGCACGGAGCGGGCACGTCCTCTCCCTGCTGGCTCCTTGGCACGGCCGGGAGGGCCTTGCCCTTCTCAGCCTTGCTCTGCTTACCTGTCAGGCATTATCTGTCCCAGTCTCCTCTGTGGTACTCAGAGTGCTTCAGCCTCCCGAGGCCATTGGTTCCCAGCATGCCCTGCTCCCCTGCCTCCTGCTCTAAGACCTGTCTCTGGACCGCGTTCCCGAGGTCCACACCCTGCACTCACACCATTGTAGCGCCCATCACACCACTTTGAAGCTGCCTCATCTGTCTCTGCCAGACTGTGAGCTTTTTGAATGAGCTGTGGAGCTCAGTGTGGAAGTGGCTGAGAGTGCTAAACAGTTTTGTTTTATTTTTGCTTACT
This sequence comes from Saccopteryx bilineata, assembly GCF_036850765.1. Taxonomy (NCBI): domain Eukaryota; kingdom Metazoa; phylum Chordata; class Mammalia; order Chiroptera; family Emballonuridae; genus Saccopteryx; species Saccopteryx bilineata. The sequence goes on from NC_089491.1 coordinate 289,502,259, forward strand.
TTTGACCCTTCATGATTATCACAATTCTTATAGTGATAGTTGGCCAGACGAAAAAGTGGAGAAAGCATAGGGAAATGGTTGACAAGTGGTTTGGTATAATAGGAAAAGAATTGTGCTTTTAAAAAATGTATGTGGAGCCTGACCTGTGGTGGCGCAGTGGATAAAGCATCAACCTGGAAATGCTGAGGTCGCCGGTTCGAAACCCTGGGCTTGCCTGGTCAAGGCACATATGGGAGTTGATGCTTCCAGCTCCTCCCCCTTCTCTCTCTCTGTCTCTCCTCTCTAAAATGAATAAATAAAAAAAAAAAAATGTATGTGGATTCTCGCTCTGACTGACATGGGTGTGTGTGTGTGTGTGTGTGTGTGTGTGCCCACACACACACACGCACACACAGGACTCTATTGTGGACCCTCATTTATCTACCCATTGGTAGTCCTCATTGGTAAAACAGAAGGATGAGTTATTAGTGTTTTTATTTTTTACTTTTTTGTAAGAGAAAGAGATAAGAGACACACAGACAGATAGACAGACAGGAAGGGAGAGAGATGAGAAGCATCAACTTGTAGTTGCAGCATTTTAGTTGTTCACTGATTGCTTTCTCATATGTGCCTTAACCAGGGGGGTTTTAAGCCAAGCCAGTGACCCCTATGTCTATGATCCCACACTCACACCAGTTACCCTGCACTCAAGCTGGTGAGCCTACGCTCAAGCCGAACAGGCAGTGACCTCGGGGTCTCGACCTTGGACCTCAGCATCCCAGGTCAGTGCTCTATCCATTGCATCACCACTGGTTAGGCAGGTTATCAGTGTTTTTAAACCTGGGACCAATAGGTGGGCCTGGGCCCTTTCCCTGCAAACCAGAACAGCACTCCCTACCTCACATGGAAATTGAGATTACCTGTAGAACTTCAACCTGAGGTTTCCGAACCTGATTTAAAAAGGCTCCACGTCTTGGACTATCGCTCTCATCTCCTTTCCAGTGCTGATTCCCGGGGTTCTGATTCCGTAAGAGGAGGCGGCAGCTGGTCCCGGAGGAATGGGCACAGCTGAAGATGGAGCGCTGACGTGGGGGTTCAGTGGACTGCAGGGTACGGACCTGCGTGGTCGGTGACTCTAAATATCTTCCTTCTCTGTCTCCCTCCCAGGGACTCACTCTCTGAGATATTTCCGCCTGGGCGTTTCCGATCCCAGCCATAAGATCCCTGAGTTTATTTCAGTGGGATACGTGGACTCGCATCCCATCACCACATACGACAGTGTCTCTCGGCTGAAGGAGCCTCGGGCACCATGGATGGCAGAGCACCTCGCTCCCGATCACTGGGAGAGGTACACCCAGCTGCTGAGGGGCTGGCAGCAGGCGTTCAAGGTGGAGCTGAAGAACCTGCTGAGTCACTACAACCACTCAGGTGGTGCGTGCAGCCGATCACGTCCCCTCGCTGGTCCCCACCCCTGCCGAGAGGTCCCCAGGCTGACAGCACGTGTGAGCTTTTGCTATGAGTTTTTTCCAAGTTTGCCCTCTCTGTGGCTTTGGCAAAGCCTGGACCGTTTGATTGATGGGGTCCAGTGCCTGCCATCTGCCCTGTGCATCTTTCAAATTGTCTGCTGTCCCTAGGAGCCCTTTGTCCTTTGCTGCCATATTCCTGTCCCACTATCATTCATGCCTGTATCTTCCCCTTTCCCATCTAAAGGTCACTATTCTGTGTCTCATTTCTTGGGGGCCAGGCTTAGTGAGTTGCTCACATAGGCATCGTGACTTACGACAGTCACTTTTCCAGGGGTATTTCTGGCTCCTGCATATCTCTCCCTCTCCCACTGCACTGTAAGGTTTATCAGTCCATCATTCCCATGATGGAATAACTTTCCAAGGCAGGAATCATCCTGTTCCCTCAGCACACAGTAGGTTCGCCACAAATACCTGTTAAGAGATGGGATTATGTCACAGCGACCTCGCAGAGACAGGGATGCCATGGTGGGCCTGTAGGGTGCTGTGTCCTGGGGTGGAGGAGGATGCAGTGACGCCAGCTGGGCACCCCTAGGGACACACCTTTCTGGCCTGTCTGTGTTCCAGGGTCCCACACGTACCAGAGGATGATTGGCTGTGAGCTGCAGGAGGATGGGAGCACCTCGGGATTCCTGCAGTATGCATACGATGGGCAGGATTTCCTCATCTTCAATAAAGACACGCTCACCTGGATGGCTGTGGATAACGTGGCTCACATCACCAAGCGGGCGTGGGAGGCCAATCGGCATGAGTTGCAGTATCAGAAAAATTGGCTGGAAGAAGAATGTATCGCCTGGTTAAAGAGATTCCTGGATTATGGGAAAGACACTCTCCTAAGGACAGGTGAAAAGAAGGGAGAATACCTTGTCCCCACACCCTGGGACCCTTGGTTTTCTACAGAACTTCCTCTAATCTAGGTTATAGTCACCCTATTCCAAAATCTGTCTTTTTAGTCGGACTTTCATGATCTGTAACACCCTGTGCAAACTTCCCCTAGTTACTGCTTATCAGCATCTTGACAAGTTCAGCAGCTGCACTAGAGAGAGTGCAGTCCCTCCAGGGACACCTTCTTTTGAGGGGATCCAGTAAGACAAAGTCTTCCGTCTCCTGCCAGTGACAAGTTGGGAACTACCTTGGGCAGGGGAGCAATCCTTACAAGTTGTTTAGTAACTAAGGGCCCTCATAACCTAGTACGAGTGAAAGCCTCGGCTCACAGAGACAGAGTCTTTGCTTTACTGAAGGGTTTATGATGAGATTTCCTTCATTGCAAAGCTCCTCTTATGCAGTAACGATAGGATTTAATCAGTCAGCTTTTAGTTAATACAGAACTTTTCACTTATAATCTTATTCAAAATGTATTTTGCCTGTATCACGCTATAGGAAACTTCTAGACACAATGTGCCTTTTCCTGCAGGAATCATCTCTAATGGGGGACTTTCCAGAGCTGGGGGGGGAGGTGGGGCTTGGGAGGCAGCCGGCCCCCGTTAGGAATTTGGACTATCTTTCCAGGAGGCTCGGCTGCAGGGGCAGATAACTCCAATGTGAGCTTAACTCTCTCGCTCCCTGGCTGAACCATATGAGTCTCCACTTCCTCACCTCGATGAGTGGTACCGGCTTTGCTGCAATCAAAGATCCCCCCAGTGTCCTGGCCTGCTGTTCTCGGTGAACCCAGCGCCAGCAGAAGGCAGACAGAGTTTAATTGGGATTGGAGGGCTGATACTCTGGAAAAGCAGGGGGACGCCTGGGCACGGAGGGTGTGTGGGAAGCCTAACTTCCGTGTGTCTGCTCCCCCTCCAAGCCTACTCTCTCCACCATGAGTGCCCTGATGGGGTCTCAGCCCGTTGGTCAAAACCACCGCCTAGAAGAGCATCTGTGATCATTTCTTACAGGCACTGTCAAAAAGCTGAGTCTCTCTCGGTAGCATTTTATTTTCTCTTTAATGTTGAAAACCCTTTTTCTCCTACTAAACTGCACACCATAGGACAGAAAAGGAAGGCGTGGTTGGGAGAAGGGTCCTCCCAGTATCGCGGCGGCAGGTAGCGTGGTGGGATGAGGAAGAGAGTCTCAGCAAAGAGCAGGAAGCAGGCCCTCTAGGGGTGGCGTTGGATGTGACCCAGTGTCAGCAGGACACACTAAAGACAGCACCGTGTGGAAAATAAGCAGAATGGTCAAGGGGGAGCAAGTGGACAATTCTTTGTCGTCCCTGCTGGAGTCCCTCTGGAATGTGAATTTCTGTAGGCCCTGTGAGGGTACAAGGTGACCTGTGATGTATGTCTGTGTCTGATGGCGGTCTCCGTCTTAGCTCGTTCGGGCTGCTATAACTAAATGCCACAGCCTGGGCAACTCACAAACAACAGCACTTCATCTCCCACAGTTCTGGAGGCTGGACGTCTGGGATCAGGGCACCCGCATGATCAGCCGAGGGCCTTGTTCCAGGTAGCAGACTACTGATGTCTTGCTGTGTCCTCACCTGGTGGAGGGGACTGGGGATTTCTCTGGAGCCTCTTTTACATAAGACACTAATCCCATTTTTGAGGGCTTTATCCTCATGACTTCAGCTCCCCCCCCCCAAAGGCCCCTCCTCCTAATACCATCATCTTGGGGGGTTAGGATTTCAACGTATGAGTCAGGAATGAGGCACAACCATTCAGACCACAGCAATCACCAAAGTATTCAATACTAACTTGAGGACACAAGGCAATTCAGGACCAAAGTGAGCTGAGGCGGCTGTGATGTCTTTGCACTAGCACAGAATTGAGGAAAGGGAGTGCTGAGCTCTAATCTCCAAACTTCTGCCGAATTACGTATCACAAATAGTCACATATAAATTCTGTAGCTCAGTTACCTGGCTCTACTCCACATTCATTATTCCTGAGCACACTACCCTAGCAAGGAGTATACAATAAATAGGCTTCTTGTCAACCAACCAGGGTCATCCTTGGTTTTAGGTGTTTCCTGCAATGAAGGGAATTAATTGGGTAATCCAGTCGCCAAGTTCTAATACTGTATACACTCAGTGCTTAAGATATTTCTACTTAACTTCACCTTCTTCTTCCTAGAGCCCCCACTCGTCAGAGTAAGTCGCCAAGAAATTTTCCCAGGAATTACAACTCTTTTCTGCAGAGCTCATGGCTTTTACCCCCCAGAAATTTCCATTATCTGGATGAAAAATGGGGAAGAAATGATCCAAGAAATGGATTATGGAGACATTCTTCCCAGTGGGGATGGGACCTACCAGACATGGGTGTCGGTGGAGCTGGATCCTCAGAGCAGTGACCTTTACTCCTGTCACGTGGAGCATGTTGACGTCCAAATGGTTCTCCAGGTCCCTCGGGGTAAGGACAGGGTGTGGCTGTCCGGGAAGCGAGCCAAGGAAGGGGGTGAGAGCCGGCGTGGATCACTGCGGGCTCTATGACGGCTCTTTGAAATCAGAGCTTCTCTCACTCTTTGGTCTCAGGGTTTCTTTATCCTCTTACAAATTATTGAGGACCCCAAAGAGCTTTTGTTTACGTGGGTGATTTCTATTGCTGCTTACTCTATTAGAAATTAAGAATTTTAAGAATGTAAACTGAAGAAAACACGAGCACATGTTTCATTAGCTATCAGAGCAGTGGCGTCATCACAGGGGATGTAGCCTCTAGAAGCCCCACTGTGTGCACGTGAGGAGAGGGAAATCATGACTTTGACCTGCCTCCTGGACTCTCCGAAAGGGTCTGTGAGAACTACTGTCCCCTCTTTAAAGATCGTTGCCCTGCGTGGAGCCATGATGTGAGAAGCCCCAGTAAGAAAAATGACGTTGGGCTTTCTGATCAGTACAGAGACAAGAGTCCCCAAAAGTTAACGTGGAAGGGGAGGAAGACTTGTGGATTTTTCCTCATGTGCTTGCTTTCAGAATCGGAAATTCTCTCTGTGGTGATGAAAACTGTCTCTGGGTCCGTGGTCCTTGCCGTCGCTCTGGCTGGAATTGGCCTCCTGGTCTGGAGAAGGAGACACAGAGGTGAGAGGCACCTGCAGCAGCCCTCGGGGGCTGGATGCTATCACCCCAGCCTGCTCTCCACTTAGAAATGAGCTGGCCCTCACTTTGTGGTCACAGAAGGACCTGGACCCTCCCACAAAATGAGGAACATACACTATGGCCAATGCTTGTGAGGCGAGTGGCTTGTTCCATAGGTGATGGCTGACCTCAACCAAGTAGTAGTACAGCTGTCCAGGTGAACTGTCCTCCCAGAACCTGGGTCAGAGAAGATAGAATGGTCTGATTTTTTCCTAAATTATATCCTTATTATTAATTACTATTAACTTTTTGTTTTGTCCTACTGATGTCTTTGTTTCAAGACATCAGTAAGTTTTCCTATTTGACATTTTCTGACACAATTATATGAAAGTTCTTTCCCATCTAAACTCATCTTTCAGCATGTGAAATGTTGAAGAGTAGAGACCTTTGGAAAATGAGACTCAGGGGAAGGAAAAGGGGGAGGAGAAATGGGGGGATATAGGTGCTTAATACTTTGGGAAAACAGTTCATTCATTATATATATATATAGACATATATATAATTCATATTTATATATATATATTAAATACGTACTATGTTCCAGGCACAGTACTGGATGCTGGGATATAGCTATGCAAAAGACAGACATGGTCCCTGCTGTCTTGTAAAGTCATCTCCCCCCAACCCTGACCCCTGGCTTTAGTAGACTCTCAAATTGATCACAGCATAATATTGATGAGATCTGGGTTATGGGTTTGAACCCAGAATGGGCCAGGGTTTGGTATGGTTTCATAACCACAGACTTCAACCCCAATTCAAGTGATATGCTGTAATGCATGTTATTAGATCAAAGTAAGGCAACCCCTTTACTAGAAAATCAACTCTGAGAGTTATTGTGTCATTCTGATATTTTCTTTATAAAGTGCAGCAGTAAGCCCAATCCAATAAATGAGAGCTGCTAAAGAAAATTAAAAAAAAAATTTTTTTATAATAACACACCTGTCTCAAGAATAACACACACTGTGAGTTCTTGCTTTTTATCATGTAGAATTTGTGAATTTGAGTTAAACTTTGTCAAGCACTAAGAGAATCTTGACAAAGCTGGCTAAAAATGTCAATGTCAGCTTCTCAGATTTTGCTGAACATTGCCCTTTTTTTTTTTGCACTATAAGGAAAAAAATGCACCTATCTGACTAAAATGTCTTTCTTTCAGAAAATAATGAAGTCATCTACCTTCCTGCACCAGATCAATGATTGGGGATAGCTCTTGGACAGTTGTCTTTCTCCTGGGACCCGTGGTCTCTTCTGTCCCTATGGATTCATGTTCAGCACTCAAAACTCTTGACTATACCCACAACAGACATGGATATTACAGGGTTGAGCATTTATGGCAGAAAGACAGGAGCCACAAAGTTTTCTTTGTTCTTTGGCTCCAAAAAGACTGTCAGCTTTCAAGCTCTTTTGATAGACTTCTTTATCAAAATCACATTTGGCTCTAAATACAGCTTATCTCACGATACAGCACAACCCCACGTACCATCTGTTACCGAAGATTGCCAAGTATATTAGGGAATCTTGGAGCTGGAAGGAATCTTCCATTCGAGGGCCGGAAATGTCTTCCCTTTGACTTACGCATCCAGCCTCCACTTTGAATACTACCAGTGAGGGGAACCTCGCTACATTATGAAGTGGCCTTTCTCTTCCTTCCTGAGAATATATTATGCAAGAGCTTTGAATTGCGGGTGCCATGACTGTGACCCAACAGCCAGGGTTGGACCACCCTATGAGAACCACCAGTGAGTTGCTACCATGGCCAGTGAATAACCGGATCGTTTTACATGTTTTTGGCCTGAGAGAAAGCCGGAGTGTCCTATTCTTATAGCAGCTCTGCCTGGTAGCTTGGAATCTTGGAAATATGCCTGGCCAGACCTCTGGAAGTGATCTTATTGTTTCTCTCTTTCTCTCTCTCTCTTTTTTATTAAAGATTTTATTTATTCATTTTTAGAGAGAGAAGAGAGAGAGAGAAGGGGGAGGAGCAGGAAGCATCAACTCCCATATGTGCCTTGACCAGGCAAGCCCAGGATTTTGAACCAGCAACCAGCGTTCCAGGTCGACGCTTTCATCCATTGAGCCACCACAGGTCAGGCTCTTTTTTCTGTCTCCTGAGGTAGAGTAAGAACAATAATTATCAGACATTTACCACCTTCAGTGGAACTACAAAGACCTAGACCGAAGTGCAGTCTTTTAATATGAAAATGATAGTATATTGATCAGAATAGGCTTCAATTCTGATTCCTGTCCTTTCTCTTTGGGCTTATCGTAGATGGGCCTGACCCACCTGTCCACACGTGTTTATCCGCCATGCTTACGCCCCATCCCCCAGGAGTACAGGAAAGCCCAACTGTGAGAACTAACACCCCTCCGAACTGCCTTTCTGTACCCCTGAAATCTTCACTATCATTTACCTCTTGTTTGCCTGTCATCTCTGATTCTCAGTAAGAAGGTCACATTTGACCAGAGGGGAAATATTGATGTTTTTCAGTAAGTTAAATCAGAGTTCAGACCCTAGGACCCTGGATTCTCCTGGACTTAAGATTTCTAGAAACACTCAGACCATGGGGAGCCTGTATTGTGCCTCCAGGGAAACACAAGCTTTCACTGTGGCCTCCTTCCCCAACAAGTTTTCTCCTCACTTCCCCACAGTTGCCTTGGCTGAGTAGAAAGAATACCCAATATGGCCACTTACAGGAGTAAGTGAAGATAAACACCATCGATGCCATTTAATGTATCTTTGTTGTAAATCTTGTTGATTACAACTGATCACTCTGCTCATTCTATTTCTGGCTTGTGAACCAGCTGAGCAGGGCCACAGCTAACCCATAGGGGACATTTGTTCAAATTAGAGAACTGTCCCCTTCCTCTACTCGGACCCTGACCCGGGCTGAGTGATATGGCTTAGTCAGCAAATCAGACAATGGATTTCTACCCTGCTTGTCCCCTTGATGTGCAGGGCACCCATTACAAGGCATCTGTGGTCGTACCATTAGAAAATAGAAGAAAATTGGCCATAGACTAGGATGAATAAATTGATTTGGAGGGATGCCTGACCTGTGGTGGTGCAGTGGATAAAGCCTTGACCTGGAATGCTGAGGTCACCGGTTTGAAACCCTGGGCTTGCCTGGTCAAGGCACATATGGGAGTGGATGCTTCCTGCTCCTCCCCACCTTCTCTCTCTCTCTCTCTTCTCTGAAATGAATAAATAAAATAAAAATAATTTTAAAAAATTGATTTGGAGGGAAGGGTGGGAGTGGAAAAAAACAGGTTGATTCTTTCAAAACAGTAGCATTAGCAGCCCTGTTTGTATATCCAAACAGCTAAAATTATGCGAAAGGTTTTACATAATCCTATCATGGAGTTTATTTATGGCGATCTATTTTTAAATTTTTGTCATATTACACAGTCTGTTTGCACCATGCCTTGTATGTAGTAGGAACCCAGTAAATACTTCTTGAATGAACCAGTACAGTATTTTAATTAGCTAGTCCTTGTGTACCGGTGCAAAGGAACAGTGTCATCTTACCACTGAAATCATAGAGGGGAAATAATTCCACTCACTATCACATGACATTCCAGAGCCCAGGATGAAGGCCCCAAGGACCAGTCTGAATTCTTCAAAGGTTTCTACAGCATAAGTTATTTCATACTTGATCTTGTCATTTTCTTGTCTGTGAAATTAGGGATTCCAAACATTCTAACCACTCTCCTCCTCCCACACACACACATACTGGGGGTAAGGACAGAATTCAGAGGGTCTCAGTCGAGGCACGATTTTTCTTAAAGGCTATGAGAAAAGGCACAGTATAGGAGCAATCATCCTGGGGACCCAAATATTCTGACCACCTGATAGCTATCTTTTTATTGCTGAGGCCTGGAGAGCTGTTATATAATCTGAATGTGTTTTCCTATCATCATCTGGGTCTTTCGTTCCTGGAAGTTTTTGAAACACAGACTTCATCAGTTCTTATTAATGACCTAGGGAGTTTGTGAGACTGCTCCTTCTAAGGACCGATTACATATGCTTTTTCCTCTCTACCTTCCTCCCTGAACTTGGTGTGAGCTGAGCCGGTCAGGCAGGAGCTTCTCCATGTGTCCCTTGGCAGGGGGTGGGTGTGGAGGAGTGTTTGGGACCAGAAAGTCCTGAGCTGGGCTGGTTGGAGCTGGAGGTTGGAGCGAGAGACTGAGGGGCAGGCGGCTGGCCCGGAGCCCTGGCAGGCGGAGGCTGGTCTGGGGCAAGTGCCGTGGCTGCAGCCGGGCTTCTCATGAAGCAGAGCAGGGCCGGAGGGTGGGAACAATTGAGAAGAAAACCCGCTTCTGAGAAAACAGCTTCTCAAATGGAAACTGAATTCAGGGAACTGGAGGCTGCAGACCAAAATGGGGAGCCACCAGAATGGAAAAGGAAGTGAAACCAAGAGAGAAGTGCGACATGCAACCTCAAGCTGAGAGTCCGCTTTTCTCTCTCTGAGGCGAGGCGGTGTGGCAGTGTGGGCCCATGGCATGGCAGTGGGGTGGTGTGGCGGAGTGGAGGTGTGGGCCCACGGCATGGCAGTGGGGCGGTGTGGAGGTGTGGGCCCACGGCATGGCAGTGGGGTGGTGTGGAGGTGTGGGCCCACGGCATGGCAGTGGGGTGGTGTGGCGGAGTGGAGGTGTGGGCCCACGGCATGGCAGTGGGGTGGTGTGGCGGAGTGGAGGTGTGGGCCCACGGCATGGCAGTGGGGTGGTGTGGCGGTGTGGAGGTGTGGGCCCACGGCATGGCATTGGGGTGGTGTGGAGGTGTGGGCCCATGGCATGGCAGTGGGGCGGTGTCGGCCCACAGCGATCCTATTCCCTGAACTGAGTAACAGCTCTGCATTCTTTTCAGCAACAGGACAGCAGCCTGGAGAGAGAATGCTGGGCACCTCAAGAAGACACAGACTCTAAAAGGTGACGATTCTGATTCTGAGGCCACGTGGAGGGCTGGGAAGAATGGAAAGGACAACATCTGCAGTCTCATCAGCTGCTGAGTGCAACCCCTTGTTGCGCTTTGAAAGATCTGAAAGCCCATGCTCTCTTACTCACACAGCGGCTCCAAGTACATAGTCTGCGCGTGAGACTCAACAGGAAGTGGCTCGCCAGATGTAACCCCTGAGGCTGAGAATCTGGGCCGCTCTCCGCCTTACTTCTTAGAGACTGAATCAGTCATTGATCCCTGAGGATCAAAGAGGCTTGAAGACGAAAAGCAAGCTGCTCTAACCCAGTTTAGGCCTTTGCAACTGAAATTAAGATCGAGTTTCAGAGATTTGTAAATTTGCCCAGCTTTGTTGACTTGAAATCAGTCTACATGATGATGTGTTTATAGGCCCAGAGATGGACATTTCAAGGACTGTCCTTTGCCACAAGGAATTCATACTGTCTCTGTGTGTCACTGTGTACACTGTATTTTCATTAATGCCACAGAGTGTATTTACTGATGATTGACCATAGATATTGATATTCAAATTAGAGTCTTACGGCCTTCCTTAGCTCATCCACCATTCATAGAATGTAAGTTCCATGAGTCCTGGGACCCCAGTGCATGGCACATGGGAGCCACTTAATACAGATGCATATCAGCCAAATGCAGTTTAGCAGTGCCCACTATGAGCCAGACTATGGGCACTAGAGCCCAATAGGGATCTTTTGAATAGTATCAATTGCAGAAATGGCCCAGATATATACTTATAAGCAAATCAAGCACATATATCATAGAAAAGGATTTTAAGAAAGATAACCTGGAATGTAATTCTATGAACTAGACCCTGGGTTTTGTGTTAATAGAATAATTACAACTCTGACAGTGACCATTGGTGGTAATGCTGAAAAACACTGGCTGGATAAAACTGCAGAGTGAAATGGGAGGGCCTGCATATAAATACTTCGTTAATGAAAGGGACGATGGGCAGAGAGGACCGCGGTTGAGTGCTGCCTCCCTCTCAGCAGCAGCTGGCTGGGCTTCTAGGACCAGCAAGCAGTTGTGATGGTGACATCCAGGAACTCAAGGGTGTGCAGCGAGTCAGAGTGCATTTTAATCCTCTGTTTCCTTCTGCCTTCCCCGGATGGCCGATCCTCAGAATTAACTCCCTCTTTAAACTTGTAAATGCTTTTTGGCTCTGCTGTTCAGCTGACATTTGGCCGCTCTGTGTTGGTGTTTATCTGTTTCTACCCAGCTTATCTCTCCGGCTAGACCATAAACTCCTTGAGGACACAGTTTAAATTCCATCTCCTTTGCTTGATATCAGGTGATCTTAAGTTACTGAACTTCTGAGCTTCAGTTTTATAAAATCAGATGTGTAACTACCTGTCTCCTAGCGTTGGTTAGTATAGAAAGTAAATGGGGGGGGGGTGTGAAGGTAGATTGTACAGGGGGTGGCACATGCCATGTCTCTCGTCCTCTCAGTGTTCTCCAGGCTGTTACTCCCTATGTCCCACACAATCATAGTTAGCATTTTTTTAGTGTTTACTTCAAACCGGGCATTTTATGTGTGTTATCGCTAGTCCTCATAACACTTTGCCAGCAGATATTATTAGCTTCATTTTGCTGAAGTTCAGGTGAGTTATGTTCCTTGACAGGGTCACAGTTAATAGGTGGCAGAGGCATGATTCAAACCTGAGTCCTTCTCCATATACTCTTTCCAGTACGCCACCCTGTCTGCACACAGTAGGTACTCAGCTGATGCTCTGGGTATGACCTGCTCAAAACTATGCTCTGTAGTGAACCTCCTTCCTTGGGAACAAAGGAATAAAAACTTCACAGTGAATCAGAAAATCAATGAAGTCCCTTATAAATTCATAGAAGTCTGAGTCTTTGCTCTCAGCCTTTGAGAATCTGACTTAAATGCTGAATAAGGCCTAGAGGGTTGAATGAACCCATAGGGAGTTGTCACACATTTCATGGAAATGTCAAGAAAGGCCGTGGATAAGATTCATTACTTGGCAATTCTTTGCAGATGGGAATAGCAGATGCCCAAAGGGAAAATTCAAAGCACTTCACCTTGCAAACAAACTCAACCAGGGTAGATCCACTGGTACATAGAATTTTAGAGCTGGTGGGTTGTTTAGGGGTCATATAGTTAAATTCTCTCATTTTACAGATGAAAGAAAAAAATTGAGGCTTGGAGAGAGTAAAATGGTTTGCCAAAAGAAACTCTGAAACCAATTATAAATGTCATGTCTTTACAAAAATATGATCAGCATCACCAGTCATTAGGGAAATGCCAATTAAGACCACAGTGAGATATCACTCTACACCTGTAACAACAACTCAAAAAGTAGCGACGACACTAAACTGACAAGGATGTGGAGAAATGAGATCACTTATCCGTTGTTGGTGGGAACAGAGAATGGTACAGGCATCCCAGAAACAGGCTATTTATCTAAACACTAAATATATACTTACCCAGCATTACACCCCAGAGGTAAATGAAAAGTTCTGTCTGCGTTAAAACCTGTGCAAAATTGTTCAGAGTAGCTTTATGTGTAATAGCTCGAAACCGGAAATAACCAAAAGATACCTCTGTAGATGAATGGCTAAACAAGGCTGCATCCATGCTATGGAATACTACTCAGCAATAAAAAAAAGGGTACACTATTTCTAGATGCAACAATTTAAATAGATCTCAAGGGCATTACACTGAGTGAAAAGGGAAAAAAAAAAGCCAATCAGAAAAGGTCACATAGTGTATAATTCCATTTCTGTAATATTTTCAAAATGACAAAATAGAGATGGAAAACTGATTAGTGTTTGCCAGGGTTAGGGGCAGTGGGGGAGGGGCGGGTATGACTGTAAAGGGTGGCATGAGGGTGTTGGGAGTCCTGTGTCTTGATTACAGTGGCGGTCACACAAATCCTCATGATAAAATAACAGAGACCTATGCACACGTATTGTATTGGTATCAGTTTCTTGATTTCATTACTGTATCATAATTTTAAGATGTAACCATGGAGGGAACTTGGCAAAGGGTCCATGGCACCTCTCTGTACTAGCTTTATGCTCTCCTATGACTCTGTAATTATTTCACAATACAATTTTTTAAAACTTGAAGGACAATGCAACAACTCATTTCTGTTATGGTAACTTGTCATCATCTGGTTTACATGAAACTAGTTTCATGTAGAAATTTGCCAAATAATAAAAGTGGCTGATAGTTGAGCTTTTTAAAGTAATCTGTGCCTATGTCCCCAAAACTCTTTCTTAGAAAAATCCCATTTAATTTGCAGTCAGTAGAATGCAAATTGAGATACTTAAAGGGACCCATTAACAGTAGAATCATCTGAAAAGGCTGTGTTATTAGAATTTGGTCATAATGTTATAGCATTAAAAGTAATTTATTTAGGGAGTATTGGGAGCATTTCCACTGTTCTAAAACCCCATTGAAGAGAAGGCACGAGGTATTTGGTCCCTCAATCTAGCTGCCGTCTTTCATAACTTGAAGGTGCCCCTGCCTAAGGTTAGCGTCATCTACCTGTGTGACTGAAAATTGTTATTGCTTGATGGTGGCAGCTCAGGGTGATCTGAACTTTAAGCCTCCCATTGCATAGGCAGGGGGGCTATGACTGGAGAATGACTGCCCTTGAACCATCCTGATGGTTGGTCCTTGAGCTGGTTCCTTTGCAGCAGCTGTTTTCTAGCTGTGCACAGCTGCACCTTGAGTCTGTAAGTAAACCACCCATTTTCTGGGGCCCCCAGTGACCCAGGAGTATGACTCATGCTTCCCCTTGTGCCTGTACTTGTCAACCTAATGAATGAACTTCCGTTCATATATGTTTCCTCAGGGTTAGTTCCTCGTGGAATTTATGCCTGCTTGGCATTTACTTATAAATATAACCCTGGGTGGTTTTGTCCATAACAGCTATTCCAAACATTCCTCATCCCCTCCAGCCCCATTTGCCTCCAACCTCACAATGAAAGCGGAGGTTCTTAGAAGTTCCTTAGCCCCCCACCTACAAAGGAACCTGCGATCCATCCCATTACCTTTCTTGCCTCCTTCTCAGTAGAGATGTTCTGCTTTTGCTCTGGGCTGGTTCCACCCTTTCCTGACTCCCCCAAGACCTTTTCCCCCACCAGTTACCCCTCTCCCTGCTGTAGCTTCAACTTCATAGACTCGTGTAGGTAGGTATCTATAGAAAAGGGCAGAGACTTCACAGCCAGCCAGACAAGGGTTTGAGTCCCACCTTCTCCATTTATTAGCTGTGGGATCTTAAGAACCCTTTTTTTAAAAAATTGCAGTAAAATACACATAACAAATTCACCATCTTAACCATTTAGAAGTATAAAGTTCAGTAGTGTCAGATATATTCACGCTGTCGTTCAGCCAATCTCCAGAGCAGGTTTTACCTTCCCAGACTGCAACTCTGCATTCATCAACCACCACAGTATTCCCCCTCCCAGCCCTGACGGCCACCGTTCTGTTCTCCGTTTCTGTGAGTTTGACTACCTCAAGTCCCTCCTGTGAGTAGCTCACACAGTGTTTGTCTTTGTGACTGGCTCATTTCACTTAGATAATGCCCTCAAGCTTCACCCATGTTGTAGCACGTCTTGAGCAAGTTGTTAAAACCATCTCCAAGCCCATTTCCTCACACATCAGCCCCACACAGTCCCAAGAGCTGTTGAGAGGGTTAAGTAAGACGGGAGCTCAGTACTGGTTGGTTGCCTTGCCTCTTATTCCCTGTGGTCCTCCCCGAGATGAAGATTTCTAGCCTTTCAACAAATCTTTCTCAACTTGCAGAAACCCTCTCGAGTTCCCGGATTTCTCTTTGCACTCTGCTGATTGCACAGTCAGAGCTGTTCAGGGCAAGCTGTCTGCTCGCCTCCCGCTCCTCACTTCCCCTCCAACGCCCTGCAGCAGGACTTAGGTGTGTCAGCACCACTCCAGCTATACCGTCGCTGGGACACTTCCAACTGATGAATCTACTTCTCAGTTTAGTTTCACTTGTCCTTTCTGCAAAGGTGTGACATGAATGAGCATCATTGAATAGACTCCTTTGTTGGAATCTTCCTTGGCTTTGTGATACCACAGAGAAGCGTTCTGGTCTGGTCAAAAGGTATTAGGGCATGGGCGAACAGAGGATATTTTTTTTTTGGTTTTTGGTTTTTGGGTTTTTTTTTTTTTTTTACAGAGACAGACAGAGAGAGGGATAGATAGGGACAGACAGGAACGGAGGGAGATGAGAAGCATCAATCATCAGTTTTTTGTTGTGAGACCTTAGTTGTTCATTGACTGCTTTCTCATATGTGCCTTGACCATGGGCCTTCAACAGACCAAGTGACCCCTTGCTCGAGCCAGCGACCTTGGGTCCAAGCTGGTGAGCTTTTTGCTCAAACCAGATGAGCCCGCGCTCAAGCTGGTGACCTTGGGGTCTTGAACCTGGGTCCTCTGCATCCCAGTTCGACGCTCTATCCACTGCGCCACCGCCTGGTCAGGAGGATATGTTTTAATGTATTATTTTTATTCACTCATTCAACAGCCATTGCTTGAGTCCACGATATGCCAGCTACTGTCCTGGGGGTTAGAGGTACTTCAGTGAACAACACAGAGAGACGGGGTGTCCTCGATGCTTTGAGGGAAGAGGCTACTTCATTAAGGGTTGGACGATGGCTGGAGCTCCCCTAGCCACCCCATCTTTCTGTTCATTATCCTCTTCTGCAACTAGAAGAAGAGTAAGTAGCTCAAACCTCCTTCTCTGGCCCCATGAGCCTTGGCGCCCAGCTCTCCCCTTATCCATGGCCCTGCATCACAGAGGAATTACCTTTTTCCTCTGGTCCCACCTTGTCCTTCCACATAGGCCTATTGATGGGCTGATCACTATGAATTCCTAGACTCCCACCTGCTTGTCTCCCCATGCAAGGAGGGAGCTGTGTGGAGGCAGCCCTGGAGGGGGCGTAACCATCCTGGTGTTTCCTGGCCTGTACAGTGCCTCGTTCCTAGCAGGCAATCAGTGAATCTTCATTGGATGAATGGAGTGGAAGAATTTATGTTTTCAGTTAATTAACTAGAATGTAATGATGGTTCTTTCTGTCCTCTTAAATTTCATCGGTTTAGAACCTGATCTGCAGGGATTTTAATAAACCCCAGAAAGGCAGAGGAAACATCTCCTTTTTCCTTTAAATATCCCTCCACTGCCACTAATTTGGCAGGTAAAGCTACGCTACTCAAAGTCTTTCTCATTCCTCTTTTTTTTTTTTCTTTTTAGTGTGTTGGAACTGGAAGGGACCTTAGGTGGACCTCACCACATCACAGATTAGGATCCTGAAGACTGAAGTGCCCTGATTGGCAGTGTCACCTGACTAGCTAGGGGCAGAACCCCACAGGAGGGTCTGTTTCCTTGTCCCGTGTTCTCTACATTGTCCCCTGCCATCTCTCCCAAATGCAAAGCAGCTGATATTTATGGGGTACCAATTAGATATCAGACAGTAGTCTGAATCTACTGGAGAAACAGGAAGAAAGACATGCATGCAGAAAACTGTAGAAGATTTATGCAGAAATAAGGTGCATGAAAAATTAACGTGGCAATGAACTCCAACTTGAAGGACTGGCTTTGGAGTAAAGGCGTTATCTTAACTGAGCCCCTCTTCTTACTTGGGAAAGTGGTTGTGGGTATGTCGAGATGGGGGGCATCAAGTCCTTCTCTGGTCCCAGAGACCATTTCCAGCAGAGCTGGTGGGATTGGAACATTCACCTCTCACTGTGTACTTATAGCAGAGACCAGTGACCAGGAGGACTGTGCCCAGACCAACCACAGGTTTTCTGAGCAGAGAAGAAAGAACTGGGCTCAGTATTTCAGGCACGTATTTACAACCTTATCTTTTCTTGATCTAAAATGTTCCTGAACAAGGGCTTTAGAGCCAAGAGTCTTAGTTTGCAATTCTAGTCAATGCAACTTGATTTTGTAAAACAACCTCCAGAAATGCCCAGGATATTAAGTGATCCAGGGCTGCAGAGAATAGGCAGTAGAATTAATGTGCTAATGAGGCAGTAACACAGCTTTGCTCAGGATTAACACATTCAGGAGCCAACCAATTAACTGCCCTTTCTAATACCTCCGAGGCATATTCTGGGTTCAGAATTTGGTAAAGCGCCTGGCCTTTCTGCTGTCTTTTTGTGGGGCTTGGGCAGTGGGGGAGGAGTTGAATAAATGAATGGCCTTAAAGCTAGCTGAGTGACAGATCCCAGATTGAGCTGTCTTGTCCTTACACTCAGTTTCGGTTACCTACCTGCATAATCACCTATCTGCTTAGCATCATTGTTCCAGCCCTTCACGGACACACACAACCTTTTCCCCTCCCCGGTTTGGGGCAGAGCAGGAGCGGTTCTCTGAGCTGCAAGTATCCTATTCTGCCAACTGTTCTGGTGCTAACCTTGCTCCCTAACTAGCGTCCCTCAACCATGCAGAGTCCTTGCCAAAGTAAAAAGAATGTAAGCATCCCTGGATCTGAAAGTCTTACATTTGAGTCTGCTGCAAATGCCTCTAAATGGAATGACCACGCCACACGTATACCCCCAGTCCTCTCTTCACTTAAAAAGCCCATCCACAGGCTGCAGCAGCCCTTTACACCATGAAGTTTTTTGCCTCTTCATGATGTTTCACAAAGTCAAGGTTCAGAAAGATACGTATCACTGTTTGTGTCACTCTTCCATCCTCTTTCCTGAAAACTTTTTCCTCGAAGGAAAATAGCTGTTTTTCTCCTCTCTAAATCATTAATTCAACAGCTGTGTGCTGAGTGGGACAGCACAGTGCCAGGTGCTGAGGAGGGTACACGCAGAGCAAGGCTTGTTGGAACACCGGGATAATCCTATCCTTCTCCGTGTTGCCTACCTGTCAGAAGAGTTTGCCAATTCTATATTACCTTTTCTAGAATATCAGGAGAGAAAGAGATAATGTATGAGTATTCCAACTGTCTTCCTCTACTATTTATTCTCCCATCCATCCATCCATCCATCCATCCAAACACTTTGAGTCCTTCCAACATTTCAGTGCATTTTTTGGACCAAGTGCTATGCTAGGCACTGAGGATACACACAGGAGACCTGCTGCGATCCGCGGGGAGTCCCGGGCCAGGGAGACACGGTTGTATGATCAGACCATGAACTAGAATGCCACTGTTGGAGTAGAGGTATGCACACAATGCAAAAGGAACCAAGCCCGCATCTTGCTTTCTAGTGGCTGAGGTTGAGTGTGAATTAACTCGTGGAACAGATTTCTGTTTTTGATGGCTGCCGTGACACCCACTGGGCATATTTTCAGGGAAGTTTAAAAACAGCAAACTCTAGGCTCCAATTTGATATGTGTAATCTTTGAATCTCTGGGGGTGTGTTCGGCCCTTCCATTCCACTCCCCCACCTTCCCCCTCTCTCTTCAGGCTCCCAAGGACCTTCTGGAAGACTCGCTGCTGGTCTGGTTCCCTTTGTTTGTGCATTGTCTGCTTTCCCTTCCCATCCACGTCCCCACTCACGATGGGAGATGTTTCAGGACCCCAGAGAGCCTGGGCGGGCAGAGCAAACTGACAAGTGTGAGTGTGAGAGGCAGCTTTTCAGAGCAGAGAAGAGCAAAAGGTCAAAATGGCACACTGAGAGAGCAGAACAGGGGCAAGGGAACAAGAGAGGAGGGGGAGAGGTCGAGAATGAAGAAGGCAAAAGAAGGAGAAGAGGTAACCCCGGCCCTAACCAGCTCTCTCTAACCCTGGTGTTGGGCAATTTCTGTAACTGGGAGTCAGGTTTAAGAAAGGGCTGGCGGGACAGTCCTTCCCAATACTCCCAATACCGGGCGAGGTGAGCAGAACCACAGGAATGCCAGAGGACCTGACTCATTCACTGAGCTGAAACTTAAAGGGCCGTTTCACTTTCCAATTACGAACCGAGAGGAAAGAAAACCTTCCCAACCTCCATCATGTGTTGCTTTTGAAAATTATTATTTTGGAGCACGAAGTGGTTTCCTGTCTTTAAAGCCTATTATAACTGTTTCGCTTCCAGGTGGAGCCTGGGCTGCCTGCTAATTTAATCCCCTGGGTTTCCCCCTCTGCCTTCAAGATCGCACAGAGATGCAGGCTTCAGAAAGAGGGCACCTTTGTGTCTTCCTCCCCTGAAGGGCCCCATCCAGCCTGGCAGCCAAGGAGATGCTATTTTGGGAAACAGCAGCTGAGTGGGAAGGATTGTTAATTGTTTGTCAAACCCTTCCAGTCTTGGTTAGATAGCTTGGCAAAAAAAAGAGCAAAGCTATACCCTTTCCTTCATTCTATCTTATTCTCCCTTTTGGGTGAAGAAAGAGGGATAAAGACTCCTTTTCCTCCTTGAGCACAGACACACCTAACTAATGTGTGGGGGTTTTAAAAAATAAACCCAATTCTTCTAACCAATCAGAAACACATAGAAAACATAATATTGGCCCCCAAATCAAGCAAAATACAATCGTTGAAAAATCATTTTTAAGCTCAAAACCAACCAACCCACCAACCGAAAATAATCCCTGTTATAACAGAAGAGACATAGAGGCCCCACCATTCATTGAGACCACAGATAGCATTTATTCAACCCCTGAGGTCAGATTGAGCAGATACACCCTCGCCCCCCTACCAACACCAACTGACACACCCTCACTGACACACGAGAAAATAATTCTACCCAGACACAACAATCAGAACATCCAGGGTGACAGTGCTCACTCCATCATGGCGTGGACAAATTAAAAATCAAACAGAGCCTGACCAGGCGGTGGCGCAGTGGATGGAGCATTGGACTGGGATGCGGAGGACCCAGGTTCGAGACCCCGAGCTCACCAGCTTGAGCCCAAGGTCTCTGGCTTGAGCAGGGGATTACTTGATCTGCTGAAGGCCCACGGTCAAGGCACATATGAGAAAGCAACCAATGAACAACTAAGGTGTCGCAACAAAACACTAATGATTGATGCTTCTCATCTCCGTGTCTGTCTGTCCCTCTCTCTGACTCTCTCTGTCTCTGTTAAAAAAAAAAAAAAAATCAAACAGAAAGCCAGCGAGGCTGAGGAAAGGCTCCTTGGGATTCTGATCCCCACCCCATGTGACTCTGAGACATCCCAAGCTTAGCCTTGTGGGAGGAAGCGAGGAAGAGGGGGGTGAAAAGACTGGGAACCAACATCTTACTCTTCTTAAAAGAATATTCTATAACTACCAGTAGTTTGTTTTTCTTCCTTGACTAATTCTCATATGGAGGGATGTCTAGTCCACCTTGACTTTGAAAGAACGCTTTTTTTTCCCCTGAAAAAATTTTCTGGTATTTTCAAGGAATACCAACAGGAATGATCACTTATTAGGAGAGGAGTTGGACTCAGAGAGCTTTGTAAGTGACAATTCAGGGAAAATGTGAGAATGCTGCCTATTTTACAGCGATTTTCCTCAAAAGAGCTCAGACTGCCTTATAAACGTATTTCTGCTAACCCACACCCTCGCTCCTGGCTAGACAGCAGTTTCTCAACTTTCTTTTACACTGAAGGATGTGTTTATATAAATACTCAGCATTTGCTTAGTCAAAAGGAGCATGAAAAGGGGTGATGATTTTTGGTTTTTGAATTGAATGAGCTTCTGTGTTAAAATTTAGATCAGCTGTATTGATCTAAAATGGACTTGACTGATGAATTAGAACTTATTCTAATAGCATGGGAGTGGGGAGAGGCGGCAAGACTTTCTTATTGACTGAAAGATATATGTTACCCCTAAATGAGGAGCTGATACCCGGTAGGGTCTTCAGTACATCACTAACCCATAATAAATGTTTAATCAGACAGAGCAGGCAAGCAATTACTTTCTCAGTAACAGACTCACATTTGTAAATAGCATGGCAGAGAAAGCAAACCGTCCATCAAAAATCACCTTGTTTTACATTTAAAAAAAAAGAAGGCTTTTAAAGGGAAATGGTTGAGTTTAGGGCCATGGGTAATTAATTATAAGCTAGGGTAAGATGAAATGTATTTGGAGTGGTAGTTTGGTTAATATGCCACTAGTATTAATTTTTAGCGACATTCTTTTTTTTTTTTTTTTTTTTTTTTTACAGAGACAGTCAGTGAGAGAGATAGACAGGGACAGAGAGATGAGAAGCATCAATCATTAGTTTTTCGTTGCACATCGCGACACTTTAGTTGTTCATTGATTGCTTTCTCATATGTGCCTTGACCGTGGGGTTACAGCAGACCGAGTAACCCCTTGCTGGAGCCAGCGACCTTGGGTCCAAGCTGGTGAGCTTTTTTGCTCTAACCAGATGAGCCTGCGCTCAAGTTGGCGACCTCGGAGTCTTAAACCTGGGTCCTCTGCATCCCAGACCGACGCTGTATCCACTGCGCCACTGCCTGGTCAGGCGCCACTAGTATTAATTTATGTTGACCTTTTTTATCCTCGACTTGGCTGTGTTTGAATATTTTAGGTTCAAATTTTGGTAACTTATTAATTTATCAAATGGTTATTGATCCCTTGACATGTACATACCAGCATTTGTGGGTCTGGGAGTAGAAGAGGCAGGATGTAAAAAAAATGTAATGTAATAATGTCTCCCAGAACTTTATAATGTTCCTGGGAAGTGAAAAATGTATCAGCATACAAATTCAATAAGTATCATGTGAGTAAATAAAATACAAAACCAAAATAAGGGCTATCACAAGATAACAATTGATATTGTGGTTTTAAGTAACAAATGACCGTTAGGTTATGAGAGAGGGTGTGTGTGTCCAAGTGAGCACTATAAACACTAGTGGACACAGAAGGCTTCCTGGAGGAAGTGGTGGTGCAGAGTTTGGGCAGGAGGGAGATTGTATTCTGTTGAGGAAGTAGGAGAGGAGACATACATTTGATTGGACTTGTCTAGCTGAGGAAGAGGTGGGTGCATTTATGTTCGTCAGGATGGTAGAAAGATTGGAAACGTTTGCTTAGATTCACAGAAGCATAGAATTCTGAACCTGAGCCTGACCAGCTGGTGGCGCAGTGGATAAAGCGTTGGACTGGGATGCGGAGGACCCAGGTTCGAGACCTTGAGGTCGCCAGCTTGAGCGCAGGCTCATCTGGTTTGAGTAAGGCTCACCAGCTTGAGCCCAAGGTCGCTGGCTTGAGCATGGGGTCACTTGGTCTGCTGTAGCCCCTCGGTCAAGGCACATATGAGAAAACAATCAATGAACAACTAAGGAGCCGCAACGAAGAATTGATGTTTCTCATCTCTCTCCCTTCCCGTCTGTCCCTATCTGTCCCTCTCTCTGACTCTCTCTGTCTCTGCCACAAAAAAATAATAACAATAATTCTGAACCTGAAACAATCCTTTAACAATCAGCTAGCCAACTGGTTCTCAAAGGTGGCCGTACATGTGATCACTTACAGAATGTTAAAAGATTGCAGTGCCTGAATTTCACTTCGGAGATTCTGATTCAATTCATCTAGGGTGAGGAATGGGTATCTCCATATTTAAAGGCTCCTCAGGTGATTCTAATATGTAGCGCAGACTGAGAACCACTGATTTAGTCCTACTCCCCAATTTGACAAGGTAAGGACCACCTGCAAATCTGCCCACGCATAGCTAGTAAGAAGCCAGGCTCTGTCCACCATTCCAGGCTGTTTGACAGTGTACTGCGTGCCATGCAGGAGAGCAGCCCCGAGGAGTGAATTTTTGCCATAAAGGCCATGGAGAACCATGGAAGGTTTTTGTGCAGGAAAGTGGCACATTGAAAATAAATGGCCCTGTGACTTCCAGATGGACACCCGAACTGAAAAGAATGCACCCCAGCAACACTCGGGAAAGAGGCTATCCAAGTGAGTACTCTCTCTGAAGTTTAAATTTGCATGTGTGTATTTCGAATTTAAAAAATAACATTGTGATAATCTCTGTGTCATCATATTCAGATACCTGGAATAACATTTCTCTACTTTTGTGGCAACTTCCTGGTTCTAGAAGGAACTTTCTGCTGGCCGGTTAGCTGTTTTTTACATTGTTCTTTGATTTTTCTCCTCAGCTCCACAACTATTGGTTTTATGTTTCATTTCCTTTTTTAGTTGATCTTTCCTCTCCTTTCCCCCTTCGCCCACCAAGGACATTTGTTAATTGCTCACAATATGCTCATGAATATTTATATATCCACACCTCCCTATCCCTTTATTAACCCTAGGGCAGTGTTGTCCAATAGAAATATAATTTGAGCCACATATGTAAAAAGAGACAGACTAAATTAATTTTTGATAATGTCTTTTATTTAACCCAATAGACCCAAAGTTTTATTTCAATATGTGACCATACTAAAAACATTAATGAGATACTTTGCATTCTCTTTTTGGTATAAAGCCTGAAATCTGCTATGTGTTTTACAATTACAGCATCAGTTCTGAAGTTAAATTTTCAAACTTCAAAAATAGGACACAATAAAGTTGGGCTTCAGGAAAAAGGATTTTATTGATCATGTTTCAGTTTTCTGGTTTGAATTAAATGAAATTTAAAATCCAGTTCCTCAGCTGCACGGGCCGCGGCGGCCTAGTGGCTACAGTACTGAACAGTGCAGGTTTTATCTGGTGTGTTTCCCCATTCTGTGGCTGGAAGGGGTACTAGGTTCATGCTAACGAGCCTGAGTGCTGCTCTACTTACTGAGGACTTTGTCTTCCTTAGAAGTAATAAAGAAGGCAGGGTATGACAAAGATGGTCATAAAAACAGCCTAAGGTTCTCTGACCCAAGATACAAAATTAGGACAAGAAGGAGGGTGAGGCTGTAATCGTTGAATAAAGGAAATGGGGAGGAGAAAAGAAAAACCCACATTTTGGTGCCCACCCCTAGTCAAATGCTATTTGGAGATAAGAAATTTTATAGTAGTTAAGCAGCCAAGAGAGAAAAAGGTTGTAATTGAAAAGTAAATTTGTTCTCAGAAGAACAAGTGGAGTATTGCTTACATAATGTGCGAATGCTGTGTGTTCATAGAGCTTTTCCCCTAAAGAACTCAGTGTCATACAAATAATTACTCACATAAGCAACTTTGATCCCCCAAATTCCAAATGTCCTAACACAGATAACATTTTAATTTCACCTCCCTACTTCTCACTCATTGTAACTTCTCACAGAACTATTGTGCACATAATCCACAGTGAGTTTGCATTGCTCTTATATAGACTACACTCAGTTTAAGGCAATATAAGCTCTGAAGTCATCTGATAATAATACTTAGCCTTCAAATAGACATGCAAACAAGAAATAAAGCCAGTAGCAGTGAGCAGACAGGCCCTGCACTGAGAGGGCCAGACCCCAGGTAGTGCGTGAGTGGGAACAGCTGTGGCCAATACTCTGTGCTAAGCAGCTTGCGCCAAGCTAAAAAGATGGGTGGACAGAACGTACACCCCCATGAGTATGCTTGGCCACTTCTTCCAGACCAGCTGCTTCCCTGCCTTTCTGACACCCCTCATGTTTCTCATAGTGGTAACAACATTTTTTAAACTGAGAAAATCTCAAAGATTAATGACAGCAAATTCTAACTCAACTACTTGCTTCCCAAAGCTTAGAAGAATATGTGCTATAGCTCTCTACTATTTTTGATAGATGGAAGTGAAGTTTGCTGATCATAAGAGCCTGGGCCCTCCAGAGATAAATTCTCAAGTCTCCATTTGTTGTCTTGGGATTAGAAGAAATCCTGGTAATAATAGTGATCATGCTCAATGTTAAGGAAGCAGACATTTATTGAGCACCCATTAAGTGGTAGAGTAGAAGAAGCATTCAAAAGTCAACAAGTACTAACAGTGTCCCTACTATGTGCTTGGTACTGAGCGAGGCAATGATATAACAATAACAGTAGCTAGACTTAGAAAGTGCTTGTTTGCTGCTAGAGACCATACTAACTAAGCACTGTAGGCATTTTTATTATTCCCATTTTACAGGATAGGTGACTGAGGCATAGAAATGTTAGATAACTTGCCATGTCACAAACTAGGACATGGTTTTCTCATTTCACCTAGATGAGCAATACCTTTCAAAAAGTCAGAGCCTGACTTGTGGTGGCGCAGTGGATAAAGCGTCGACCTGGAAATGCTGAAGTCGCAGGTTTGAAACCCTGGGTTTGCCTGGTCAAGGCACATATGGGAGTTGATGCTTCCAGCTCCTCCCCACTTCTCTCTCTCTCTGTCTCTCTCTCTCCTCTCTAAAAATGAATTAAAAAAAAAAGTCATAGAGCAAGTAACAGGTGAAACAAGGTAATTGAGCCTGAAGCCCCACCCTCAAACTTTAGGGTTACATTGACTCAGAGTTGAATCCCACCTCTCTGCCCCCAGCTGTATGACTTTGGGGAAATTACTTAACTATTCAGAATCTTAGTTTTCTCATCTGTAAATGGAGAAAATGATTTGTGCTTTCAGAACTTTCTAAATATGATAAATAATGCCTGCAAAGTGACTAGCACAGGGCCTGGCAGACGATATCATTATCAGGGGTTTGTTGATCCAAGTGCATAATCAATCATTCAGTATGCACTGGTATGGCCACTCCAGTTGTTAAAATAGTGAAACGTTCCCATGCCAGCTGACAGAACCGTTGCCCTCGGCCCCTTCCGTGCCTCCCTCTCTGGCCAGTCAGCCCCTCCTACAGGAGTCCCACATAACCTGTGGCATTCTAAGGACCTCAGGGCTCTGTTCTCATGGTTAGTGCCTGTGTCCCCCAGTTGTTAAGTATTTTCACTATCTCCTGGCTACAAGCATGGATGGGCTCCTGCCTCCACGGAGAGCCCAGTTGGAGAGCGGCTCCGGGGGTGATGGGAAAGTGATGAGGGCGATGAGGAACAACGCTTCCTATGGTGCAGGATGGCGAGATGCCAGCTCAGGTGGGTCTGGATGGCTTCACCAGGGGCTGGCTCTGTCACTGACCTGTTTGGTTGTGTGTGGTGGCTGCCTAGGGTCATCCCTAAAGCTCCTTTTGTTTCTTGTTTTTGTTTTTTTAGGGTTTTCTTGCTTTCTTCACCTAGTTCAGGCTTCATGACCCTTTGCCTAAACTCCCACAAGAGCTTTATAATTAAGCAGTCCAAAAACAAACAAATAAACAAACCAAACAAACGAAAAAACAAAACAAAACAAAAAAAATTTAAGCAGTCCACTTTATAATTAAAGTGTACCAACCGATCTAGAATCCATTCTGTGATTCTCTTACTCAGCAACCTTTAGTAGCTCCGTCTGGCCCCATCTCTTCATTGAGCCATCCATGGCCCACTGTGGAGGACCAGCCTCTGTTTCCAGCCGTTTCCACTTACAATAGGTGCCTGGCACACCTGCCAAGTAAGATGTTCCCTACACAGGACTCTCTTCCTCCTGCTCCTTGGAACTTGTAGATCTCACTTGAGGGTCTTTCCACACCCTCCTCAAATACAATTTCTCTCATCTATGCTCCCCCACTTTCCATGTCTCTTCTCCCACCCCAAGGTCATGTTGGGGGTGATGTGTTCTGATTACCAACATACAATCGTCACTTATTATATGCCAGGTTGTTATAAGAGCTTTGCATGTGTTACCTTGTTTTAGGCTCACAAAAACCCTTAAGGGGTAGGCATTATTAGTATCTCTTTTGAAGATGAAAAATACCAAAGCACAGAGAGGTGAAATAACTTTCCAAAGGTTACACAGCAAATAAAAAACAGGAGCTGGGATTCCAACTGAGGAAGCTTGTCTTCAGAACCTGTGCTCTTGGTCAGTGTTTCATATGACTAATTAAACTCCCAAGAAAGAGAAAATAGAAGAAAATATTTCTTACGTTATTACTCAAAATATACAGCTTACTTTTGTAATTATTTGTGTTATCATTTTATCTCCTTTATGTAAGTTGAAAATTCCTAGAGGAGAGAAACTCTGGGTCTCATGGACTGGTGTCTCAGTTATCATCCATCATTTGTGGCCATAAGTGTTGTTACTGAGCCATGACATCCTTTGGAGGCATCTGATTGTGAATTGGCCATAATCAAGCCTACTTTCACTGATATTTCTCCTAAGTATATATGCAAGTCTTTGAATAATGTCATTTTGTTCAACGTCATTTCCTTATAACGTTGATGAGAAGACATTGGAACTTGACTCTTGTTTATGCCTATTAGCCTATGGTAAAAATTGGTTTTGTTATATATTGTTTCCCTTAAAAGCTCAGAACCTATTGATGATGTTAAATGGGGAATTACTATATACCACTCAGTCAAACCCTGGTCAGGCCCACTGTTTCACATAGGCTCCAAGAAACCTATGCTTAGTTTTATTATTCAGATGTTGAACTCAGTTGCCATTTATCTTCTGCGTAAAATAGAGCAGATGTATATGTGATTTCTCCCTTTTAGAGTCAGAGAAGCTAAAGGGTCCTGAGGTTTTTACCCAGAGTCATCAGGAAGATCTGTGGTGGAGTTTAAGTGCAACTAACTGGAACAGACCAGGAACCCAGTCCAGGCCTCTGTGCAGCCCTGTAGTGATTCTGCCCTAGTGCCAGTGGTTAGGGTCAGAAGATGGGCTAAGTTGTTGACTGACCACAAAGTTCTGAAACACTCTTCCCCTATATTTTTACCTTGACACAAAATAAAATTATGACATCATGATGAGAACACAGGACTTCTCAGTTTGTATTTTTAGACCTTGCTAGGTTTTTCCAATGGTGGTTAGTCAGTCTTCCTGATGAAGACAAATCATTGTGGGGAACCTGTCCCAGCTTTCACTGTAACCTATGGGACAACTGTGCCTGTTCTAAAATCTAGAGAACAAAATGACAGATGCAGGCTTTAGTGGAGAACCAATAACTTTGTACCTAGACACAGTTCCTTGATACGCAACCAAAATTTAGAAACTTTCAGAACCCTCTTTTTTTAAATTTCCTTTTCAGGTTTAGAATTGACAGATGCTGACTATGTGTGTGACTTAGGGGCAAGAACCTCATACAAAATTCATATCTGCTAAATATCTTCCACTAATACTATTTGTTATCCAGGGGTATCCCTTGTCATGTTTTGCTGTCATCTCCATTTCTGCCAAGGTTGGCCACGAGCGTACAGGTGTGTGTAGCCTAGGAAATGGAGGTGGAGGTGGGGTGATCAGGAAAGGATAGGGACGTTATTGCCGGCCAAAATCCACCTCCATACTTCCATGAAAGTTCGAATGGTTTGTTTTGCTGTGGTCTGGCAAGCCAACGTACAAACAATACAGTGACTACACCTCGTCCCTACCACCCACCATCTGGGGCTGGGCACAGCCCCCTCCGCCCGACCCCCCACCTGCCTGTCCTTTGCTGTACACCTCGTCCCCTTTAAGAGCCTGCTCCGCGGGACTAACGTTCGAATGGCTCAGGTGTCCCTCCTCGGGCTCTGATTGGCCTCGAGCAGCTCACGGGGGCGTGTCAGCCCGCCCCGGAATGATTGGCCGCTCCTCGGATTGGCGAGCGAGAAGCCTATATAAGACGCTGGGCGTTGGGGTTTCCCTCAGTTTGCAGACCGGACAAGAAACTGTGCGTTAGTATTTTAGTGGAGTAGACTAAGAGGTCAGTGAGTCTGTCATCGAATTGGTTTCTCTTCTTAGTAGTTTTAAGTCTTAAGATATTGAAGACACCCCTGGGGCGAACTTGTTGAGGCCTCTGATTCTTCTCCCCGCTTCTGAACCGGAGCCCCGAGCTCAGCACTCACCTCCGCGCCCGCCCGAGGTGAAGGCGGCAGGCAGGATGGAGTTCAAGCTGGAGGCACACCGCATCGTCAGCATCTCCCTGGGCAAGATCTACAACTCGAGGGTCCAGCGCGGCGGCATCAAGCTGCACAAGAACCTGCTGGTCTCACTGGTGCTGCGCAGCGCCCGCCAGGTCTACCTGAGTGACCCGTGTCCGGGTCTCTACCTGGCCGGCCCCACCGGGATCCCACCGCAACTGCCCGGGGAGCCAGTGGCCAGGCCCCCCGCGGGCTGGGGGGAGCCTCCCCCACCGGCTGCCCAGGCTGCCTGGCCGGAGACCGAGCCGCAGCCAGAACACACCGCGGTCCCAGACGCGCCGCGGGCGGGTGACGCGGAGCCCGTGACCGACGCCAGGGACTGTCTTCAGGGCGGAGAGGCAGCTGCCGGCAGCGCAGACGTCTTCCCCGAGGGGCCCGGAGCGGCTCTCGGCTACTGCGGCTGCCCCCCAGTCGCGGAGGACACACCGGGGGCGCTGGGCGCGTCTGCCCGCGGTGACTGCTGCTGCGCGGAAGACGGGTCCCCTGCGCCGCCCCGGCCCGGCCCCAGGAAGCGCAGCGCAGCGGGAGTGGGCGGCGGTGGCCCCCTGGGCTGCCCGGCGCCCTGCTCGACCCCGCTGAAGAAGCCCCGCCGGGACTTGGAGGAGCAGCCTGGCAGGGCAGAGGAAGAGGCGGAGGAGGAGATGGAGACCGGGAACGTGGCTAACCTCATTAGCATCTTTGGTTCCAGTTTCTCAGGACTCCTGCGGAAAAGCCCCGGGGGCGGCCGGGAGGAAGCCGAGGGAGAGGAGAGCAGCCCGGAAGCCGCGGAGCCGGGGCAGATCTGCTGCGATAAGCCGCCGGTGCTGAGAGACATGAACCCCTGGAGCACAGCCATCGTGGCCTTCTGAGCGCCCGGCCCCGTGCGTGCGGGCAGGAGGTTGAGCAGGGGGCGTCCGACGACGTGAGGGCGGGCCTGGCCCGGCTGCTGGGACGCCCGAGACCGAAGGCGCCGGGCGCGCTGGGAAGACGGTGCTGCGGGGCCGCACGGACTGCCCTTGGCCTCGGCGGCACTGCTGTGTTGGCCTCTCTCGGGGCCTCTCTGAGACTGGGCAGTGTGAGGCTAATCGGAAGAGGACGGTCGTTATTTTGTGTGTCTGTGTATGTCTGTGTATGTCAGTTTGTCTTGTGCATTTAGAAATATTTTGTCCTTCTGGAATGCATCACCCCTTCCCCAAGGGTTAGGAGCTTGGGGGCAGACAGGGACTTTCCTCCACCCGCCGCGCGGAGAAGGAAGCGGCCCAACGGGTCGGGGAGTTCCCCATTCGTCCTCGAGGCAGGAAGGGACTTTACACACACCCCTCACATGAAAGCTATAATAGAGCCGTGCAGGCCGGGAGTGGCGCTTCCTCACAGGGTTTTAGAAGACTAGAGTGATTCAGTCTGGAGAAGAGACTTGTCTTTTTTCTCTCCCTCCCCACCTTTCTCACTGAAGAAACGTTTCAATCCTGTGATTACTCTGGGAAAGAGGAATTTTAGCGACCCTTGTCTTCCCCACAGGAATAAAAAAAGCTTGATGAGCTTCGCAGAAGAGTTCAAGCTTGGAAATACGGAGTTTATAGAGAAAAGATATATTTTTAAAAGCTCTAGCTCAGAACTACTACACAGTGCTTTTAAAAAGTGTTTAATGAAACAAAGTTTACAGACAGAACCCCTAAGTGGAAAGACCTTATGGTTTTGTAGATTCAGTGACTCCAGTCTTTGTTGTATAAAGGTTGGGGGAGCTGACAAGGTTTTTGTACAGTATTTTCTCCTTCGTTGTATTGATTTTTGTATAAAAATGTAACTTTACGTGTCTAACACGTATTAAATATTTTGAAGCAATTTCACTGCCTCCTTGTCTGTGATCACCTGCCTGGGTTGGGAGGAGGGGGGAGGAGGGAGTATGGTCCAGGCCGGAAAATTGAAGGTGTGG